>NC_066620.1:112342730-112699346 GCF_025201925.1 Gopherus flavomarginatus
CATCATAGCAAAAGAGAATTTTAAGAAAGGATTTGAAGAAGGATCATGCTGAGTTTTGCAGACGTTTATGGGGCACATGGGAGAAAGCAGGAAGTGCTTGTTTGGAAACTCAACAAGTAGGTAATGGAGGCTGATGTCTTTGGCTGAGTGGAGGCAGGAGTCAATATCTTGATTGCATCTGAGATAATAAGTAGGGTGGGAATAGACCATGAAGGACCTTGAAAGTGAAGACAAGTAGTTTGTGTTTGATGCAGTGGTGGAAGGGCAGCAGTGGATGTAAGTGGGGTAAGACTGACCTTGTCAGGGCCAGAGAAGAGGATGCAATAGTAATTGAGATGCAAGATGATGAAATCTTGGATAAGGATTTTAGATGTGTAGGTGGAGAACAAGGGCCCTATATTAGAGGGATTATGCACGAAGAATGACCAGGTTTTGGACATACTTGGATGTGAGGAACTAGAGACGACCAGCTGTAACATGATGTTCATGTTATGGGCCTGAGCGATGGTGCAATGGTGGTGATAGTGGCCAGGGTGAGCGGTAGAGGAGGGAAGGAAGAAGAGCTTAAAGTGGAATGATTAAGAGCTCTTCTAACCTACTGGGTCGCTCACCAGCCAGTACATCAAACAAAGCTCCCAAAAGTATAACATAAGTCAAACAGATAGACCAGGTCCTTCTGCCTGGCTCCTTTCCTGGCCTTTGCCCAGACTCTGTCCGTCTCTGAATGAGCTGCTTCCTGGCCATTTGTCTAAAGAGTATCTATCTGATCCCTGAACTCAAACCTATCACTTGTGAGATAGCGAATTAATCACAAGTGAGGCTAAGCCTAACTCCCATAAGGAGCTGTCCTGCTCTGTTTTGGCCATGTTGAGTTTAAGCTGGACACCTACAAGAAGATGCCAGAAACACAGAGAAATAATTTAATTTGGACAAGAGAAGGGTCCAGAATGAAGAGGTAGGTCTGTGAGTTGTCAGCATAGAAATGGCAGCTGAATTTGTGTTTGCCCAGGACATTACCCAAAGGGAAGCTGCAAATGGAGAAGAGAAGGAGCACAAGGACGGAGCCCTGTGGAATCCACACTGAAAGCAGGAGTGGTCATGAGGAGAATTCTCCTAATGAGAGGCTGAAGAAGTGATTAGAGAGGTTGGAGGAGATCTAAGAGCCTATCACAGGCTCACCTCAGCCAGTGGAGCATCTTGCAAAGCGAGCTCACCTAGTCCTGCATTGGTCAAATTAATGTTCCACTCAGGATGATCCACAGGGGCCTTACACTCCACAAAGTAAACAAAAGCCTTCCATTGACTTAAGCCAAAGGTTACAGTCAGAATTAGGCTCTGACCAGGCCTGGCTTCTTGGATTAAGACAGGGGAAAGACCCTTCCTTGGCTGCCCCAGAACTGGCCTTTTTTATCTGGTCTGCTAACACTGATTGGCCTTTCCCCCCGGCCCTTCAAGCCACTAAAATACCAAGTCTCACTAGTTCCACCAGCAGCTGATTCTGAGAGGTTGCTCTAGGCAACCCATGGAGGTCTGTGCTCACTGCCCTTCTCTTGTTACAAACAGCTTCCTGGGATAGGGTGCTCCAAGGCCATGGGGTCTCTGGCAGCAGGCAGGGAATGCCTAATTCAACCCATCACAGAGCCTCTCCTTTTTTCATTTACAATGTGTCAGTGACACTTAGGAAGAGTCAGGCAACAATTCATCACCCCCAAATCCTACAGCTGGCTGTAGTTTTCCACATCATTGTCAGTCTGTCTGTCTCCCTATACATGTCGCTGGCACTGCCAGAAGCATAGTTGCTTGTCTGGGTGAGCTTCCTTCAGTTTGGCTAACATATTGATAGCAGTCCTTTAATAATGTGTGCCTGGCCTCTAGAGGAAAAAGTTCAATTCATCTTCTCTATAGTTTGTGGGGGAAGTGACAGGTATTCGGAAGCCAGGCAGCTGAACAGAAATGTGAACTAATATTTTATTTAAGAAAAAGTACACTCCAGTAATAAATGTTATAGGACACAAACCAGAACTGTCATTTCTATCACTGGTTATGTTATAAGACCTCTCTGTGTCACGGTTGCCCCTGAAAATTGTCCTACGAAAACTACGTTCAAGATCAGACTCAAATGCAGCTTTCAGATTGAGGCAGGGTGCACCTAACAAGCATGACGTGTTACGAGGAAGGAGGGGATAGGTTGTGTATGCAACTGGCCGTAGGTGGACAGTTGACATCAAGGCAGCTACTCACTCAACATTTTTGGAATGAGCAAAGGAGTAATTAGAATAGGGAACTGGGAGTCCAGACTTCGGAGTTCTACTCCCAGCTCTGTCACTTGCACACTGTGTGAACTTGAGGAAGATACTTGGTGTCCCCATCTGTAAAGAGTGTGTGTAAGATCTGTCATGCAGTGTGTTGAGGATTAGTTAGTTAATGGTTGTGAAGTTTTTTAAGATTCTAGGGTGAAATGTGCTAAGCATGTGCCAAGTAATCTTTATGTAGGTAACAGTTGAATAACTGCCAAACTGATGCGGATCGCTGAGCTAACGGAGGCTTTCACAAGACCTCCTTAATTGAAGGGCACTTTCAGAAATGTAGGGCCTGATGGCATTAGCAGAACCCTGGCTCAGGCCCCTGAGACCAGACAGCTGGCCAGAAGGGAGGACACAGTGTTGCAGACTGCCCACAACCCTTGCACTGCGATCAGTACACATACAAAAATGGGATCAGCCCAAGCAGGGTCCGGCCACCTGGGAAATGGGCTGATTCAGCAACTCTCCTAGGCTTTTTCCTGTTGTGCTCCAGTCTGAGTTTAAAGCTGCTCTCTTCCCTGGCAGAATTCCACCTAAACAGGAACTGCTCCTGTGGGTGCATGGGGGCAAAATTCCCTCCGAAGGAATCTGGACCTCAGGAGCTAATGATTTCCACCTCTTCTCATGTATCCCTGTGGGCCTGAAAATATTATGTAATCAAAGCTCCCATACTTCAAATTGTATTTCCCATCCTCCTAGGAGGTTTATTCAGTTATACACTGTTGGGGGTTATTATTTTTGACACAGCATTATATCAATGAATTTCCCTTTCTGCCTGTTTCAGTAGCTGCTCCTGCTTTGCCCCCTGCTCCACCAGCAACTTCACCATCCCCTGTTTCTAGCAAGGCTTCGGCAGGTACTACTGACCCAGAAGAAGCAACAAGACTGCTTACTGAAAAGAGGCGGCTGGCCCGTGAGCAGCGAGAACGGGAGGAGCAAGAAAGGAAGGAGAGGGAAGAGACTGAAAGGTAACGCCCAAATCTGCTCAGTGGAGAGGATACATTTTAGCATCTTTTTCATTTTGGTAGCTACCATAGTGTTTAATATGGAGGGTTCCGAACCAATCCTTAAAGAAAGGAAACATGAAAATCCAAACTGAAGGAATAATTGTATCTTGTCAGGTTTTGTTTACATGAGTCACACAAGCTGAAAAATAATGAGACTAAAAATCTGAAAAAGTTCTTAACAAATGTGTCCCACCTGTTCATATGTGCATTTAGTGCTTTAAACCGAGAGAATGAAGGACAGATCCTCAGTTGGTGCAAATTTCACTGTATCTCCAACTGAAATCAGTAACGCTGTGATGATTTGCACCAGCTGAGGATCCTGCTCATGGCTATCTTCATCCTCACGGCTATGGAAATCATGGGTGGTGCATATAAGAGGCTTGAGGAGGCTCCTGCTCAGCCTCTTCCCCTGAGGCCCTGCCCTCGCTCCGCCTCTTCCTGCTCCTGCTCTGCCTTTTCCCCCGAGGCCCTGCCCTCACTTTGCTGCTCCCTCCTCTCTGCTCCCTCCTCCAAGGCCTCCTGCCTGCCACTCGCTCCTCTCCACCCACTCCCCCCACTGGTCATCCTTAAGGCAGGAAAAAGTGATGGGGCCCTGGCCCCTCCCTCTTCTGGCACCCCTTAGCTGAGTTGCTCTGGCATCAGCACACACAGCCTCTTACTGGTTGGCCCAGCTGTGGGACTCACCCTCCCCATGGCCCCATCACTTTTCATGGCACGGGATGAGCAGTGGGGAGGGGGAAGAGGCTGAGCAGGGAGTGGGGACGGGTCCCCCCACTTCTAGGGAGCTTCCAGTACTTATATAAACCTCCCCAAAATAGAGAGTCACATGCTGCCTATGATGATACCTATAGCTAGTAGGGTCTTCATGGAAAGTGTTTTTAGATTTCCAATAACTGTGGTTTATAGGCCTTTCCCTTTTTTCATTTAATACCAAAGCTCTCCAGTAATTCCGGACATAAATGATGCATATCTCACTCTATTTATTTCTTTTGCCTTCTCTCACCAACTGAATCACCACATTGGGCACTAATGCTCACCTCTGTTACATTTCACTTGGAGTCAGAAATCTCATTGTTCTTCTGTCTGGTGCTGCTGTTACCATAGCCCAGAATCGCCCACACTCTTACACTTGTGTTTCGTGGTCATAGGCTAAAGAAGGAGGCATTGTCGCAGAAGATAGCTGAAGAGAGAGCTCGCCGGGAGGAGGAAGAGGCTCGCAGGCAAGAGGCGGAGAGAAAGCGAAGGGAGGTAGAGCAGGAGCGAGAAAAGGAAGAAGAGTTACGCCGGCAGGCAGAAGAAAGAGACCAGAAAGAGAAGGAGGAGATGGAGCGCATTCAGAAACAAGTATGCTTCTCCATGGAGTTTTCATACCAGGCTGTGCGGTGGTGATTTGGGTTGTTAATCTCCTGGGCAGCTCTAGATTACCTTTTTATATTACAAATTTAAGTGACTTATGGACTGACTCTTGCTTTCATAGATGGGTACAGAAGAGCTGGGATGTATTTCTCTCTGTGGAAAAATCAAGCAGCAGGTGGATCTTTTTCTGTAGGGCTTTTGTTTGATTTTTAATTGAAAATTAGCCCCTTGATATTATGGGCCAAATTCTTAAGTCATGTGACTCACTTGAATTCAGTGGAGTTATACCACAGGAGAATTTGGGCCCTACAGTTTTAACATGCAAGATGCCAAGGTAACTTTACTATTCAGAGTTAGTTCTGGACGCCTATAGGAGACAAGCTGAGGACCTAGCATAGGAAAGGAAATGCAGAACTCCAGAATTCTGATCCTTACACTGATACTGCCCATGTGGGGCTTGTGGTTTAGGAACAGATGTTGATACTTTTATGTTGAATAGCACCTTGCCGCTCGAGTAGTGTTATTGAAAGCAGTCAAGAAGGAAGGTACCACTCAAGGTAAGAGTATCATATTTGGGTCTTTGAGCTTTCTGCCTCAGTTTCCCATCTGTAGAATGAGGATAATAATGCTGTTTTACCAGCTTTAGTAGGGTTGTTGGGAGGTTAAATTATTTAATATATGCAAGATATAGATATAGATTCCTCTTCTATCTACATACTTATCTAACCCTCATTAGCATGTGGGTGCCTCCATAAACATTAATGATTTTATCCCCTCAACGAATATGTAAATTGAGTCTTACTAGAATACACACAAAACACACACATACAAAGCGCGCGCACACACACACACACACGATTGTATTACAGTAATTAAACTTATAAACTAATGAAGACATTTACCTGAATTTTTTCAGAAAATGTATTCTGTACTGTTGAGTACATGCTGTAAATTGTGGCATATACTCTATAATATTCATATATAAAACAGGATGAAACCTCTTCAAGTGCAAATCTCAATGCACCCTTAACTAGGGAACTATTATAGTGCCTCCAATAATACAAGACAGTCTTATCTGATAGAGAGAGGCCTTCAACAGTACCTCCCAAGGGAGCCTTATATTTAATTAAAAACAGGAAGTGTGCATATGGTTGGTTGTCATTGCTTTTGTTAAGCAAGGACAGTGTCTGGAGAACAGGAGGGAATTCTGCTGCTTTCTTTTGACCCTATCAAAAGCATTCATCAGCCCAGTGCATTAGTCTCATGAACACTTTTGCTAGCTGCTAGGTTAGGAAATGCATTTTCATTAGTCATCTTTTGTGCATTCATGCATGCATCATAAAACAGAGACAGAACCAAACAAGATTACCAGCTTTTTAATTTACATAAAATTAAGGGAAGAAAGAGAAACACAGACATTAATTAAGAAACCTGCATTTCAGTCTGAAAATTCTGTTGATCACGTAACCCCAAAAGTTCCTTGTTAGATTGTTGTAAATTAAAATGTCATACAAAGATAGGCAGATGCCAGTGTGGATCAGCCATTACATTGTGTATAAGTCCCTATTTCTGTTCCTTTCCCATTACTCAGAAAGAAGAAGCAGCTCGCCAGAGTGAAGAAGCAGAGCGGATTCGGTTAGAGCGTGAAAAGCGTTCCCAAAGAGAAGAACAAGAGCGCTTAGAAAGGAAGAAGGTAACCGAATGCATGCAGGGAATCTTGGTACTGTATATCTCAGCAGTTTGTTTATTTGCATGTGCACTGTAAAAAGACACACATAATTATTGCAAATATTGCTTCAGAAATTCACTTAAGGTCGGATCCATGTCCAGTGAAGTGAATGGAAAGACTCCCATTGATTTAATGGGATTTAGATCAAGTCCCAAGAGGTTGGGTTTTTTCTTCAGCAAATGCCAATTTTAAAATATTACCAAAGATTATGGGGTTTAGGGTGATTTTTTTAGTCAATGTCAATAAACATTTTCCTTCTTTGTAACTTTCTTTGTAGCGACTTGAGGAGATCATGAGACGAACTAGGCGCACAGAAGCTGTAGATAAGGTATATGCTACATTTCATCATCCATATAAACACCTGGGCATATGTTTCCCTTTTCTCCAGTGCTGCTTTTAATTTACAAAACTGTGTTTCCTTTAGAAATCTAATGAACAGCAAAATGGAGAGATATCTAAGGCAAATGTTACTGGAGAAACAGGTATGGCATTTGTCTCTGCTCTTAGCCCAGAACAAGAAGAAATACATAGCCAAATGAATTGAGGTTGATAGGACTTTGCAATTTTGCAATCCAAGCTAACTGGTATAAATGTCAAGAACACTAGGGGCTCACTCAGTTTTTGAGTAGATTTTAATTATTTAAAATTTCTAAATGCAAAATTTCTAAGATTTTTTTTTTAGAATGTTACCACTGTGAATATTTCCTGTAGAGCTGTGTAGCTCAGTGCTTTGCAAGAAAATGTCTGTGCTATCGTCGCTTGTGGGAATGTTCTTTAGAGTGAAAATGAACAAGTTAATTATGATAGTTATATCAAGTTTGACAGTGCTGGTTCTTCCATTTTACTAGAGTAGTGTTACAGTTATAAGAGCCTGTTCTCTCAGGGTTGTCCATATTAACCCCTGTTTTTAGGATTTTATTTTATTTCAGTCATTAAAAACAAATTTGCTCAAGGCTGAAATTTGATATTAGTTGTAACGCTTAATAATACTTGTCACTTATATATAACTTCATAGTGCTGAATAAATAATAGTCAATACAGGGTATTACTAAATATAAAATATGCAAAAGTCATTACCTAAGTCCATTTAATTTATTGATTTAGGGCCTATTTTGACCAATCCCCTCCACCCTCTCTGCCACTGCACAGGGCTTATCCATATTGTGAGTCTGAGTGCAGGGAGACAAGGGGCTGCTCATGCAGTTCAAGGGCTCTGTTTTCGCCTTCTCTCCATACATATGCATCAGCTAGTTGGCTGGCTGGGGCGCATTCAGCATCTGATGCGGCATATGGCCCCTCCCTTCTCACCATGCAAAGCTGGACCTCCTGAGGAAAGTTGACACTGAGCAGTGTCCCTGAGTAACAATTCCTTCTGGAGTTGCTCTGACACAGGCCTGAGAGTAAACAGTCTAGTTCATAATAAATAGTAGGTTAATATTTGTAAAGCACATTGTAAAGATCTGCATATGGAAGGCATAGCCTTAGAGCCAAGTAAAATTTTATTAATAAAAAGAATAGGGACTTAGGCCCAGATTCCTAAAGGCGTTTAGGATTTGCTGCACTTGGCAGCACAATGCCAAACTGATTGAGGAGTCTCAATCCCCTTTTCAAATGAGATCTAGGCACTTAAGAGTCTAAAATCCTATCAACTGACCTCTAGTGATGAGCCCTCTGGTCAGGAGTGGAGGCACACTGGTAGAACAATGTGGAGAAGCTTACACTGCCTGTTTTTGGATAAGTTTAGGACTGTCAGATAAACACCTTTCAGTAGCAGTAACCTATTAGGTTTTGATACAGTTGGGTGAGGGCACTATTTCTTAATTTTTGAGGGGTTTTTAGCATGTCTTACTAAGCAAAATGAAAGTCACTTATATTTATACGATATTACATCTTAAGTCTACAGAAGCCAGAGTTAAGACTGAACATTTTATCCTTGTCTCTCAAAAATTTGCTCTTGGGTTTTACAATCCTTGGTAAGATTATGCACAGCTGCAGGGCCATGGCAGTACTATGACATGAACTATGTCCCTAATTTCACCACCACCTAAATATAAAACTACAAGTTGTAGTTTTTGCTTTTGTAGATTGCAGGTAGGGCAGTTACATATGTCATCGTGTGTGTGTGTGTGTGTGTGGTGAAGACCTAAAACATCACACACTCTCTACATGGAAATAAGTTTATGTACAGCATTTACATAGATTCCAAGACTAGAAAGGACCATTCAGATCATCTAGTCTGACTTCCTGTATAACACAGACAAAAGTTGAAATTTACTGCTGTTCAGAAGAAATACATTTTACATTGGAATTTTGTTTATTCATTTCTTACTGAGTTATATTAAATTGTTAAGGTGGAACCCAAACTTGATATGTATTATTACTGATCAAAGCATTCTTGACTGCACAGGATTTAGGGGTTATTTATCCTATTTTCTGGGCAGACTGTCTTTCTTTAAATTTTTGTGGACTTTTTTTTTTTTCCTCCTCTCTTCTAGCAACCAGTCCCACATCTCCCTTAGAATCTGTAGTGGCATCTCAGCTTCAACATGTGACAGAATCACCACACAATGGGGAATCAGTGACCCACTCACAGATAGTCATTTCACATCAACCTACAGTAAATATGGACAGGTGAGAATAATCATGAGGAATATAAAAAGTTTAGAGGATGAGAGATGTTAAAGTAACAATTTATTCCATTTATTTAATGAAGTAAATTAAAAATAAACATTGTTCTTTTCTCCACTGTTTTTTGTTTTTTCTCCCCAATGCTCAGAAAAGGAAGTTTGAATATATTTCTCTGAGAAGTGTCCTATTTTTATCTGGTTGTAGTGATGAAATTTGTAAAACCATAGCACTCTTACTCTTCGCAATATTATTTGAAAATAAATTTGCTGTTTGCTAGCAAATACTATAGATGTTAAATCCCAAGGAGAAAGGACAATTTTTCTTTGTTCCTTTCCAAGAATTGAAATATTATTGGCTATGCACACCTGTTACAAAAAAATTGCTTTCTAAAGCTATTTTGCATTCACAGCATTAGTTTTCCTGCATGCAGTGTGGAGTGCTTTGCTTTTAGGCTAGTTGTCTTTGTACTCTTCAGAGTGTTAACAAATATTGATCACTTGACAAGTTACTTGATGGGAGTTCGAGAATTATCCTGTGTTGATTAAAAGCATTCGTTCCCTGTAGAGGTGGTTTTGTAAGCCAGGCATTTGATGTTGCAAGTCCCTGTAGCCATGAGGCAAGTTGTGCACATTTTGAAAAATTCTCTTGAAATGCTTGAAAACATTTGTATTTAGTCAAGTAAAGGCTGGTGTCCTGTGGGGTTGAGCTGTCAGTTTTTCTCGGTTTCAGTATTTGCTCTTCTCATATTGCATTGCAGAAAACCAAATTACCCCATTGTGAGTTCATGTTTTATGCAGCTAGAGCCAAAATATCAATGAAAAATCCAGCAGACAGTGTGCTGTGCAGTAAGATTGGCCCTAATTAGAGGAGGAAATCTCAGTATCTCTACATGCCTGAGGGATTCTTCACCTCCTGTCACACTGACAAGGATGCCCCTCCTGAGAGAAGCTCTGTCAGTGACACTGAACGTTGAACTGTGTTAGATGAACTGCATAAAGCTGTTTCATAATTGTGTAAGGCAGCTATTAAATTCTAATTATTTCTCAATCTTAAATGCACCTTGATGTTTGTAATATAATATATGCCTCTCTAATAATTGCTGTCATGTAGCATCATATTTAGAGTAGAAAGAACCTCAGAGCAGCCAAGGTAAGGAATGAATAAACATCACGCAGCTGCAACAACAAAAACAGAAAGAATATATTACTCTGTATAAAGAAAGGCAGCAACATAGCAGCTTTGGTTGAGTGACTCTGGACATTTACTAAATCTCTGCACTGCACAAGCAAGATTTGGCCTTTGCTGAAACAGTCTTGCACTTGGTTTGAAGGGGGTTGATATGATGGCCCAAATTCTCTTCTCTAGGCAACATCTGAGTAAGTAGCTTTGCACCAGGGAGTTTCCTGAAGGATTCCTAGGGGATGGAGTCATTCTCTCAGCCCAGGGAGTAACAGTGAGAGTGCTCTTCAGCTGCTAATATAGCCCTTGACCTCCATGGCTGCCTCCCCTTCTCTGCAAGAGGTTCACAGTTTAACTGATGGCTCATCTGCACAGTTGTGCATCCACTGACCACACCTCCCCTGCTTCACTCCCAATATACCCGTCCATGCTCTGCTTAGTGGTGCTTAAATCTCAAGTGCAACACATCCTGTCTCTCCCCATTCAATGCCTCCTAAATTAGTTGGGTCAGTACCCCAAGGAGGGACTCAGGGATGGGATTTGGCCTTTATAAATAGGATGGTTTTAAATATTAGAGGTTTGGGTTCCTAGGTACTGAGCTGTGGAAGTTCTCCAGTTTGCCATTGGAGCCCAGGTCAAGAATCGTGGAGCATTTGCGGGGCAGAGTAGGCAAGAGGGATAAGTTGGTTGATCTGCCCCTCTGATCTGTGCCCTCTCCCACCCACTCACAGGAGCACTGAGCTTACTCAGGCTGTGTGCTGGGACCAAGACTCCAGTGAAATCACTGCTTCCATGTTAATAGATACAAAGTAATAAAAAAATAAAAGGAATACTAGCAGAAGGCGGCAGTTTTTTGGTTTGGTTTGGTTGTTTTTTTGATTCTTTTAATTAACTGCGCTGATCTTGTTTTCCTGCTAGGACTTCATTATCCCTGGAAGATCAATAGTCTTTATAAGCCCTAATGAAAACGCTATGGTGTGCTGTAGCTTGATTATACTGTATATTAATTAATCAGGAATTATTACTAATAGATAATAGCTCTAATTTATACATTAATAACACTATAACAGTTTTGTTTCATGGAAGGAGAGAGAAAGTGGGACTCGTGCACATTTTAAATGTTTCATCACATTTAGAGTCCAGCTTTTCAAAGTGGTCTCAAGCTGATCTCTCAAATCACATCTAATAACTGCTACATACCTAAATACTGCCTATGGACATTAAACTGAGTTCTTTGCATCCAGCTTTTAAAAGTACTTTTAAGGGCCTGATTATGCCACCCTTACTCACGTTGACTATCACGTTAGGGCTACTCACTGAGTAATAAGGTGATATTCAGCATAAAGGAACCTGGCCTCAAATTTGACTTATCATTTGTATTATTTGTGTCAAGAGCTTCACAGTTACAAATCATTCACTCAAATAAGAGTAATGTTACTCTTTCTCACATAGAAATGGTGTGCTGGGCAGACTACAGATTTTAAAATGGCATATGCAAGTGGAAATCTTCCACTTATATCAGAAAGCATCCCAGAATTAAGAAGAAAAACCGTAGTTCATGCAGCTGAAGCACCATTAAGGGCAGGTTATTTATGTCTTTAGTCACAAAACTAAGTGATTGGGTAACAAAATGGCAAATGAAATTGAATGTGGATAAACGTAAAGTAATGCACATTGGAAGAAATAACCCCAACTATACATACAATGTGATGAGGGCTAATTTAGCTACAACGAATCAGGAAAAAGATCTTGGAGTCATCGTGGATAGTTCTCTGATGACGTCCATGCAGTGTGCAGCGGCGGTCAAAAAAGCAATCAGGATGTTAGGAATCATTAAAAAGGGGATAGAAAATAAGACGGAGAATATATTATTGCCCTTATATAAATCCATGGTACGCCCACATATTGAATACTGCATGCAGATGTGGTCTCCTCATTTCAAAAAAGATATACTGGCAGTAGAAAAGGTTCAGAGAAAGGCAACTAAAATGATTAGGGGTTTGGAACGGGTCCCATATGAGGAGAGATTAAAGAGGCTAGGACTCTTCAGCTTGGAAAAGAGGAGACTAAGGGGGGATATGATAGAGGTATATAAAACCATGAGTGATGTGGAGAAAGTAAATAAGGAAAAGTTATTTACTTGTTCACATAATACAAGAATTACGGCCACCAAATGAAATTAATGGGCAGGAAGTTTAAAACAAATAAAAGGAAGTTCTTCATGCAGCGCACATTCAACTTGTGGAACTCCTTGCCTGAGAAGGTTGTGAAGGCTAGGACTATAACAGCATTTAAAAGAGAACTGGATAAATTCATGGAGGTTAAGTCCATTAATGGCTATTAGCCAGGATGGGTAAGGAAGAGTGTCCCTGGCCTCTGTTTGTCAGAGGGTGGAGATGGATGGCAGGAGAGAGATCACTTGATCATTGCCTGTTGGGTTCACTTCCTCTGGGGCACTTGGCATTGGCCACTGTCGGAAGACAGGATTCTGGGTGTCATAAACAGATAGCTAAGGGTTAATGTCTCTTTCACCTATAAAGGGTTAACAAACAGTGACCTGCAAACACCTGACCAGAGGACCAATCAGGAGACAAGATACTTTCAAATCTCATGGAGCGAAGCCTTTGTTTGTGGGTTTGGGGTTTGGCTTTGTTCTCTCTGGGTCCTGGACGGGACTAGAGGTGCAACCGGGTTTCTGCCAATCTCCCTGCTACAGTCTCTTATCTATTCAGAATTGTGAGTAAGAAAAAAGGCGGTTATAGTCTTTTAATTTGTTTTCTTATTTGCATATGTGTACTTGCTGGAAGTAGCTTAAATTGTGTTTCTGCTGGAGAAAGTTTCTTTCTATTGTTTATAAATTGAAAGACCCTGTAACTTTTTACCATCTAAAGTGCAGAGATAAGGTTTATCTCTGCACTTTAGATGGTAAAAAGTTACAGGGTCTTTCAACTTATAAACAATAAAGAAACTTTCTCCAGCAGAAACACAATTTAAGCTACTTCCAGCAAGTACACATATGCAAATAAGAAAACAAATTAAAAGACTATAACCGCCTTTTTTCTTACTCACAATTCTGAATAGATAAGAGACTGTAGCAGGGAGATTGGCAGAAACCCGGTTGCACCTCTAGTCCCGTCCAGGACCCAGAGAGAACAAAGCCAAACCCCAAACCCACAAACAAAGGCTTCCCTCCACGAGATTTGAAAGTATCTTGTCTCCTGATTAGTCCTCTGGTCAGGTGTTTGCAGGTCACTGTTTGTTAACCCTTTATAGGTGAAAGAGACATTAACCCTTAGCTATTTGTTTATGACACTGGGCTAGATGGACCTTTGATCTGACCCAGTAAAGCCTTTCTTATGTTCTTATGTCAGGGAGTTTTATCTACTTTTGATTAATTTTTTTAAATGAATCAGACTGTGTATTGTTGAACTGGGAAAATAGATTTAAAACTGTGGTTTGAAATATAAGGCAAACAAAAAAAGATTTCAGATTCCTCATCAAAATGCAAAACAGTTCCAAAATATATTCCCCACCGTCAGGGTTTCCAAATTGTGGCACCAAAGCTTGCTTCTTCCCCCCTGCTTAATTCACTGAACAGTATCCATAAGCGATATCATAAAATCATAGAAATTGAACATAGATAACTCCTATTGGGTTATCTAATCCAGCTCCCCGCCAGGGAAAGATTGTTGCCTATAATACATTTTCTAGTTTTTTACCCAAATTATGTCATACCTGCCCCTTACCTTGGGAGAATATTTTACTGCCTAATGAATTATGCTGTTCAGTCTTTTTTTTAATTTCATATCAGTGGTCCTGCTCCCTTCGTGTACCACCCTCACAGATCATTGCACTAGGCCAGTGATTTGTTCTCACCATGTTAAGTCCAAGACAGTCTCAAAAAAGGCACTACTAGGGACCAGTGACAGTAGAAAGGGTACAGTCTTGTGAACTGTCTGAGCTGAAAAAGAATGCTGCTGGGTTTCCAGAGCGTATACAGTATTCATTTCTCAGTCTGGCATGCTGTGATATATCACCCTTTAAAACCCCTTTACTCTGATGACTATCTTGCCTTCCCCGCATCTCCACCTCTTCATTACTGACCTGGTATGAGAGCCTGCTATCTCAGGAAATGGTAGAGATAGAGCTAATGCTTTATCCAAAAACCTGGAATCCAACAGCCAAGAAAGCATTAATCTCTATTTCTGATGGCTCTGGCAAAATAATGTTAATAAATCAGGAGACAGTCATTATTTAAGGTCCAGTATCTCCTAAGATCCTAGCGCAGCCAGGTGTAGAAATATTTTGACAGATCACTACAAATGCTTTAAGGACCAGTAAACTTTTTGAGGCACTGATCCTAGATGAGTGATCCAAAAAATAATAATTAAATCCTAAATAATTCCACTTCATTCATGTTTACTCCTTTCATATCCTTTTAAATATCTATCAGGTCCAACCATAATCACTTAGCCAAGCAATATATATTTTACAGTAGCTCTTTTAATCTTTCTGAAGTCAGACTTTCCATCACCCAGTCAGCTTTGTTGCTCTTCTCTGAACCTCCTCCAGTTTATCTCCCTGGTACTGAAGTGTCCAGATCTAATGCAGTTTTGCTTTCTGAAGTGCTCCCTCCATAATTGTGCCACTACTAATTTTTTTGCTTTTCACTTAAAATAAATGTGAAGAATTAAATACCTCCTGAGTGATTTTTAAACTAGAGGCCTAATGTGGATTTCCAGAGGCCAGATGTTATTTTGCAATGACACTATCAGTGTCACTACAGTTTTTATCTGTTTGCTTTATGTTCCTATCAATTTCTGTATGCATATTTACCACACAAAAAAAAAGATTTTTCAAGTGTTCTCCATATTAGCCTAACTCTGCTCTCATTCAAGTCATTCACAGTTAATGGGAGCAGAGTTAAGACAACAATTAAGCATATTTAATAATAACAACACCTAACTCTTTTATAATACTTTGCAAACAAGGTCCGTATCATTATCCTGATTTTACACATGAGGAAACTGAGGCATGGAAAATGGAATTGACTTGCCCAAAGTCTTCCAGCCAGCCACTGTCAGAATCAGGAATAGAACCCAGGTTTGCTGTGTCCTAGTCCAATGTTCTATCCACTAAGCTGCACTCCCTCTCATTTAAAAATCCCACCTGCCATGCCAACAAAGTGAGGAAGGGGGTGGTCTTCTGAGAGTATGGCTGGTTTGTGGCTGAGGCACTGGCCTGGCACCTGAGATCTGGGCTCAAATCACCGATGTCCAGACTTCCTGTGTAATCCTAGTTAAATCATGTCATCTCTCTACCTCAGTTTCTCATGTATAGGATGGCGATGATGATGATACTTTACTTTTTCGGGGGGATGTGGTGATAAATGCATCAATGTTTGGGAGGTGCTGAATACCACAGAAAAGCCAGTAAATAAAAAATAAACCATGTGCCAACTGGAAGTTATTAAAAAGACTCTCAAACCTATAGTCAACAGAAAATGTGCTGTAATACTGAACCACCTGCTCAGAAATGGCCTGAGACAATTGATAAGCCCTGTTAGACCTGGATGGAGTAAAAGAAATTCCAGAGATGTCAGACCCTAACATACGAATCTGGGCATTCCAGTTGATCTCAACAGCTGTGGTATGGTCCAAATAGAGAGGAGGTGCCTTAGGATGCCAGGACCTAAATTATTAAGGGTTTTATTATTAATCTATACTATCACTGTAAGTTTACATGATGCTTTATGGACAAATAAAGATCAATTCCTGTGCCCCAAGTAGCTGAAAATTTAAGCCCCAGTGCTGCCATTTTCACAATGAATAACACCATAATCCTTCTACCTGGAGTGAGGGACCACTCAGTGCAAATGAGAGCGGTAGACTCAGATGTTAAAACAAAACATAATGCGTGATGGTGACAGACAATGAGATGTGTTAAGCAGGAGAGAAGTTACAGAAACAAGATAACATGAAGGCTTAGGAGAATGATTAATGCGTCATCAAGGTTCATCAGGGCTTTTTGGTATTTTTAATACATTTACTTAGAGGGAAATATTAGAGTTTATTAGCCTCAAAGAAGAGGCATATTTTACTGGGGGACTTGGAGGAGGAGAGGACAGGCACAGTCAAGAAAGGGGTTCCAGACATATGGGGAAGCAAGAAAGTAGGCCCAGATCTGAGAGAGAGAGACACTGAGGATGTTAGTATTGGCTTGGGCAGAGTGAACAAGGACAAGGGCAGAGGGGTTGGATAGGGCAAAGATGGGCAGGGCCTGGAAGGTAAGGAGTAGGCGCTTGCAGAAGATGATGAATCTAAAGGAGGGCTGGATGGTCAAAGCAGCAGACACAATAAATGAGTTTCACATCTGGATGGACTGGGAGCAGATGTCAGGTCAGAAAGAGAAGGTTGCAGCAGGAGAAGAGCTGAGCCTGCAAAATTAGGGAAAGGCAAGATATACTCAGATTCTGCACGTCTTATAAAGGAAAGTACTTGATATTATGAAGAGAAAAGGCATTTGCAGTCTTAGAGAATGCCAGTCTCAAGATAGCTGAGAAGTAAAGAGCAGAGAAAGGTAACACATAAATACCTCAGAAGTACTAAAGGTTGGTAAATGAATAGGTTGTACTACCAATTTTTCTCTTCAGTTTCTTTTTTGTGTGGGTCATTTGCCATAGCCATGATATATGTCCATTGATACTATGGTGCAGCAGATTATGGCATTCTGTGTAATGAGTAATACAAGGGTATAATGTCACCAGGCTTAATGGACACCAGTCCTATTCTGAAATAGGACACTTACTGAACAAAATTAGAGTGCAGATTATCTCTAGATATGGCTTATGTAACTTGATGTCTAGCTCTGCAATTAATGTTCAGTATAGTATACAATAAATCACTGTAGATGAATGCAGACTTCTCTTTTACTTATAATGTTGCTTTTACTTAATGCATTTCTTTCAAAGTGATTATTTTGGTTCTGATAGATCAACAGGAACACGTACATGTAAGTGTCATCCATCTTCAAGTGGCGGATATGCTAGTGGAGAGTCATTTTCTAAATTTGGGTCTGACCCTAAAAATTCTTATTTCTTAGGGAGAAAAGAAATGTGACTTTCTAATAAGGGTGAAAGCAAATGCTGAGCTCATTTGTTCACTGCTACCCCCAAATACTGTACATACTGAATAGTACTACAGTATATGAAAACAAATGATCACTAATGTGTGTGGATTGTTTAGTTTCAGCTCTTGGCCAGCTGTATCCCAGTACGCTCATAACATACATTATTAGTAAGATTTTTATTTATATTTTTTCTTCCAGTAATCTCAATCCTGGGAAAGAACCAAATGAAAATGGAGTGTCTATGCAGAATGACAACTTTGAAGAGATCATAAACTTACCCATTGGATCTAAACCATCCACATTGGATGCCTTGAACAATGATGGAAGCAATAGCCCTGAAATTCCTTTGAATCCAATTTTAGCCTTTGAAGATAAGGGGACTCTGGGGCCATTGCCTCAGGTAGATAGTGTTCAAACACCTCAAACAGCAGGTAGGTTTGCTTTGGACCATTAGAATTTGTAACATTTTGTAAACGAGAGAGACCACGGAGTCCCTAATTGATGTACATAACCAGATGGTTAATTTAAGCAGTTTAGGTTGTAAAATATTTGGGGCAGAGAGCATGTCTGTCTGTGTTTGCAAAGCCATGTATACGTGCATAGTGCTATGTGAATCATGACTGTTAACCTAATGTCAGGAGAAATAAGGGGTTCCTAGTAAATATTTGCTTCATGCGTATAGGGGTGTGAATAACAGATGTTTCAGTTCACTTGCAATTCTGAAAAAAAAAATCATTTCAGGTTGTCCCGGATCCACAGGTCCATTGCTCTTGAACAGCTCAGGAACTGTCCCTGGGAGGACCCCTTCATTGTGGCAGCCCCCTTAGGGTCACACACTCACTATGGTAAGCCACTTGGCTTCACTGCCTCCTGGGACTGAGCCTCAGAGCTTTCCACACCCTGCTTCACACTGTGAGCTCCCTCCAGCAAGTCCACCTGAGTTGGACACCTGAGAGAGAGACTTGTACACCCAAAAAGAGCAATGCACCCCCAACTTCCTTAAATGGGAGTGACTCTTAGCCAGCACTGTAAAAGCAGAAGGTTTTATTAGAGGTCTGGAACATGGCATAGGAAGTCTTCAGTTAACATAGAGAACAGAAAGTTACAGCATAGTCCATCTGGGTCAGTCTAGACCCCTCTGACCCTTTCTGGTCCCAGTCCAGAAGCTTCTCCTGTTTCCAGCAGCCCACACTTAACCCCACTCCTTTGTCCTTGTTCCTGGGCAAATATTGTTACCTGCCCCCCCCCAGCCCTTTGTTCTTCAGCTGGTCACACCCAGATGGCTTCCTGCAGAGATGTTAGTTGCTAGGTGCCAAACGTCTGGGCAATTGGAGTGCTCGTTGTCTTCTTGGATTCTCCATGGGCATGGGGGCCCAGACCTGAGGCAGCTAGGTCAGTCACATCTGGATCTCTGGGTCTCTGCAAAGAGTAAACAATCTTTCCCCCTCCCCACTTAGTTAACCATGCACCACACAAAGGAAACTGAGGCACACTATATTCATACAAAATATTATGACGTATTCTCAGTTTGTCACGCAGGTTGAACAAAATGTTTTAACAAAATTGAATTTTTTTGTTTCAACAAATCGAAATGTTACATTTTGATACTGATCATTTTAAAATGTTTTTTATTGTATCTTTCTAAATTTACTTTACTTTTATAAACAAAAAGTTGTTTTGACCAAAACAAATCAAAACATTTCAATTTGTTCAGATTTTTGCTCTTTCTAACTGAAACAATTCAGCAAAACTGACACAAATTCACAAAAATGTTTGTGTTGCTGAAGGCTAAAATCTGCATTTTTTGCTGTAAAAGGTTTCAAATGAAAAATTTCACCCAGTTCTGCTCATGAGGATGTTTTATAAATGTTTGCACAATGTGCTTCAGCAGCAGTATGAACCGGAGAACCTTGCTGTGACATAATTAGTTGCCATTGGCTTAGCATTCTGATCCAGCAATATGTTCCAACTATCCAAGTGGAAAGTTGTACCCCTCTCGTGGGGTGTTCTCTGTGGAATGGGGAAATGGTTGCTGCTTTATACATAAGAATACTGAATCCCTCCCTAATAATGCGATGACCAGGAGGCTCTATTTCTGATATTGATACTGAAGGTTTGGCTGCAGCAGCCGTTGCCGTAGATCTCTGTAAAGAAGCAGACTAGAATTTTATATATATTGTGATATTTACTATTCAGTTCATACCCAAGCTAAATCAGCTGCCTGCATTATTTCCTCCTTCCATGTCTAGAAAATTTAAGCAAAAGAATCAGCCAATGAAAGTGCTGTTTAAATCAGCTTTTTAGATAAAAATTATTCCCATCTGTTAATCTGTCCTTTTTATTGCCTTTCATTGTAGAAGTTATCTGACCATTTCTTCTGAAGAGCCAAAGATGAAGTAAGCATCTCTGCTGCCTATGGAGTTCCTTCCATGCTATGAAGGACTGTTTTACTTTCTCCAGTTTTCTAAAAAAAAAAAAAAAAGAATGTGGATATCTTTTTTGAAAGGATTTTAGTAAAACCAGCAGAAGAAGAGATGGAGACTAGACATGGATTATCTTTCTATCTAATAGTTTTCACCATTAGAAAATCATGCTTCACGTGCATTACTTAAAATAGCTTTTTTTCCAACAAGCTCCTTTTCGCAAATCAATATTTTCTGCATTCTTCAAGACAAAAGGCACTGGAATCTGACCGTAATGAGCTGATTGGGATAAAGGGCCTGATTTTTGTTTTTGTTTTTGAAGATGGGTGGTTGGTTTTAAAATTGGCGACTAATCTTCTATGTTTTACGGATCTAATACTTGAAAAATAAACATCTCATTGCTCTACAAGTAGGGCTAATGGGAAGTTTCATTTAAACCTGTTGGTTTAAATATTATTGCAGAGAACTCTAATTATGGGGGCAAAATATAGGCTTCTGTATCAGGTTCTTGTAAATGTAACTTCTACATGGACGTTCTGTAAATTCAAATGTCACTACGATCTTCTTGCATTTTCTTTAAAAACACAAAGCAGAACAGGTTTTAAAATGTGAAAATTTGAAGCGCTATTTTTTCATGGACAAGACGAAAACCTGTTGTTCTCCTAGATAATGTATTTATGAATTGTTCGGTACAAAAATAAATCATCTAATTGAATAAATTAGAAAAATGTGGTAAAACAATATTGCAGACTTGATTTTGTTAGCTGCATTCATGTCCATGGTATGATAAAAGGTACACATGAAGACACACAGAAAAATCTTTTTTTGAGTGCTGTAAATTGCTGCTGTTTCTAGTAATGGAGGGATCTTTCTTTGCCTTATCAGATTGTGACACTCTGTGTGAACTTGAATATTGATTTTGGGGCAAGAAAAGGAGGGTATTGGGGGGGGTTCATTTCAGAGCAAATGGAAAATCATAGAATCATAGAATCATAGACTATTAGGGTTGGAAGGGACCTCAGGAGGTCATCTAGTCCAACCCCCTGCTCCAAGCAGGACCAATCCCCAGATTTTTACCCCAGTTCCCTTAATGGCCCCCTCAAGGATTGAACTCTCAACCCTGGGTTTAGTAGGCCAATGCTCAAACCCCTGAGCATGTTTATTCTTTTTATTTGTTTGTTGCTCATTTTTTTTAAATGCAGTACACTTTATCACCGGATAATGCCTTGAATCTTACCATTCCTCTTTTGTCCACTGACATAGATTTTTCACTTTCAGCATTCCACACTTGTCACTTTTGCTGCTACCGAGCTTGACTGAAAAATCTTGTTGCTGTATTTCAAACATAATCCATACAATGGGCATGATTGTTATTTACCCTAAGGCTCCTTATCCTGACATTGTAGTATGAAAGTGTGGTAGTTTGGATGACACCCAACCCCAGTAAGTTCATTACTCTATTTATTACTAATTACTATCATTTTCTTTCTCTGAGTACACTGTTCTTCACCAGTGAACGTGTGGCCCTTTACATCTTTCATATTCTAATTCAGTTCTCTTTCTCTTTAGTTAGGTAGCTCCAGGCACTTTAGTGATATGAGGACTATGAAATAATGAATACACACACTGAATAGTAATAGAATATTGTTAATATCAAAGAGCATAGCATAGTTTGCATATACAAATGTGTTAGGAGGAATGTGTATTTAATAAAACTTGGTTTTTACATAAAAAAAACCTCACACACACACACAGTACTTACTGTATGTTCAAAAAGATGCATGCAAAGTTTAGCCAATATTGGGTATTTTATCAGCCATGTACATGGCAGAAATATAGATGTAGCCATTAAACATTTTAAATAGAGTAAGTTGACATGTTTTTTCAAACTTTTTTCTAGACCGTACTCCATTATCAAAACATCAAGGCCGTATAAAGTACCTGATTCCACCGGGTCATTATGTGTTGGGTGGAACTGCAAGTGGTAGGAAAATATTGGCTATGAGAAGTAGTAATAAAAAAAAAAAAAAAAAAAGTTACTCTTTCTGAGGGATCAGGCTGCAGGCTGGAATAGCATTTCATGAGGTGAGTAAATAAAATGTTAACTGCCTTTGTGGCTGGTAGCCATCTTAAGGAGCTCCTGAGTTTCTTCTGTCTGTTGACGGATTTGCTCAAGATGTTCCATTAATTGACTCTGGTTGAATGCAGATGAAAATTCTGGATCTGAGAACAGAGGAAAACCAGGCCACATAACTGAAGTGCTCTATCCACACACACATTCTTCCTTTTAAATTTCTTTAGAAATCAGATTTTTTGTTTGCACGCTAGATAGAAAGGTACACAGTTGACTCATTATTCATGATACAAATGTGCTATAGTTTCCTGTAAAATCTATACTATGTAAACAATATTTCCTTACCACACAAGGGAGAATGATGACACTATCGTTAGCTCCTCACCTTTGTGGGAAGGTTTGTGTGCTACTTTCTGCTGATCCAGATGCTCAGTGCTCAGATGAGCACTGCTGAGTCCAGTGTTGAATACGGTCTCCCAAAAACAACGAAGGAGGAAACAACTAGGCCACTGAACTGGCTGACAGTTCCTATTTTCTTTTGTTTTTTACTATTTTGACAGCAATTCTTTCACCTTCTTCCTACTTCCTCATCCCCTCAAAATACTATGAAAAGTGTTAAGAGGCTCAATCAAAACTAGTAGCCCTAAAATATGAGGCTTGCTATTTTTAATTTGGTTTGGTAGGCATTCCTGGTCAGACATTTGAGAACAGAACAGTGGTACCTTTCAGCAGTCTACATGCCAAGTAGTTTGAATTCTCTGCATATTGCAATCCTCGCTTTGCATAATTGGGTAGACGTGGAGAAAGGCTTGTTTCTAAGCCAAGTTATATTTTAGGCCCATCAGCCTGGAAAAATGTCCATAAATAAAGAAGCAAAATGGTGGTAAAGACAGACCATTATTCATTCTCTCATCTCTTGTGCTAAAGGATAATAATTTACTGTTAATGAGTGAAAATTTAATGAACAAGCACTAACCAGGAGGTTATTGGGTGTGTTCTTTGTACATTTTGACATTTTTCTAAGACAAAGAGCTAGTCTAGTTCCATTTGGACAAATAGCCATGCACAGAGCTCCTATTTCCCAGTGACAGGCTATACTTTCCCAATAAAGCCTGTTCCATTTTCAGAAAGTAAAACGGCACCAGTTTGCCTTTATTTTAGAAAAATCATTCTGGTAAGTGTGTCTTAAAAGAGCCAAGGTAATTGCTACCCCTGAGTCCCCTCTCTCTCTCTCTCTCTCTCTCCTCTCTCTCTCTTTGATTTGGTGAATAGAGCTAATCCCCAGTAGGCAGTAGCACTGTCAGGTACATTTACTGTATGTGAAGCGTTTTTTTTTACTAGGCAGTGAATGTATTGCATTGATGTCAGTGGACTTGGCAGAATTCAATTTTTATTTTTTGGTAATCTTGACAGATAATATCAATGTTTATTTTTAACTTTTTTATATTATTGATTTATAGTTTGAGTTGTGCAAAATTCTGGGGTTTAAACCTTTTATTTTTATTGATTTGAAATTTTCACCGTTGCAGGAAATGATGAGGGGAGGGTTAGACAGTTATTATTTAATAACAGTCACCACTGAGATTCAAAACGTTAAAACTTTATAACCATTAAAACACAAATTGGCAATATCACATGTTAAAATATACAAAGTAAATTTCCTTAAATCAAACTCCAATAATTTCTCAAACAGCATTTTTTCTTTGCTTATCTGTAAATTTTGATTATCATTTCTAATTTTTTTCATTGGTTTATGTGTGCACAGCAAAATCGACATGTACTGATAAAAATCTAATCCTTCAAAGCCTGGATATGAGCAGTTAGGATTGAGCTGTGCCTTGCAGTCTAGGTATTGGTAGTGAGAACTGATGAATCAAGGGACATACCTTCCAGTAATTTGCCCAGCGTAGAAATACCCAGCTGCTGAAAGCGAATCTCTTGGTGGTTTAGAAAATTCATGAGGTAGCACTGAACTTCCTCCATGTGGCATTTCAGCAGAGAAATCACTTTATCTACATAAATAGGGGTAGGGTGAGAGAGGTAGAAACAATTTAAAGTGAGCATTTATTTCTTACAGGTTTCATAAGGCAACATTTTTAATCAAATGAGGAATTTAATGCTATTTCCTCTCCCCTACCCAATTACATGCAAAGTTCCAATTTTAATGGACAGTAAAAGAGCCTCCACATGTTATAAATCCATTAGTGTCAATGATATTGCAGTTAAATTGTATGCAAGGTTTCTGCTGACCAGGCTGCTGCACTGGGAGCCTGATGTACAGTATTTGTAGAGTGTACATGCTATTTATGGACTTTACAAACTGTTGATCAGCCTTTCACACCCTCTCACCTAGTCTGTAAATATTTCAAAAGCTCTGTGCATGGTTAGTGCTTGAAGGCAGCATTTGTTTCTCTGGATAAGATTCTTCTAGCGTAAGATGTTTGATGTGGGGATTGAAGTAGGTTTGAATTTTTTCCCTTGCTAGAACCTTTCATTCCAGACTCTAATATCTGTCAGGTCAGAGTGGGAGAGAATTTGGAATTTAACTACTCCTTTCATTGGAGAGAGGTGTCAAATAAGATTGAATATTCTTGCTCCATTTCTGTTTATTTCACATTATATATAATATAAAAAATCCTATTTTGCAAGTTGAAAAGATCTACATTGTATGGAGCAACTACATTGGGCACACAGGTATCTATTCTCCGCAGCTAATGCAATGCCCTTTTGATTATCCCTCATCGTAATTCAGAGATTACTGGATAAATTCTCAGAGGTCTGCTTTCCTGAGTGTTCCAGTTAAATTATTCCAAAACTAAGGTAATGTTGTTGGCTCAAGAAGGCTCTGTTGGTCAGTGGATGGAGTTAAGTTAAACTTCTTGAGCCAAATAATTTCTGACGTAACTTCTTTGTAACGTAACTCCTCTGCTACTTACTCTCAACCATATTATATGGACTAGACTAGAGTACTTTGTAGGTGGGCAGGGAGAAAGAAGACTTGAACATATTCCAGACAGGAAATATCATCAAATTATTTCCTTCCCCTCCCCCTCTTCCCAAAGGTGAGAAATTCCATACATCATCCCATCCTCTTGCCCATCTTGCTTCAAGGTCCTTGATCATGTTTCTCACAGTGACACACAGAATAACCACTGCAGAATGTGCAAGACCAACTAGCAGCTGGTTGTTGTGGTTAGAGCAGGAGACTAAGCCCCAGAGCCTCTGCTGGTGTAAATTGGTATGGCTCCATGGAGTAAAGCCTAGGAATCAGTC
Source organism: Gopherus flavomarginatus (assembly GCF_025201925.1). Lineage (NCBI taxonomy): Eukaryota > Metazoa > Chordata > Testudines > Testudinidae > Gopherus > Gopherus flavomarginatus. The sequence goes on from NC_066620.1 coordinate 112,367,831, forward strand.
CCCTGAGTTCTATTACTGCCTCTGCCATGGATTTACTATTTGACCACAGCTAAATCAATCTTTCAGAGCCCAAGTTTCCCCTTCTATAAAATGGGGGCAGTAATACTTACCTAGCTCACCAAGGTATTTTGAGGATCAACAGTATTTGTGAAGCATTTTGACATCAGCTGAAGTGTGCTATGAAAATGTTAATGATTATTTAGTGACTGAAGGCCAAACCCTTCTTGAAAAGACACAGTTGACATTTTACTTTACACAATATAAATGTGTCAGAAATGTAATTAAACTCTATGCATAACATTTACCATGACATATCATGTGTCGGACAATGGAGGCAGCTTGAAATGATGGCTCTGTATGTTCCCGTTGCCCAGCCAATCTCACTAGGCACTTTATCAGGGGATCAATCATCCATTCTAGCAAGTGTAATGTAGCACCTTCTGGGAGACAGGAAGGAACAAAAAGGTTACATAAAGACATGTGAATAAGCTGTAAAAAAAAAAAAAAAAAAAAAAAAAAAAAAAACAGAACAAGGGCTTTAGAAATGCATCAACCAGAAGGCCAAAAGCCAGACTGTCTAAACAGGACAGCCCAATGCCCTTTGCACAGCTGGAGGACCAGAATGAATGCAGTACTTTTGAAAAGCAACTTCTGGGACCTAGTACCTAGAACCCACAGCTTCAGGCTGTGAATTCAGTGAAAATTTGGCCTATAGAAAGGCTGATAATATTTATAACGTGATTCATCTGTTCAGAACACATGCCGCTTTATGTGAAACAAAGCCATTTGTCATGGTGGTCTCAACCTGCCCACTGGATAAGTGTCCCCCTCACAAAACTAACTAATACCAATCAGCACCCTTGCTGGTAGTCACAGCAGGGAGGCAGAAACGCTGAATGGTCATGAGACTGAAATACCCTCTGTCATAAACAGATAGCTAAGGGTTAATGTCTCTTTCACCTGAAGCACCTGACCAGAGGACCAATCAGGAAACTGGATTTTTTCAACTTTGGGTGGAGGGAATTGAGTGTCTGTGTCTTTGTCTTTTTTCTTTTGGCTGCCTGCCTGCTTTCTCTGAGCTTTGGAGAAGTAGTTCTATTTTCTAGTCTTCTGTTTCCAAGTGTAAGGACAAAAAGATCAAATAGTAAGTTATATGGTTTCTTTTCTTTGGTATTTGCATGAATATAAGTGCTGGAGTGCTTTAATTTGTATTCTTTTTAAATAAGGCTGTTTATTCAATATTCTTTTAAGCAATTGACCCTGTGTTGTATCATCTAAATACAGAAAGAACATTTGTACTTATTTTTCTTTCTTTTTATATAAAGCTTTCTTTTAAGACCTGTTGGAGTTTTTCTTTACTGCAGGGAAATTAAGTCTGTACTCACCAGTGAATTGGTGGGAGGAAGAAATCAGGGGAGATCTGTGTGTGTTGAAGTGGCTAGCCTGATTTTGCATTCCCTCTGGGTGAAGAGAAAAGTACTTTTTGTTTCCAGGATTGGGAACAGAGAGGAAAATTCACTCTGTTTGGATTCACAGAGCTTGTGTCTGTGTATCTCTCCAGGAGCACCTGGAGGGGGGAAGGGAAAAAGGATTATTTCCCTTTGTTGTGAGACTCAAGGGATTTGGGTCTTGGGGTCCCCAGGGAAGGTTTTTCAGGGGGACCAGAGTGCCCCAAAACACTCTAATTTTTTGGGTGGTGGCAGCAGGTACCAGGTCCAAGCTGGTAACTAAGCTTGGAGGTTTTCATGCTAACCCCCATATTTTGGACGCTAAGGTCCAAATCTGGGACTAAGGTTATTACATGGTGGCAGCGGTGGGATATAGACAGAATCCAGAAGCCAGTAGGAATATTATATTTTTCTTTTCTCTGCTAAGGGCTTTTTAGCAAAAAGAAACAGTTGGTTTTAAAAGGGAACCAGAAAGAATTTTTTTTTTCTGCTCTCTCTGGCAGTTTGTGGCTTGCATGTTAAGCAAGAAGCCATTAAGAGGCTGTTGAGCGTCTTTTGTCATGCAATAGCCCTCCCATTAGGAGGCAAGTAACAGCACTTATATGCATGCAAATAAAGTGGTTTTTCTGGTTTCCTTTCATTAAACATTAGCTAAAAAAAAAAAAGGAAAAAAGCACTGTTGCTAGGCAGACTTCAGGAGGCAACAGAACCTGCAGTTCAGAAGATAAACACCGGAGGGCACCCCAACACAAAAAAACAGGAACCATGACTTCTAAGGCAAAAATTGACGCCAAAGAACAAATCAAAAAAGCTAAACACAGGCAACAAAAAAAATTAAAAAAAAGGAAGAAAGCATAAAACTGGCAGCCTTCCAAAGAGAACAGGCAGCCCAAGAGGCAGCACACAAAAAAAAACTAGAAAAAAAAAATAGCCTACCAAAGGAAACAAGCAAAAGAAGAGTTGGCCCACCACCGAAAAATGAAAAAACACCAAAAAAAAATAAAAAAACACCAAAAAAAAATGGAAAAACAACAACAAAAAAAAAAAACAAAAAAAAAAAACAAAAAAAAAAAAACAAAGAAAACATAAACTGGAGTTGGTAAAAGCTGGGCTGCATGTGCCAGCCAACCCTAACAACCCGGCGCCAAATATTGCTCCACAGCACAGAAAATTTCCCACCTACAAGGCAGGTGATGACACCGAGGCCTTCTTGGAAAATTTTGAAAGAGCCTGTCTTGGGTACAGCATTCCCGAAGACCAGTACATGGTAGAATTGAGGTCACAGCTCAGTGGACCTTTAGCAGAGGTGGCAGCTGAAATGCCTAAGCACCAAATGAATGACTATAAACTTTTTCTAACCAAGGCCAGATACAGGATGGGGATAACCCCAGATCATGCCCGTCGGCGCTTCAGAACCCAAAAGTGGAAACCAGAGGTGTCATTTCCCAAACACGCCTACTACATTGCAAAAAACTATGAGGCCTGGCTAACAGGAAACAACATTCAAACCTTGGAAAAACTGAACCTCCTCATACAAATGGAGCAGTTCTTGGATGGTGTTCCTGAAGACATCACACGGTACATACAAGATGGAAACCCCAAAAATATCGCTGAGGCGGGGGAGATTAAAGCCAAATGGATGGAACTGGCAAAAAGCAAGAAAGCTACTGTCAAGGGGAACGATTACCCCAGGGGGCACACAAACCATAAACCCTACAACCGAGGACAGCCAAAGACCCCACATACCACCCAAGTAAAGCCACAGATACCCTACCCTTCAACCTCACCAGTCTCCAGTAACTCACCTCGGCCCAGTGACCCATCAGATGAAAAATGCTTTAAGTGTAATGAACTGGGACATATCAAGGCCAAGTGTCCCAAGAACACCATGCGAGTGCAATTCATTACACCACCATCACACCCAAGATCCCCAGGCCCGGATGCCTCTCAAATACCCTTGGAGCGAAGGGAAAATTTGAGAGTGGGCGAAAAAAAGGTTACTGCGTGGAGAGACACGGGGGCACAAGTGTCAGCTATCCACCAATCCTTCGTTGACCCCAAATTCATCAACCCAAAGGCCAAAGTTACAATTTACCCCTTCATGTCACAAGCTGTAGACTTGCCTACAGCTCAACTGCCTGTCCAGTACAAAGGCTGGTCAGGAATGTGGACTTTTGCAGTCTATGACAATTATCCTATCCCCATGCTACTGGGGGAAGACTTGGCCAACCAGGTGAGGCGGGCCAAGAGAGTGGGAATGGTTACACGTAGCCAAACCAGGCAAGCTTCCAGACCCATTCCTGTTCCTGAACCGTCCACAGAGGCCCCGTCTGTGTTACCAGAGACCCAGACAGAGGTAGTGGACCCGGATTCCATGCCTACCACTGAAACAGCCACAGCATCTCCAGTCCCAGGCCCGGAACTGGAACAGCAACCAGCACCAGCAAGTGAAACCCCCTCTTCAAACTCAACGCCAGTGGGCGCCAGCGAGCCACAACTGGCAAAAGCAACAGACAGCCATACCCAAAAGGCTCAGCCAGAGCCTGAAATACCCTCAGGTGCACCAGCAGAGAGCGGTTCACCAGCAACAAAAACAACCCCATCACCTACATCGCTTCCAGAGGGACCAAGCCCAAGTCCACAGTCTGAGGAAGAACTGGTGACCCCAGCCTCAAGGGAACAGTTCCAGACTGAGCAGGAAGCAGATGACAGCCTTCAGAAAGCTTGGGCGGCGGCACGAAGCACCCCACCGCCTCTCAGCTCTTCGGGGCGTGTCATAAACAGATAGCTAAGGGTTAATGTCTCTTTCACCTGAAGCACCTGACCAGAGGACCAATCAGGAAACTGGATTTTTTCAACTTTGGGTGGAGGGAATTGAGTGTCTGTGTCTTTGTCTTTTTTTCTTTTGGCTGCCTGCCTGCTTTCTCTGAGCTTTGGAGAAGTAGTTCTATTTTCTAGTCTTCTGTTTCCAAGTGTAAGGACAAAAAGATCAAATAGTAAGTTATATGGTTTCTTTTCTTTGGTATTTGCATGAATATAAGTGCTGGAGTGCTTTAATTTGTATTCTTTTTAAATAAGGCTTGTTTATTCAATATTCTTTTAAGCAATTGACCCTGTGTTGTATCATCTAAATACAGAAAGAACATTTGTACTTATTTTTCTTTCTTTTTATATAAAGCTTTCTTTTAAGACCTGTTGGAGTTTTTCTTTACTGCAGGGAAATTAAGTCTGTACTCACCAGGGAATTGGTGGGAGGAAGAAATCAGGGGAGATCTGTGTGTGTTGAAGTGGCTAGCCTGATTTTGCATTCCCTCTGGGTGAAGAGAAAAGTACTTTTTGTTTCCAGGATTGGGAACAGAGAGGAAAATTCACTCTGTTTGGATTCACAGAGCTTGTGTCTGTGTATCTCTCCAGGAGCACCTGGAGGGGGGAAGGGAAAAAGGATTATTTCCCTTTGTTGTAAGACTCAAGGGATTTGGGTCTTGGGGTCCCCAGGGAAGGTTTTTCAGGGGGACCAGAGTGCCCCAAAACACTCTAATTTTTTGGGTGGTGGCAGCAGGTACCAGGTCCAAGCTGGTAACTAAGCTTGGAGGTTTTCATGCTAACCCCCATATTTTGGACGCTAAGGTCCAAATCTGGGACTAAGGTTATTACACCCTCCCAACCCAAATGTGCTCATTCCGGGTCATGGTTGTGGCCTACTGAGGGGCAGGGCGGGAAAGCATGTTCTGCTCCTCTCGCACCCACCGCTGCCCTCCTGAGGGTAAAGGGAGAGTTTTCAACTCCAGGACTGTCCATCTGGAACTTCTAACATACACAAAATCCACATGCAAACATTAAAAAAGCAAACACAAAGTCACTTTGCTTTTTAGCTTTTTCCTCTTGCTAAGTGGGTCTTTGCTGCTATAAAATTAATTATCTGAAATTAATGGAAAAATACATCAGGGTCACAAACCAGTGGAATCACAGTATCATTACACTTAAAAACACATAAGCCAGCTACACTAGCAATATTAGACAAAGTGAATTGTGATCAGAGCAGTTTTTAAAAGCTGAAACAGTTCAATAGACAAGAATTCAAACAGTAGGGCCTATTTCTCCCACCAGTCTACACTCACTGAAGTTAATAGCAAAACTTCCATTGACTTTATTGTGAGCAAAAATGGGCTCTCTGTGTGTGTGCATGCGCTCATCTCTTTTTAGCAATAATGAGAGATGTGTGCATGCTGTGAAATTAGGCTGCTTGCTGTGTGATTGCTCCCTTACCATGCTTTGCCAGCTCACCAAGAGAACATGTCACGTAATTAAGAGATTCTTCTTGAATTTCAGTAAACAGGATAGCCTGGAGGAGTCCTTCCACACATGGTCTTTCAATGATTCCCTGTGATGAGAAAGAGATGATATTTAGCTCTTTTACAGTGCTTTGTAACTTCCAAGGACTTCACAAACATGAACTAATTCATAGAATGCTGAGGATAAAATGGGCCAGTGCTAACAATTGCCACCTGCTTACCCATAATAGACCAGATGCATTGTGCTGGTGGGAGAGAGGTCAAGCTTGATACTCATCTTGGATTTTCTGGGACCATATTGATTTTGACAGAGCTGTCACACAGTCGCTGTCTATGAGATGGTCACAGGACCTCAGATCACTTATAGAGCCAAAAAAACTTCATGATGTAAGTCATTGTGTCAGGATGTGTTTTATTGCAAGGTCATCGTGTGCTGATGTTTTGATGTGGACCAAAAAATTCAATATATTGAATTACCATATGCCATGCAACACAGAAGCTTATTGTTTTCTCATCATTACCTCCACATTTTTGACAACTTTCTGGCATTTAAATGCTCAGATCTATACAAGGTATTTTAGGAGTGGTCTTACCAGAGCCAAACAGCAAGAGAGTATTACTTCTCTGGGGTGTGACATGGTGGCTCGCCATACACAGCCAAACCTTGCAATGTCATATCACATTGTGAATTGCTTAAACATACTTTTGTGCATCTATTTCCTTTAAGGTGCAGTGTGGGGAAAAAAGCATTTAAAAAAATTAACACATTTATCCAGCCAGTGATGATTACCTCCAGGGTGTCATGGCCCTTGGGGCTTAGAAGGATTTAGGACACCCTATTGCAGAGAACTGTGTATCCAAGGGGAAAAAAATTAGTAAATGTGCCATAGGATGCTAATGCTATTGTGATGTTTTGGGCCATTAGGACCAGACTTCAGTGCATACACAGTAACACTAGCATCCTATGAAACTTTTTAATAAAAGTTCTTCTTTGGATACAAGTTCTTCTAAACCCAAGGGCCATGAAACCCAGCCTCTGCCCTAATTTTCTTACTGGAAGAAAATCCCATTGGCATGGCTAGACCACAAGGATAGGTTCAGACCACTGGAAGAGGTTTGAGGAACCATCAATCCAACCTTCAGATCCTGGTCAGATTTGGTGGGTCCTACAGGGTGGAGCTCCTTCTCTCAGCTGTGAGAAGGCAACAAGAGAATATCTGGATTCCTCGCTGCACGTAAAACAATGATAGCAGGGAGAGTTGTGATGGTTTGGTATCTGTCTGTACATGTCTGTAATAACATGTGACCTCCATTTGACAGCATAACCATCATTGAGAAATGTGACCTACATTTTGAGTATGTCAGTGTAGTTTTCCCCGTTTGGATTTTGGTAAGTGCCTGACTGGAGCGTTACAGCATGTGAGTTAGTCACATGATAGAGAACACACAAATCTTATCAAAGGGCAGGATCTGCTCCAGCTTCTCTCTCCCTCATGGTGGACCACTGCCAGACAACAGAAGAACTGCAGGAGAGGCCTACCCAGCTGACATACTGGGTGGCCTAGGACTCACAAATAGGCGTGAGCACAGACTCAGGGGTGAGCGTGTATGGGCTTTTTGTTATTTTTCCATAAGATCTGTAACTCCTGTGTTCTTCAAGGATAAAAGTTACTGTGATTTTAGTGACTCCTGTGCAAAGCCTGTGTTCTTTCCTCTGCCCTGTAGTTCCTGGGAAGTTAAATTATAAACTGTGGTGCCCGTGGCAAGGTGGAACTGTAGGGGGCATGAGTAAGTGACTGGGGAAGTCTGAGAAGTCTCATCATGGGTTTCAGCACCTAGAGCGGTTGGACTGTGGAGTCCCGCCTCTCAAGGAAGGGTGACAGCAAGTCTACATTGTGGATTGTACCTTAGCAACCTAGAGCTAGAAACAGTGTCTGGACTGTGCCCAAACTCTGCTGGCTTGGTAGCTGATGGGATCCAAAGTTTGGTTCCATTACAACTGACTGGTGACCATGCACTAAAAGGGGATTCAGCCAGGTCTGTAACAAGAGTTATTACCTAATTAGAAACTCATAAAAAGGGCAGGCACCCATTCAAGCAGAAAGACAAATCTTCTGCAGAATGCAGGAAAAGGCTTCCAAGGGGGACATTCTCTACAGCTCAGTCAGGAAAGTGGGTTACACCTAGGCAAAACAAAGGTATATTAAGCCATTGAACGTAAGTTTTTTGTATAAATTGTTTCCTGGTTGACCACAGGGTGAGGGGGACCAGGTTAGTCAAGACTCTGCTGCTTTTCAAGTTCAGCCACAATACTTGTGTACCCTGTTGGTATAAAGGGGGCTTTTGTTGGTTTGGTTTTTTTGTGACAAAGACCCTAAATTGGTTTGGGGGCAATTCCTTGGGATGGACAATACAATTCAATGAGCCCCCTATTAATCAGATAACAAATACTTAAACTCAAAATGATATAAACACATCTCCTTGTAACATTTGAAAATGAGGACCGACCTTTACTCTTCCTCCAGGACTTCAGTTCAGAGCCACATATTTGTCTGTTATAGGTGATAGAACGGCTGTGGTTTTGGTGATTTGTAACTTTAATGTTTGTTGCACACATTATGAACTACTGGACTCTGGTCTGGCTGGGTTCATCATAAGGAAACTGATTTTCATAATGTGCGGTTGGTGGAAATTCCCTTTTCGGCCCTAACTTGTGATCAGTTTTCTGCCTTGAACCATGAAGCTTGTGAAACCTTATAATTTTTGTCAAATACTGTATCTGAAGAGGCTGTTGTTAGACATTCAGATTTCTAATCTGTTTTAATCTTGCTAAAATATTTGTTGTCCTAATGTTCAGCAACAGTGAGTTCCATAGGTTTATATCAGTCTTTCTTTCACATGTATCTGCCAGTTTAAATGAGTGTGCTCTTGTGTTAAGGAAGACAAGAAAGAGGAATGCAAGACTAGTTTTTTCTATTTATAATAAAATACAACTTTGTTTTATATTGCAATGTTTGTCTCATAAGCTGTATCCCATGCTCTACTCTATAAAGTTAAATGAAGAATGAAAGCAGCAGGAAGGAGACGTTAAGATGCAGAAAAGGAAGGAAAGGTAGGTTTCCAGGTTTTAAATGAGATGAGTCAGCGAGGCAGGAAAATGTGTCCAAAATTCAGAGCTGCAAAGAAGAAGGCTCTTGCACCTGAATTAATCAGATTATGTGCAGAGACAGAAAGGAAGCTAGTGCAACACAACTGAAGGAAGGATGGAGAGTGTAAAGCAGGCACAGGAAGGCCTTGCAAAAACAAGAAAAACATTGAACTGGATCAAATGGCAAGCCAGTGGAGTTGTTTGAGGATGTGGATAATGTGATTGTATTTCTCTGTAAAAGTAGGAAGGTGGCCCGAGAGAACTGAACTTCAGTAGTAAAGGGGTGAGGAAATGAATGCATGGATGAGGATTTCATCAGAACTAGAGATGAATCAGGCAATGCAGATTGTTATAGGCAACCTGGCAATTATAAGTAACACATTTTATATACCTCTTCTTTCCATTTGAATAATCAATGCTAGTCTCTTTTTAATCTCAGGCTTTTAAATCTCTCCTCATGTGGATGCCAACACCCCAAACCTGTGCTTTTAATCTTCAATGGCTCATCTCTTTAGTTATCAAGAAACAGCCTGGTTTATGAGCATGAAACCGTGGAATTTGAAGGGGCATGTGGGATTTGCTATATGTTAATTTATACTGCATAATTAGAAGACATTGGAATATGGTGCTACAGGCTTTTCCAATCAAAAGAGTATAAATTACACTTACCTACTTGAAAGTAATAGATACAGAGTAACTCTAAAATTGTATGTATTGAAGCATCCCTTATTTCATGGGAAGGGATTAATGTTATTAAAAGAGTGGCGCAAAAGCTTTGCAAAGCACTGAAGGCCCCAGGAAGAGACCATGACATCCTATGTGAGCTTTGATTCTGAATTTCCTCAATCACTGGCCTAGGAGAACTACAAAGTCTGGCTTTGTGTAGGCTTTTGGACAGGAAGGAGGACTTAGGAAAGTTTCTGGAAGGAAAAAAGCAGGACTTTGGGAAGGGGTTGAGAGGTACAAGGCGCCATAGGTGCTAGAACTAGTGGTGCTGGGGGTGCGGGAGGACACGCTGGCTTGAAGTGGATGCCATCATATACAGGGTTTACAGTTTGGTTCAACGGCTCTCAGCACCCCCACTATACAAATTGTTCCAACACCCCTGCAAGGCTGTTTTCTTTTGCCTGGGTTTGTGTACTTTTTTGGCCTGGCAGCAAGGCAGTGGATGAATGGGATTATATTATCCAAACACATGGAAATCAGATAAATGTTGGACTCCACAAATATCTAGCCACAGACATCCATTGTAAAAAGAAAGGATTGTCTTGTGGTTAATCCACTGGACTAGGATTTGGAAGATGAGGATTCAATTCTCACTCAGCCTCAGACCTTCTGGGTGACTTGGGCAAGTCACTAAATCTCTCTGTGCCTGAAACCTCCCTGCTATACATATGCCTAAACCAGCGATACTCAAACTGAGGCTCGTGAGCTGCAAGTGGCTCTTTAGTGTGTCTCCTGCGGCTCTTTGCAGTACAAGATATTGAAACACTGTGTGATTTAATTTATTAAGCAATCAGGCTGTTTCTACTATGTTATTAACTAATTCAAGTTGACAAAACAATACTTGGTCAGTTATTTTGCTGTGAGAATAATGTTCTATCTATCTATCTATCCATCCCTTCCTTTTATATAGTAGATGAAACAATGAATTCACTCTACTGTGGCTCTTTTGGGTAATGTTGATCACAAATTTGGATCCTGAACCATTGAGGTCTGAGTGTCACTGCCCTAGATGAAAAATGTAGCTATTAAAACCATGAGACTCTATCACTGGCCTGTATGACAAGTTAAATATATCTGATTTTCCACAACATTTAATACTGTGTAACAATGGAAACAGAGATAAAAGACAACTTTTAATGTGGAGCATCAGATCCTGCCCACTTGTACACTCCTGGGAATTTTGCCACTAACTTCAGTGGGAACAGGAGCAGGCCTAGAGTGTAAGACTTTTTTTGCCTATGATTTTAAAAGCCATTCTTTGGTGTGAGTAACTCTTATCTGACATAGCTGAAAGTGCAGCCTTCCAGTGTGTAATTCTGTGAAGAAAAACTGCTACTCACCTGTATGTTTTTGCAAAGGCCCAGATTTTTTATGATACAGGCAGTGTGACTAACGATCCCTGGGTCCGTTTGGTGAGTTAACAGTAGCACCCCCAGATTCTGCAGCACCTCTCCATGCATTAAAGCATCCTGCAAGAGCAACAAGCCATTCAGTCACTGCTGATAATGACAGTGCTAAAGCATGTGATGTGACTCCATGTTATGTCATGGGTAGGACTACCCCAGCTCAACTTTCAGCTGTTTTAAACTAGCTGTAGTTTAGAGTTGTAGTTCTCAGATTGTGGTCCATTGACCACTCCTGTTACACATAACATATGCTAGTGGTCTGTGGAGAGGTGGATGGTCCGATGGTACTGGCTGATACTCCTCATTTCCAGCTGACAAATCCCATCAAATACTTTTAAAGTATTAAAGTGCCAGCTAAGCAATAGTTGTAGTAATCAAAGGGAGGCATGTGATTATGAATGAGAAGGGCAGTGCTATGGGTAATGGTGAATGGAAGAGGTAGATCATTCAGCAATCTTTACATTAGATAGTGTGACAGACCCAGACCAGTGGGGTACAGGAGTCTGGTAGAGGGCAAATATACTGGTCACTGGCTGAGTAGTTTTCTGTTCCCTGAGTGACCAGAGCAGGGGCTGCACTAGAGTAATCAGGAACCTGCTAGAACCAATTAAGGCAGACAGGCTGATTAGAACACCTGCAGCCAATCAAGGCAAGCTAATCAGGGCACCTGGGTTTAAAAAGGAGCTCACCCCAGTCAGGGAGGGGGGAGCCAGAGGAGAGGAAGTGTGTGAGAGGAGCTGGGAGCAAGAGGCACAAGGAGCCGAGAGTGAGAGGGTGTGTTGCTGGAGGACTGAGGAGTACAAGCGTTATCAGACACCAGGAGGAAGATCCTGTGGTGAGGATAAAGAAAGTGTTTGGAGGAGGCTATGAGGAAGTAGCCCAGGGAGGTGTAGCTGTCATGCAGCTGTTACAGGAGGTACTATAGACAGCTGCAATCCACAGGGCCCTGGGCTGGAACCCGGAGTAGAGGGCAGGCCCGGGTTCCCCCCAAACCTCCCAACTCCTGATCAGACACAGGAGGAGTTGACCCAGACTGTGGGGAAGATCACTGAGGTGAGCAAATCTGCCAATAAGCACAAGACCCACCAAGGTAGAGGAGGAACTTTGTCACAACAGATATAGTCAACTTGATTTGTTTTAAACAGACTTGTTTTAAATCAGTTTGTGATCAGGCACTTTTTAAAATCACATTCCTGAAATTCCTTTTAAAAAGATCCTTTAAAAATGGTATACTGGTTTCTCTGCTCTCCTATTGATATTTAAAGGCCTTTCAGAAAGCTTATCCCTTGCTGAACTTCCAGGCTTCTCTTATGCCAGTGGAATCGGACCCTAGCTCCAAGTTTGGAATTGTTGGCCACCAAGTCTCCCTGGTATTAATATGAACTTATATATTGTTTTTCAGTAAGGTGAACTGGAGGGAAAACTCTCACACAGACTTAATTGGCTTTGGATCAGACCCATAGTTGCAAGCAATACCTAGTGTAGCTAAAAGGTTACCAAATAAAACATTTCTCTGTTCTTTCAGTCTGTTTGCTTTGGGCATTTGACAGTACTTTGTGTAGTCAGTAATGTACTTCTTTATTCATACTGTTTAGAAACTGAGGCTTGCTAGCAAGGATGTACTAAATCTTTAACCCGGCATACATACTGAGATGAAAGATATTACTCTGGAGTTTTGGAAATGTCAGGCTCCTTGAAGCAGCATCAAAGTTAGATGTCTTTAAAAATCAGTTTAAATTGCATCTTTCCTGATTTGTAGGTTGTTACAAAAGGGGTATTTTATTTTCACTTGATATTGACTGACATCTTCAAATGCATCCATTCCAAACACAGTCACCAGGTGAAATGCTGAAGCAAAACATGAAAGAAGACAAATCCAAAGTTCAGCACGATGGTTAAACTCAGGGAACAAAGTATGACTTAAGCTCAGATGTCTACATGTTAGGTTTCAATCAGGGTGTAGTACGTACAGATATATGCTTGTGAATTTCTCTAGCGATGTCTTTCCCTCTCTTCATAGACACAGCTCACCTAATCTAAGCTAGCTAGAATGCGTTCCATTAACTATAAAGACAATTCTGGATACTGTAGGTCTGACTTTTTTTTTTTTTTTTTTTAAACCTGTTTAACTCCAATTGACTTCAGTGGAGCTACTCCCAACTTGCATCAGCAGGAGAGGCAGCTCAGGCTTTTTAATTGAGCGCAGACCAAAAATGAACTCTTACAATACATGAATGGGTCCACTGCCAATCTTTCTCATACATGTAGGATATACATTTGATCACTATTCCATCTGATGGCAGGTATTAGAACACTAAATTCTGATGGGCCTGCAGTATTTTGCAATTATGTGTGTGAGACACAGATTTCATTCCAAGTTCATTATTGTGATCCTCTGTTCAGTGAGGGAGAGCCACAGAGGCAGCATTCTCAGTAGAAGATGGGTGAACAGATTCAGATGAGCTATTGGCCAAACTTCTTCCCCAGACTCAAACAGTTGGAGCTGAAAAAAAGATCCTAATCCACACTGGCCAGAGAAACCATTCTAGCAGCAATTGTTTTTATCATTTTAATACCTGGCCTTTGTAAAGCACTCTGAGATCATCTAGTGAAGTGTGCTAGCAAGGATAAATATTATTCCCATTTTACAGATGGTGAAACCAAGATGCAGAGAAGTAAAGTTACTTTGTGTCCTAGAACAAGTTAGTCAATGGCAGAACTGGACTAGAACCTAGTGTTCTGAGCCCTAATCCCTTGCTCTAACAAACATGGCTTCACCTCATGCTGAAAAGGCCCTTTATTATAACACCCAACCTCTTCCTTAGGGCTTTGGGACTGGATTGCTCTTGACAGAACTGAACAGAATTCTCTTTGCATTGGGGAAGCTAATACAGTGTTATGTTGCATGCTCACCCTGAGTCAATGCAATGGCCAAGCCGGTGAATCACAGAGAGGCTTTCTACTAAGGAATGAAGGCTCCATGAAACATTCCATCTGATCAAATCCACGGTAACTAAAGGGCAGATAAATTTTACCCTATTGTATATTGGCCAGTATTTGTAATGACTCAAGCATTACTTCATTTACTTGTAAATGTTAGCTTTGTTCTGTGGTTTGTTTTCCTACTGCTGTTCCCAGGGAACAGTCCCTCTAATTCACTCAGAATTCAGACCGGGCCAGAGGAGGAAACCTTGAAAAGAGCTGAAAAATAGGCTAGAAAGGGTGAGGGGGGAGGGAGGGAAACAAGGGACAATGGATAAGACCCTTGTCTAGATACTCAGAGTTGAATCTCACAATGCAGCAACATTCAACAATCAGTGACAGTGATGTTTGCTCACTAAAATAAATTTCAAAATGCAAACACTTCTCACCAGAGAATATACCCTTGAGACGACATTTCACTTCCAAGTGTCCTATTGTAGACCCACATATTACCCCTTCCCCTGATGGATGGTTTGACTGTTTCATTGTTGATGTAACCACTTTGAAACTCTGGTCATGTTGGATGCTTCAGTTGTGCGCAGACAGGATGTGATTGGGGGGGTTGATTGAAATACTTGACATACATTTTAGAAGCCATGAAGGGGATAGGTTGTATGCATAGCTTGAGGGGGCTGGGGGAAGGGGAAGTTGAACTGCAAGAGGTGCTTTCTTGGAAAATTAACAGCTTTATTACTGAGGTAAAATTCTGACCTGATTCTTCACATTGAGTAACACTTTAGTAACCCCACTGACTTCAATTATTTAAATTGTAAACTCTTTGGGGTGGGGACCGACTTTTCATTCTGTGCATACAATGCCTCGCACAATGCGGCCCAGATCCATGACTATGATCCCCAGTGCTAATGTAATTCAAATAAATAATAAGCATAATGCCTTTCAAAGGCATCATGCCTCCAGGCACTTCTGCTTGGGCAGTGCACCTTCTTGCCTTTCCCAGCACACTACTAAATTGTAGGAGGCATAATTTAAACCATGCTGTGCAGAATGTGCAAGATCAACTGATGTACAAAGCACCAGGTCTGCAGTTCCCAGTGCGAGTTTCAAGCCAGCATGAATTTCTTTCAGTAATTAGCCACTAAAAGCCCCTAAAACAAGCCTTGGGTAGTCAGATTATCTTGTCACTACTGTAAAAATCTACATCACATGCTAGGCTTTCACTTTTTTTTTGCTTGAATCCTTAAATGCTAACTGATTTAACAGGTGGTTAGCTTAAAAATCATATTTTAAAATTTCCTTAGTCGTGACTACTGACACCATCAGCTATTGTAATGGAAATTATTGTACAGACGTTGCTTTTCACTATCTTATACTTTGTTTACTTTTGCATTTCCTTCTGCATGGACAAAGAAAATACTGTAGTCAGTGTTTTGTTTTGTTTGTTTTTATATTCTACCTCTAATCAGTTTTGCTTTCAGGTTCTCAGGCATTAGCAATAACATTTCACTATTTGTGGTGTCGTTTACCTTGAACAAAATAGCCAAATCTAACTAATGGTTTGTCCACAAAGAGACAATTAACGCATCTTAAATCCCAGTGTGGATGCTCTCATTCAGAAGTAAAGTGGCCTTGTTTGCTTTATCTTAGTGGTTCTTCAAAAGAGATCAATTCACTTGAACTTTCCTGAGGGCTTGGCTACACTGGCACTTTACAGCGCTGCAACTTTCGCGCTCAAACACCCCCCTGAGCGCTGCAAGATACAGCGCTGTAAAGCCTCAGTGTAATCAGTGCCGCAGCGCTGGGAGCGCGGCTCCCCGCACTGCAAGCTACACCCGTAAGGGATGTGGTTTACGTGCAGCACTGGGAGAGCTCTCTCCCAGCGCTGGCGCTCCGACCACACTCACACTTCAAAGCGCTGCCACGGCAGCGCTTTGAAATTTCAAGTGTAGCCATACACTGAGTGTCCCTGTGTAGACAAGCCCTAACAAAATTACCATGCTGAGCCCGGTAGAGAAGATGTAGCTTTCGTTCTCTGACCTGATGGCCTCTATCTCTCAGCATAGGCCTGGTCTACACTACGCGTTTAAACTGAATTTAGCAGCCTTAAACCGATTTAACCCTGCACCCATCCACACAATGAGGCCCTTTATATCGCTACAAAGGGCTCTTTAAACCGGTTTCTGTACTCCTTCCTGACAAGAGGAATAGTGCTGAAATCGGTATTGCCATGTCGAATTAGGGTTAGTGTGGCCGCAAATCGACGGTATTGGCCTCTGGGCGGTATCCCACAGTGCATCATTGTGACCGCTCTGGAAAGCAATCTGAACTCGGATGCACTGGCCAGGTAGACAGGAAAAGCCCTGTGAACTTTTGAATTGCATTTCCTGTTTGCCTAGCGTGGAGCTCTGATCCGCATGAGTGGCGATGCAGTCCCAAATCCAAAAAGAGCTCCAGCATGGACCATACGGGAGATACTGGATCTGATCGCTGTATGGGGAGACAAATCTGTTCTATCTGAACTCCGTTACAGAAGACGAAATGCCAAAGCATTTGAAAAAAATCTCCAGGCTATGATACAGAGTCCACAGCACAGTGCTGTGTGACAAGCGTAACGGAAAGCCAAAGAATCAAATGGATGCTCATGGAGGGAGAGAGGGGGGACTGAGGACTGCAGCTATCCCACAGTACCCGCAGTCTTTGAAAAGCATTTGCATTCTTGGCTGATCTCCCAATGCCTGTAGGGTCAAACACATTGTCCGGGGTGGTTCAGGGTATATCTTGTCAATTTAACCCCCCCCCTCCCCTCCCCTCCCCGTGAAAGAAAAGGGAAAAAAATCATTTCTTGACTTTTTTATACGTCACCCTATGTCTACTGCATGCTGCTGGTAGATGCAGTGCTGCGGCACTAAACTGCAGCATCCTCTCTCCTCCCTTCCCTGGTGGCAGACGGTACAGTACAAAAGGACTGATAGCCGTCCTCGTCGTCATCCCGTGAGTGCTCCTGGCTGGCCTCAGGTGAGGCTGGCCAGGGGCGCCTGGGTAAAAATAGGAATGACTACCGGTTATTCCCAGCAGATGGTACAGAATGGCTGGTAACCGTCCTCATCATAGCAATTGGGGGCTGAGCTCCATCAGCCCCCCGCCTTTCCTGTGTAAAGAAAAGATTCTGTACTGCCTGGGCTATCATAGCAGTGGGAGGCTGGGCTCCTTTCCCCACCACTGTTTAATGTCCTGCCTGGACTATCATAGCAGCGGGATGCTGGGCTCCTCTCCCCACCACTGTTTAATGTCCTGCCTGGACTATCATAGCAGCTGGAGGCTGCCTCCCCCTCATTTTATCTCACTGAAAACTCAGTGTTTCTTACTCCTGCATTCTTTATTACTTCATCACACAAATGGGGGGACACTGCAACGGTAGCCCAGGAGAGTTGGGAGAGAAGGGAAGCAACGGGTGGGGTGGTTGCAGGGGCACCCCCTAGAATGGCATGAAGCTCATCATTTCTGCAGGATCTCACACGGAGCAGCTGTGCGCTCTGGTTCTCTGATATACTGGCTCTCTAGTACACTTGCCCCATATTCTAGGCAGGACAGACTCTATTCTTAGATAAAACATAAAGGAGGGAATAACCTGGGGAGTCATTCCCATATTTATTTTTGCGCCCCTGGCCGACCTCAGCGAAGGCCAGCCAGGAGCACCCATGACAGCAGCAGACAGTACAGAATGACTGATAACTGTCATCTCATTGCCAATTTACAATGGCATGGCAGACGGTACAATAGGGATGGTAACCATCTCTGCTATCATGCAAAGGCAAATGACTGCTGCTGTGTAGCACTTCAGCACCGCCTCTGTCAGCGGCATCCAGTACACATACGGTGACAGTGACAAAAGGCAAAACGGGCTCCATGGCTGCCATGCTATGGTGTCTGCCAGGGCAATTCAGGGAAAAAGGGCGCAAAATGATTGTCTGCCGTTGCTTTCACGGAGGAAGGAATGAGTGACGACATTTACCCAGAATCACCCGCGACACTGTTTTTGCACCATCATGCATTGGGATCTCAACCCAGAATTCCAATGGGTGGGGGAGACTGGGGGAACTATGGGATAGCTACAGGATAGCTACCCACAGTGCAATGCTCCAGAAATCGACGTTAGCCTCGGTACATGGATGCACACTGCTGAATTATTGTGCTTTGTGTGGCCGCGTGCACTCGACTTTATACAATCTGTTTTACAAAACCAGTCTACGTAAAATTGGAATAATCCTGTAGTGTAGATGTACCCATACTATTCTGTGTTCTGCCATGCATCCTCCCTCCTAAAAAAAACCCCTTAGCCGTAAAGCGGCAGAGCTTTAACGTGCCTTGTGTGGTCATGGTACACTGTGCTCTTAAAAAACCACCTCAACCAGGGTGTGGCTCCCAGTCCTGGGGCACTGTTTACACTGGCACTTTAGAGTACTGCAACTTGCTGTGTGCAGGGGGGGTGTTTTTTCACACCTCAAATTGCAGCGCTGTTAATTGCCAATGTAGACAAGCCCTAAGTCACTAGCCCTGCAATGCTTTACTAGTCAGTAGCGTGTGGGCTGGTGTGAGTGACCTTCTTATACAACTGCTCTACAACACAAAGGACTAAACTCAGTGTCCACTGGGTCCCCCTCAACTCACACAATCCCGATATTAAATAACTGTCCAGGTGCAGTTGCGGTAGCTAACCCTTGATCTCTTTGGGAAGGCTCTTTCTGTTTTTCTATGGAGATTTGCACATCGAGTATTTATATCAGTAATTCACTATATGCAACATTAACATTGTTGCCGTAGCATTACTTAGTTAGGAGTATTAAAAGTTTTATGCCAGGCAATGGCAAGAACCCCTGCTATTCAGCAACTATCATCCCTACCTGGTTGGCTGGGTGTTGGGATAATATCCAGAGCAGTGCAATAGAAGCTTGTTGAACATCTGAATTGCTAGATGCAAGGAGAGAGAGCAGCTTGGGCAGGATGTCCATAGC
This sequence comes from Gopherus flavomarginatus, assembly GCF_025201925.1. Taxonomy (NCBI): domain Eukaryota; kingdom Metazoa; phylum Chordata; order Testudines; family Testudinidae; genus Gopherus; species Gopherus flavomarginatus. The sequence continues at coordinate 112,386,803 of NC_066620.1, forward strand.
AATGATGTCAGCCTGAATGTTCATTGTTTGGAAGAATGACAAAGCAGCTCAGTGTGGGGTAAAATGTTGTTAGAAGGTATATGGTACAATTAATGTGCTGTTTTCATGAATGTTAGACTCATGGCTGAATGGTGATATATATATATCCCTGTCCAGGCAGGGCCAAATTATGTTTTACCAGGTTATAAAAACCATGTGTTATCTGTTCTGTCTCCCTCTACCAGCACTGTGTCTGGAGGAGTAGTATGGACCCAGATTTGAATATAGCTTTGAAAGCACTTTGGCCTTGTTTGCATTGGTCAAGCAAACCATGTTTGAAATGAATTTAGCCGGAATGAGTGAAAATTCATGAGGACTGGGGGGGTGTTTGGAGAGACAGAGCCTAGCTAAACAATTTTCCCATTGCTTTAGCGCTGCCTGCCACTGCCGGAGTGGTACAAACAGATGGAATGAGACAAGGTTCTGATCCTTGATTCTTTGGAAGAGCACTTCCCATTTCGTAATTTTAAATCAATAAATAAACCATCTGTTCAAAGACGCTTGTCAAGGACATGCCTAGTTTCTGTCCCAAAGCATCCAAAATGATATTTCTTTTTCTCCTTTGAAAGGAAGCCAAGAAACTGCTCCAATTTGGTCTTCAGTCTCGTAAAATAACTGAAGAACATCTCTTCCCAAGAGAGAAAATTTGGGAGACGTGGTCATGTGAATTAGACATATTGACACAGAAGGGAAAGGGCTCATTTGTCATACCAAAAACATACACACAGCTTGGCAGTCCTGGAGTAACAAACTTGAAGGCAGGCTGAGAGCTGCAGGAGCGAAATGAGTGGATCAGAGAGGAGAGCCCTTAAAATTAGTTCCCTACTGACTGAACTAAATTGCATCATACTAAATAAGAAGTACTAGTGAAGTACTTGCTTTAGAGATATGGTACAGAGGAGATGCAGAAGAAACTGCTCATGAGAATTGCCCTAAAATATTTGTAAAACCAAATTAAAATGACACCTGTTTATGATTTAAAAAGCTAATGTGATGGAATGAAGAAAAGACGACCCTGAATACACTTTAGAGATCTAGGGCATAACTGGTGCAGGAACAGAAATCACACTAGGGATGTCTAAGGCCTGGTCTACACTACGTGTTTAAACCAAATTTAGCAGCGTTAAACCAATTTAACCCTGCACCTGTCCACACAACAAGGCCCTTTATATCGATGTAAAGGGCTCTTTAAACTGGTTTCTGTACTCCTCCCCGATGAGAGGAGTAGCGCTGAAATCGGTATTGCCATGTCAGATTAGGGTTAGTGTGGCCACAAATCGACAGTATTGGCCTCCGGGCGGTGTCCCACAGTGCACCATTGTGACCGTTCTGGAAAGCAATCTGAACTCGGATGCACTGGCCAGGTGGACAGGAAAAGCCCTGTGAACTTTTGAATTGCATTTCCTGTTTGCCCAGCGTGGAGCTCTGATCAGCATGGGTGGCGATGCAGTCCCAAATCCAAAAAGAGCTCCAGCATGGACCATACAGGAGATACTGGATCTGATCGCTGTATGGGGAGGCAAATCTGTTCTATCAGAGCTCCGTTACAGAAGACGAAATGCCAAAGCATTTGAAAAAATCTCCAGGCTATGATAGACAGAGGCAACAGCACAATGCTGTGTGACAAGCGTAACGGAGAGCCAAAGAATCAAATGGATGCTCATGGAGGGAGGGAGGGGAGACTGAGGACTCCAGCTATCCCACAGTCCCCGCAGTCTCTGAAAAGCATTTGCATTCTTGGCTGATCTCCCAATGCCTGTAGGGTCAAACACATTGTCCAGGGTGGTTCAGGGTATATCTCGTCAATTTACCTCACCTCCCCCCCGTGAAAGAAAAAGGAAAAAATCGTTTCTTGACTTTTTTCAATGTCACCGTATGTCTACTGCATGTTGCTGGTAGATGCGGTGCTGCAGCACTGAACAGCAGCATCCTCTCCCCTCCCTGGTGACAGATGGTACAGTACAAAATGACTGATAGCCGTTCTCATCATCCTGTGAGTGCTCCTGGCTGGCCTCGGTGAGGTTGGCCGGGGGTGCCTGGGTAAAAATAGGAATGACTCTCAGTCATTCCCAGCAGATGGTACAGAATGGCTGGTAACTGTCTTCATCATAGCAACTGGGGGTGGAGATTCATCTGCCCCTCCCCACTTTCATGTCTGAAGAAAAGATTCTGTATTGCCTGGACTATCATAGCAGTGTGAGGCTGCCTCCTCCTCATTTTATCTCACTAAAAACTCAGTGTTTCTTACTCCTGCATTCTTTATTACTTCATCACACAAATAGAGGGACACTGCAATGGCAGCCCAGGAGGCTTGGGGGAGGAGGGAAGCAACGGGTGGGATTGTTGCAGGGGAACCCCCTAGAGTGGCATGCAGCTCATCATTTCTGCGGGATGTGACACGGAGCAGCTGTGTTCTCTTGTACACTGGTTCTCTAGTACACTTGCCCCATATTCTAGGCAGGACAGACTCTATTCTTAGATAAAACATAAAGGAGGGAATGACCCAGGGAGTCATTCTCATTTTTGTCTTTGCGCCCCCAGCCGACCTCAGCGAAGGCCAGCCAGGAGCACTCATGACAGCAGCAGACAGTACAGAATGACTGATAACTGTCATCTGATCGTCAATTTACGATGGCATGGCAGACGGTACAATAGGGATGGTAACCGTCTCTGCTACCTTGCAAAGGCAAATGACTGCTGCTGTGCAGCACTGCAGTACCACCTCTGTCAGCAGCATCCAGTACACATACGGTGTCAGTGACAAAAGGCAAAACAGGCTCCATGGTTGCCATGCCATGGCGTCTGCCAGGGCAATCCAGGGAAAAAGGGCGCAAAATGATTGTCTGCCATTGCTTTCACGGAGGAAGAAATGAGTGACGACATTTACCCAGAATCATCCGCGACACTGTTTTTGCACCATCATTCTCTGGGATCTCAACCCAGAATTCCAATGGGCAGGGGAGACTGCGGGAACTATCGGATAGCTACGGGATAGCTGCCCACAGTGAAACGCTCCGGAAATCGACGCTAGGCTCGGTACATGGACGCACACCACCGAATTATTGTGCTTTGTGTGGCCGCGTGCGCTCGACTTTATACAATCTGTTTTACAAAACCAGTTTATGTAAAATCAGAATAATCCTATAGTGTAGATGTACCCTGAGTGAGGGATGGGAATAGATGGCGTTTCAAAAAGGAGGAGGGAGGATGAAAACAATTGTAACCTGCTAGATACATGTACAACTGGTCTTATTCCTGTGCACTATCCCAGACCCTGACCAATGCTTATTTTTAGACAGCTAGTTACAGTGATCAACTGTTGCAGAAAAATTTATAATTGAAATGTACACTTACATAATGGCTTTCATCCTGAAGGCTCCAAATCACTTCATAAACTATATGCAGTGTAAATGCCATCATAGAAATACAATCGCTTTCCTATCAGAGATTACCAGCTATTTCTTTAGAGAAAGACTAGTGGAAATTGTCACTGCATCCTTCACTGGCCAACACTCGTGTGGCCTTCTGCCACACAAACAGAAAGCAATGTGCAAATGTTACAGGGTTTGGAAGTAAAATTCCTGCTAACCCTGGTAGGGATAGTTCTGTTCTGTTTAGGTTCTTATACTGTATTTCACTCATTATCCCTGGTATCTGTTTTGTGTTAGTACTTTTCTGGCAGTGCGGGTATCCTCCAGACAGCCAGCAGATGGAGTCAGAGCCTCTACTGAAGCCATAAAGTACAGTTACACTTATGGACTAGTACAAGCAGTGCAAAAAGCTCCCATGAGATCTTAGTATGTTCATTCTGTATGTGAAGAAGTCCATCTAGACTTTCTAGACACAGGCTTGCTCTAGAGGACACTGCTGCACAGCAGGGTGTGAGGCTTCCCTTCTCCTTCTTCCAGCCCAAATGTGTATTTTAAAAACATGTATCATACATGTAAATAGGGTTTGATGGCAAATATGTAGGGCTAAATTATGCTTCATGAAAGGCAAAGCCATGCTCAGGAGGAGGAGGTGGCAGTGGCACACTACCTAAGCAGCAAGCTCAAGAGACATTCTAAGAACATAACAACGGCCAGACTGCGTCAGACCAAAGGTCCATCGAGCCCAGTATCCTGTCTTCCGACAGTGGCCATTGCCAGGTGCCCCAGAGGGAATGAATAGAACAGGTTATGATCAAGTGATCCATCTCCAGCTTCTGGCAAACAGAGGCTAGGGACGCCATGCCTGCCAATCCTGGCTAATAGCCATTAATGGACCTATCCTCCATGAACTTATCCCAGGGATCGGCAACCTTTGGCACGTGGCTTGCCAGGGCCGGGCCGGTTTGTTTACCTGCCACGTCTGCAGGTTCAGCTGATCGCAGCTCCCACTGGCCAAAGTTTGCTATCCCAGACCAATAGGGGCTGCGGGAAGCAGCACAGGCCGAGGGATGTGCTGACCGCAGCTTCTCGCAGCCCCAGATCATTTATGAATGTTGAATAGTACTGTACAGACGCCTGTGGGACATCACTATTTACCCCTCTCCATTCTGAAAACTGACAATTTATCCCTCCCCTTTGTTTCCTATCTTTTAACCAGTTCCTGATCCATATCCCATGACAACTTACTTTGCTTAAGAGCCTTTGGTGAGGGACCTTATCAAATGCTTTCTGAAAATCTAAGTGCACTATATCCACTGGATCCCCCTTGTCTATATGCTTGTTGACCCCTCCCCTCAAAGAATTCAATTAGATTGGTGAGGCATGATTTCCCTTTACAAAGAACAGGTTGACTCTTCCCCAACAAATCATGTTCATCTATATGTCTGACAATTCTGTTCTTTACTATAGTTTCAACCAGTTTGCTCAGTCTCAGAGGGCTGCAGCTTGGGTAGCTTTAAGCTAGCACAGGTATCAGAGAAATGAAGCCACAGCAAGATGCCCTTCAGCAAGTCTTAGCTCCACAAGTAATTACTCAGGGTTCCAGGTACGCTTGTACAGCCTGGGTCGAAGCATGCGCTGCCTTGGCTGCATTGCTCTGGGATCCAGGTATGTGTTCTCCAGTCTACGCATGCCCTTATTCAGGCTCAATGCTTTGTGGGTGCTGGCGGGAGCATAACTAGCAGTGGGACTTGCTACACTTTAAAAAGCTGAAGGTGCTAATCTGTTGCTAGTACACAAAGATCTATCTCTCTCTGTCCACACCCTGGCAAGACAGTTCATCTCTGGGCCTGTGAGTACTGAAGTCAGGGTTAGCTAGCACAACCCCCCAACCTCATATATTATAGGTTTCACCTAGAAAGGTGTGCTGGTAGTGAGAGGACTCCCTTTGCCTTGTACTGCACCCAGGTGGGGCAGCCATAACTGGGTTCCTAACAAGCAGGAAATTCCCCAACCTGCTGTCCTTTCCCAGAGAGAGAGAGAGGGAGGGAGGGAGAGGGAAATGAAGAAAAGTGTTTTTCCCAAACATATTACTCACCACTTGTAGCCAAGTTCCGCAGACAAACACATGCCTGGCTTGAAACCTGGTTGTGCCAATAAAAAAAGAGTGAGCACTCCAGTAACTGATCCTGTTGTCTAAAAAAAAACAATAAACAGTGTCTACAAAGTGTTTATTCTGGGATTTCATTTCCAAAAACAGTTGCTGAAGGCCAGTACGTACAGGTATGAATTAACATCGTCTTAATTTTCCACCACACAGACTTGTTAATCAGTACCCATTACTGTTGAGAAGGTTAGCAATATCCAGAGGATTTTCACATGCTGCCCAGAATCTAACGGTACATTCTCAATGTTGATTTACCTCAGGAATGTCCAATGAGGAGAATAGACAGGAGTGCTGGAACAATTTGTATAGTGTGGGTGCTGAGAACCATTGAAGCAAAGTGCAAACCCTTTATATGATGGAAATAACTTAAAGTCAAGGGGTGCAGCTATGAATGCACTGAATTTATTTGGTTTGCTTTTTCTCTGTATTCCCCTGAAATAAATCAATATTCTTCTGGTCTAAGAAAGTAAGACATGTTTCCAAGTAATCATTAGTGACATGAATATTGTGGTAGCTGGACTGGAATAGATGTCAAAGGCGAGATGGGATAAAAGGCAAGGCTGATTTAGAGCTATTGTCTTATGTCCTTACAGGCCGCCTGCTAACTTTCAGTGCCTCACAGATGTATTTTATAAATCCTGAGAATTGCCAGTTCAGAACCTTGAAACACTCTGAGGACCGAGAGTGGCCAAGGCTTGGACTCCTCTCACAGAAGTCCTAGCATGTGTCCAGGAAGGAGTGTTCGCTATGGTCTGTGACAGCCTGTAACTCTTATAATGAGCAAAATCAAATCTCTGAAGGTGAACACTCCTGAAGTTTGGGAACACCTGGTTCCAGATCTGAACTCCGCAGCTCAGGCCCAACTCATTGTTTCCATCTTTAAAGCAAAGTGCTATCAATAATTATAACTTTGCCAGAAATGTGCTAAAATTCTCACATCTAGTAAAATGCCTCAGTTGCATGTTGTGGGATCTACAGTAGTAAAGTGCAGTTTCAAAGCCTCCTCTGCACTTGCTCAGGACTCCCTAATTACAATGTAAAGCAATCTAGTTGCATTATAGCTTCTTCACGCTGAGTGTAACATACAGAATTAATTAAAGAAACCTCAGGAAAATGATCAGCAAATCTGCTGTACAATAACACACCTCCCTCCTATATCTTTTTCACTTTACCTTGTCCACAGATGAAGACAGGAGAGAAATGAGTGTCCGCAGAAGGAATTTGTCCCCAACTCGCAACATGGCTTCATGGTGCTGAGAGTTGGCTGCCACATTGCTTAAAGCTGCACAACTATAATACTGACAAGAACAGAGAAGGGGATGGGGAGAAGATGTCACTGTGACGGTGTTTGTTCAATACAGTGAAAATCAACAAAAGTGTGTACTTTTCAACTTGAAGGTGCTTTACAAAAATTGATTAAACTCCAAAACACCTTTCTGAGATAGGTAGGTATTAATACTCACATCTGGCTGATTGGGGGAATGGAGAGAAACTGAGACAGAGATTGTGATGTGCCAAAAGCCACAGGGGAAGTTGGTGGCAGAGCTGGGATAAGAATGCAAAAGCTCCTGGCTTCTAATTCTATGTGCAGGACTCATGTCTCTTTGTTTTTAAGAAACAAAGTGTACAAAAAGTGAGCTTAATGTCCTTTGGGGCAAATATTGTGGAGAGCATTCATGAGACAAAAATTTCTCTGTCCATTCTTATAGCTCCCTCTAAGCGATGCACTTTTTTTCTGGCCACACCTCTGGACTCGTGTCTGAGCCTAGTTAATAGCCCTAAGCAAGACCATAAAGGTCCAAAATATAATCTAGATGTAATCAGGGAAGAAATATTTTGTCAGAACCCACAAATATGGTCTCATAATGGTCCCTCTTCTGCTGGCAAATCCCAGCATTCGGGGTGTCATTTCTGCAAAAAGGATAGTTCGGGCATGACAAGGGGGACTTCCTAGTGCTCTTGCTGTGAAAAGATGCACACAGGCAACGCGGTGACTGAAAGAGAACAGTATGTACACATTGACAGCCTGGCATAGCCACAGAGCTATGAAATATATTTACATTGTGCTCCTCAGCCAGCGTTATATGACCAGAGCTGCTCAAGCCATAGGCAGAATTCAAAGGAGACTGAAGAATGCAGGGAAGCAAGGGTTACTTATCCATTGGACACATAAAACTCTCTCTGTTCTGGGTTATATCAGTGTGTGTCTACACAGCAGCTGGGAGGGCACTTTCCAGTCCAGATTGACAGACACACACAAGTTCTGCTTGAGCTAATGGGCTAAAATTAGCAAAGTGCCATGGCAGCATGAGCAGCTGCTAGTTCGTTTCCTGCTAGACATAATGGAATGTATTTATATAGCATCCACCACACAAGACCCTCAAGAGTCCTAGCAAACAAAACTAGGAAAAGAGCTGAAACCTCTTAACTTCCAGTGCTGTGCTTTAACATGTATACTATGCTTCCTTGCAGAAATATTCATCCAAGACTAAAGACATTAGCAATTATTTATATGAGAAATTTGAGTTTGAGTTGCTAGCAGTAGCTATGTTAAGAAGACATAAAGAACAGGGATGAAGAGCTTGGAAGAGGCATGTCTTCAAGCTTTGTTGCAACATATAAAAGCTTGCCTCACCCCTGTATGAGACTGTATTTGGCAGGCATCTGGAAAATTCTAGGAATTGTGCATTCGACATTCGATAGAACTGTTCATGAAGTGAGGCTATACTAGCCTGCACGCCTCTCTGAAGATACTCTGAATGATTGTGCTGACAAGAGAGATCAGTAGGATCACACCCAGGAGAAAAGCATTTGTCCCCACACCCCTGCCAAAGGCATCAATGTCATTACTGAAGGCAGTCATCTTGCACTGACTGACTAGACAGGTACAGCCACATTCAGCAAAGCAAAAAAACCAACCATATTCAAGCCAAATGATGCAGTATGTTCTTCTGTCCCAAAGTGAGTTTAATCATAGAGACTCTCCCTGAAGGAATGGCAAAAATATTTTGGCTGTCACTAATGACAACTGACCAGATTAATCTCTGGTGTAATTTGTACAGCATCTAAAGCATTGTAGAAGAGATAAATATGGCCTAAACTATTTGTATAATATAAAAAGGGAGGGTGCAGAGAAATTCTCTCCCAGGAGAAATTAACGCATGTTGGCAGACTTTGTGGAATGGAGCAATCTGTTGTGGTTTTTTTGTTTTTTCGTTCTCTTGCTTGGTTGGTTGTTTCCACTTCTTGATAGGGAAAAAAAAATCTTCTACCATAACGTTTGGGTCATAAAAGGGCTCCATCTTGTCTTTCAAATACCTCCTTGAGCAAAGGAAATTTAAGGGCAGTAATACTGCTGAGGGGGTTACAGAGGGGCAACCTCACTGTATCCAACCTTTGATGCTTCAAAACAGATTCCTGACACGTGACCTTGGGGAGATGAGGTATTAATGTTCAGACTGTATTTACCAATAGTTGGGACCAATTATGTGGTCAAAAGGTCTGAATTGACATTCCACGACTGGAAGACAGAAGCTTGTGGAAGGCACTGGCTTATATTGACTGCCGCCCTTCTGTTCAAGTCTCCTGATGTTGAGAATGCATGGCCAAAGCAAAATGACTGGCAAATGAGGAATACAGCATCAGTTATGAGCAAAATCCCTTCAAGGAATACCATGGCTGGCCTCCCCTTCTTCAAGAGGGCTTCCATGTTTTAGCAAATTAGTCCAATAAGTGCTCTCATTTGTCCTGCTAAATTTTTATTTTTAGCACTGGTAGGAGTCAATTTGGTAGAATTACTAGTAAGTGGATGAAGGATGCATGCCTTAGATGTAATATGTTTAGATTTTAGTAAGATATTGAAATAGCAACTCACAAAATCTTAATTCAAATTGGTTTGTGGACTGAAAACAATGTGCAGGACCTTAAACTCAAGTCCTGTACGCACCAGGAAATTGCACCACTGCTGAAAGTAGAATTCTGAAACAGTATTGAAAACAATGTTGTTGGAGCTATTTTACTATTTAAACTATTTTCATTTCCTGTCCAAGGAGACTTAGTATAGAAGAAAATTGTCTGTGATTATAGTTCTAATTCCTAGTGTAGGCACAGATAATGAAAAACATTGGTCTATCTAATTTAGGCAGAAGTAAGAGAGACATTACTGAAATAAGCAGATGCCAAGGAGGATAAAGACATAATACAGATGGGCCCTGACAATGGCCCACACAAGTGTGGCTTGAATCTACCTTGGCCCCTCTCCTCTTACCCCACAGCCTTTCCTACATCAAACATAGATCAGTCAGAAGGGAGACTCTCTCCCAGTGTGCACTATAGAGGATGGTGTATAACCATTTGCAGATATTGGAAGGGTATAATCACCAAAGCTTATTTTGTGAGATATAGGAAGGTATAATTTGGAGTAATGGGATAAAATAGAGAGAGGGAATAATTAAGATGCTTATCAGGAAAAACTTGTGATGCTGAATGTTTGTGGAAGTAGAGGTCCCATCTCTTGGGATATCTAGAACAAGACTGGATGAAATACTAACAAAAATATGTAAGAGACCAGGAGACAGACTGGATGATGTAACAAGTCCTATCCATCTTTAATGTCCATGATTCTGGTTGCTGGCTTTCTCCGGATTATTTTAATACAAAGCTCTCTTCATAGGTGTGCATCATCATGAGATACTCATATACATCACCCATTGTGTGCAGGTAGGGCAACCCCCATTGTGGGCTACGCACCCCATACACATAACCAACTACAAGAATAATTTTTTTTAAATCACACAGCCAAAATATTGGAAAGCTTTAAAAGGCAAAATAAAAATACAGAGGTACAAGCAAAGAGAGACAGGCTTAACTGTAACTGGTCTGATGTATGTCTGATGTCCTCAAAGGTATAGCTGATACCTACAAAAAAATTGACAACTGACCAGCAGTTGGTATTCTGATACCATTGGTTATCTTGCTGACCTGCACTGTCTCATTTTTTCTTGTGCTCCCCCTGTCGGTTGTACCACCCTGTTGTCTCGTGTGTTATACTCAGATGAAAAACTAATTGAGTTTTTGCACAGTGCCTAGCACAATGGGGCCCTGGTCCATGATTGAAGTTCTTAAGTGCCACTGTAATATGATAATAACTAACAATTAACATAATAATTAATGATCCCCCACTAACTTTTTCTGATGCAAAAGGATAACAGGAAAGCATGAAATCGATGATTCTGCCAGAGGGAAGACTGGTATCTTCACAACAGCTTTGTGTGTGTATTTTCATATCAGCTTTCTCCTATCATAGGTGGACCTATGTTGCATGCCCAAAGCAGTGTTTATACAACTATTCAGCATTTCACTGTGACGTCATTACCTATTGGTTCACTGAAGTAAAAACAAAACAGAAAGTCAAAAGCCCCTTACGTTCCTTATTTCTCTTTCTTTTCCTCTACTCTCAAAAGCCTGGAGAAGCCCCAAGTCCTTACATTGTATTTTTGAATTCTAATAGTTATGCTAGCTCCAGGATTGTATAATTTGCTTTTATTGTTTAAAAATTGTGTCTTGTTTTAACTATACCTGTACTTCTGAGTCAGGAGATTCTAACATCAGGATGAGGACAGGGAGGACTCCTTCCCTGCACAGGACTTGCTGGATCCGTTCTGCGAAGTAGGAAAGAGGGCAAATTTTAGTGTGTGGAAGGATCAAGGATCACCCCCTCCCCAGCATACAATCAAATGGATGCACCATTGTGAAGGCTTTCTGAGAAAAAGGGACCATTGGGCAGTGCTGAGTGATTTAGGTTCATCCAAATGTACCCCAATGAGAGTAACTTGCAATTAACACTCCAAGTAAGACAAAGTCTGTATGGGAGCAGAACAGCAGTGCAAAATCATTTTAGCTATAATGACCTGAAAGCCACCTGAGCAGGCTTTTCCTTTTTAGTTGAAGATTAAAATTGCTAGAAGTGCTAAGCAAAGATCAGACCCACTAGTATAAGCCATTTCTGTCTATTTCATATAAAACATCTTTTTAAACAATAAATTGAAAATGTGCAATTGCAAAGTTTTCACCCTCCCCCAGTACCTCATCTAAAAGGGACAGATCAGCCACAGCAGCAGTATCTTGGTGCATGGGATTGACCTCTGACATAATGTTTTCCATTGTTTTTGTTTTAGAATTAATGAACAGTAATGCTGCCTTTTAACATAGAAAGACAAATCATGCGCCCACTGAAGTTCATGGGAATAGTCCCATGAAACAGGATTAGGCCCATAATATTTATCCTAATGTATACCCTGCAACACCAGGTTTGGGATATAAGATACACATTAAAACCTATACCATGATTCACTACTGTTAAGTAATCTTCCATTTTAAGAGATTACCCCGAAGTACACCAAAGTGTCCTGAGTACAGTTCTCCTTTTACCAGAATGGTCACTTCTTTTAAGCAACTGATTTTTGTCAGTTTCCTGAGTGGTGACTTAAAAGTTTGCACTCAAGTTCAACTGTGTTGATAATCAAGCCCTTGCTAATTACAAACTATTAACAAGTGGCTCTGTATAAGATGCCAGAGGCCAAGCTTTTTGAATGTAGAGACTCAGCCAAGGTCATCATCATGAATGCCATTTATCAAGAAAATGACATATGTTATCAGGATTCCAAAGTTATCCCATCTTATCCCTCATAAAATTAGGCTGTTTCTAGTTACAGGGCAGTTGCTTTTGGCAATTTGTAGATACATCATTAAACTGAAAGTATCTGATCGTGTGAGGTTGAGAATAGCTCCAACTGCATTTTGTTGGACTCTAGAATCATAGGAGTTGGCAAGTGCCAGCAAGGGTATAACTCCCGCTGAGCCGATGGCCTCTCAGTTGGACTCTGGGGAAAACATACAATGAGAGAGAGATAAGAGTGTCTCATCTTACGCTGGGGTTACATTCCGCGGTCAGCGCGTAAAGTGAAAACTGCATATAGTCAAAATGACATTGAGCGTAATGGCGGGCGGAATCGCTCACATTACAGGAACAGTATTTAAATTGTTATTTTTCTCTTTTTTTGTTTTTGTTTTTGCTGACTGCGTAAAGCTGAATTCACGCATGTTAAATGCGCGTAAGATGCAACAGACCTGTATGTCTTCACATTAATCTAATAAACTCTGAAAAGGAAGTCTAAAACTGACTTTATTTGGGATTTTTATCTGAATTTTTACTATTTGTCAAAGTCCCTTAGTATCCTCTGAGAGAATCCCATGACCTCAAAAAGCGAGACACTAACTGCAAAATTTTAAATGTCTCAAATTTACCTTACAAACCTGATGTGCTCTAACAAGGTATTTATGATCTTGTAAGTATTATATTAGCAAACAAACCTTTATTTTGTTTGTAGGTAGGATTTCATTAATTTAGCAGGATAAATACAGTAAACCAAATTCTGTTTTTGGATTATCTGTGCCACCCCAATGCTTAAGGTTAAGATTTTGTCATGGTTATTTTTATTAAAAGTCACGGACAGGTCGCTGGCAATAAACAAAAATCCACGGAAACCTGCAACCCCTCTGTGACTTTTACTAAAAATAATGGGTGGAAGGGCTGACAGGGGATAGAAACTCAAGGGAGGGGGAATGAGAGCCCAAGCCTTGCTGCTGGGGAGACGGGGGGATCCAGCACCTGCCACCGCTGGGGACTCGGAGCTCCAGGGTCTTTTAGCACCTGCAGGGACTTCCAGGTCTCCCACTGCCCGCAGCAGCAGACGGCTCTGGGGCCCTGCCACTTGCAGAGACTTGGAGCTGCAGGGCTGGGAGCTGTGGGGGGCCCTGCTGCCTGTGGCAGCTGACAGCTCCAGCCCTACCACCTCGGGGCTGAGGTAGAAAATGTCACGGAGGTCTCTGGAAGTCACAGAATCCATGACTTCTGTGACCTCTGTGACATAATCCTGTCCTTACCAATGATGTATAAGGTCGTGAGAACAGAATTTAGCCCCATCAGTGGAATTAAATAAGGTGACCCTGTTTCACAGCACTTATAATTAGCAGTCTGTAAAATAAGTACTTGACCTATCAGGAGTACAGCGAGGCTTTAAAAAAGGATTGTACAATATTTAGGTCCTTGGATGAAAAGCACTATGACTACAACACTATAAAAGTGTGAGGTGTTTATTATTAATTTATAAAAATTCTACTTTGATGGCTATGTCTTTTGGCATATTTAATCACTTCATATTCATTTTGGGCCTCAACTCAGTCTTGAGAGAATAATAGCTCTCCTTTGCTGTGATGCCTATAAAAACTTGATAAGTTAGGCCATTATTGTGCTGAGACTATTGCCTATCATACTGAACAATGTTTTTCCATTGTTACTTGTACTCCCTCCATCAGTCTATATCCATCTGTTGTCTCTTGTGTTGTACTTAGATTGTATACTCATTGGGATAAGGCAGCTTTTTATTCTGTGTTTGTACAGAAACAAGCACATTGGTTCTTGTGATTTTGAAAAACATTCATTATTGTTCTTACTCACCTCCCAGCGAAGTTGTTGGGAATTTCAGTGGGAGCAGAGATAGGCCAATATTGAATGCTTTTGAAAATAGCACTCATTGTTTCTTTTAATTTTCAGAATATTTTGTACAAGAACAAAACTAAGGCCAAATCTTGCACTCTTCACTCAGGCTAAATGTCCATTGAAATCCATTGGAGTTTTGTTTGAGTAAGGTCTGCAGGATCTGGCTGGTTCAAAGTGGCTAATATGGGAAATGAGGCTAGGAACTCTCTAGTATGGACGTGTAGTTCTTTAAAGGTGAGGGCAGCTCTTTATGTTCCATTTCACTCAAAGGCTTAAAAGGCCAAAAATATTCTCATTGCTTTTACAGTGTGATGTGCATATATGCTTTTTCTGCACTTCAATCAGTAGAAGCAAAAATCCCTTCCTGTAGTTTTATATGATGGTAAATAGTGTGGCATGATATATGCTCTAATTAGTTCAGTAAAAGAAAGATTTAAACAGATTAGGAATTTTGAAACTACCTCCTCCTCCTCCATTCTTTCACACACTACAGTGTGAGTGAGGTGTGTCTGTGAATGTGGGAAGAAAATTCATGTCTGGATGAGGTAATTTTATAAAATCTTTTTCTCTTTTCTTCCTGTAAGAGAGGCTCCTTGGGAAATTTTTCACATATAGATCCCTTGCTGGGAGGTTCCCTAAGAAAGCAAGGGTGTTAATACTGTATCAGATTCACAATGCATAGTTAACACTTTGTCTCTTTAAAGCTTTGTTAAAGCTTTGTCTTTTTAAAACTTGATTTGAAAGGGCTTCAAATCCACGATGGCTCAGTGGCTGAGTGCTCGGTGTTCCTGGCCAGTGCTTTGGCCCTCGATCACCCAAGCTGTCTTAGTTATCATTTAGACAGAAGAAGAGTAGCATGAGGAAATTAATCTTGAAGTCTCCCACCTGGCTGAAAATGGTTGGTGTGTCATCTCTCATAATGGGAAGATAGAAAGACCACAGCAAATACCTATGATATAATTACCCTCATAACCAAGAAAGCCAGGTTTTCTTTTTTGCTAGGGTCATTCACTAAGTTCCTCCACTGAACTGATGCTGTGCAGTCTTGGGTGAAGATTATAACTGTGAGCTTGCTGGATGTATTTTTATATAATGTATTCTTCTCACTCTTCTCCTCTCCTTGCTCCAGTGCTGGTATCATTCATGCATTGTGGCTGATCCCTAGCTAAGTGGCTAATCTTATCACAGGGATGGACGGAGATATGCATCCCATTGAGAGAGAATTAATTTTTTATTCTAATCTCCACAAGAGCTGCAGATGAATAGACTGTTTTTATTCTGGACTACCTTCTTACCAGAGTAATTTCAGTCCCTTTATAGCTGCCATTGCTCAGGCCCCACTTACTGTGCTTTTAGAAAGGGACTATGTATCCAGATGTTCCTTCAAGTCAACACTGAAGAATTAATAGCTTCCTCCAGTTAGCGCCCTGGATTTAAAGAACTCTTCTTGCAACCTACAACTCTTCGTTCCAGTTTGCCAATGTGAACCATTTCTGTGCACTTGAAAATTCTCTCGGCACTACAATTCCTAGAGATGTGTGCACACAATTATTGTCAACAAAGAAAGAGAGACACTCTATGAAATTGGATTTATCATCAAAACCATTTTTATACCTAGCTTTCCTTTGTAAGAAAAACACGCGAGACGTTCTCCTTACTCAGCCTAATATGAATGCTCAAGTCTCCCTCAACTTCTCCTGTGAACATTCAGTTCATATTCTCTCTGCTCTGCATTACTGTGCTTACTGTTTATGCTAGAGTTACTGTTGGCTGCTTTACCTTCACTTGTATAATGCATCTTGTTCTATCACTTTTGCTTGCTTTGGCAATATTCCTGTATTTTCATATGCCACTTTTGATTCTTGAACTGTGGTTCCTTTGAACCCATAGTCAGACCCCATTACTACTTCCAGGTTTCCATCTAACTAAGAATTCTGTGTTAATAATGCTCATTGACTTCATAGGCTTACATCAGAAATGAATTTGGACCAATAACTTGAGATCCCAGAGGGAATTAGGGTTGTCTCTTCCTTTACATGAATGTGGCTGGGGTTTTCCCCCTTATCCCACTCCCAAACCACTTTTGGATAGGAAATCTTCAATTTTCTTATCTCCACAAACCCCTCACTTTTGAATGTATTCCCAATTCTCCTCTATTTCTGTAGTATCAAGCCACCCCTGAATTGAAATGACAGAGAAATTTGAGGCAGGTGGAGGAGAAGATGACTACACAATGAATTTTGGGCTTTGCAGTGAGGGTCCAAAATGAATGAATTCAAGAGATGGGGGCTGATTTGTTTGAACCAGCCCTGAGTGCAGGCCTCATGAATAAATCTAGCTGGAAATTTTTTGACATGACAATCTTCCATCAAAAAAATGCTGTTTTTTTTTTTAATCTTAAAATTTCACGGGAACATGCTAATTCTGGAAAGCTATTGAGACTTTTAACCACAGTGCCAGTTAGTGCCAACCATTGTGGTGTGTTTTGTGATGTCCACCATCTTGTATCACATAGGCCCTGAACAATGAACAGATGTTAGCAACTTACAAATACTACCAGCTAGAACTGAATATAAATCTGAATCCTTGAGGTAAAATCTGTATATTCCATTGCCAACCTAAGTTCCCTCTAAGCTGTGTGGCTGTGTAGCAAGCTATCAAGGGCCATGCAGGTGCGCAGGGGGGAGAGGTGCCTCTCCCCTGGCCCTGGCCCCAGAGCTGTTGTAGCTGGTGAGAGGCACTTCTGCCTTGGCCCCAGCCCCAGAGCTGCCGCAGCCAGAGAGAGGCACCTTTCCTCTGGCCCGGTAGGGTTGTGTGGTGTTTAGATGTGCTTGTAATTTTTAGAATTGGGAGCACTGGCTGTTGGGAGTCTGAAAGGACAGGAAACAGGAAGGAGGGGGGAGGAGTTGCGGAGGCTGAGTGAAAGTTACAGAATGTGCAGCAGCAGCTCGGTAAAGAGGTTTCCACTGTAAAAATAAAGTCCTACTGAAGCTTGTTAGTACCTTGCCTGCTTGATACAACAGATTGCTAACTTTAAAATTCCAGAAAACCAAATAGCCTTGCCCTGCCCACTGCCCTGCCCATTCTCTGAGGCCCTGCTCCTATCTCACCCCTTCTTGAGGCGCCACCCCGTCTCACTACATCCCTCCTCCCTCTGTTGCTTGCTCTCTCCCACATGCTCATTTTCACTGCAAGGCCCAAATGGGGAGGGATGTATTGACAGATGTATTATGCTAAGTTCAGCTTTTATTTGTTAAAAGACACTAGAGCCAGGAGCAAAACAGTCAAAAAGGGTAATTTAAAAAAAAATGAAATTTCACAAAGGTTTTCATGATTCTTTCCCTTCCCTCTTCCCATTTTTTGTAACCAACTCCATGAAACTAGTCCTGTTTTATAAATAAATAAGTGAATCTTTCAAAAAATAAATCTTTTCCCCCCAAAGCAGATTGAAAATAAGATCCAGCTAGCTGTAACAGAAAAAAATAAGCATTATTTAAAAGTCAGACTTTGATTCTAAAAACTATCTTTGTTGCTGAAAAGACAGTTGCAGTATTCTCAGTCAGGTGTGATGAAAACCCAATGCAAGTACTGGTACTCTCAATGTAAATTGGGTCTTGGTGAACAGAGATCTGTTGATTTACTCACTGTTTCCTTCCAGCAAAAATTTTAAGAGGGACAAGGAAGACATCTGCTGAACCTCCATGTCACTGGGCTGCAGTAAAGCATAATAGGATTCCAAATGCTCAGCAGGCAGATGGGTGCTCACTGTAGAAATGAGAAGAAATAATGAATAAGTCTCTCCACTTTGTCATTTCTTCATGTACCTTCAGGCTGAGGTGCTACCATAGTCAAATATTGTGCATTTATATTCCAGTCTCACTAAGGAGATCAGGCCAAACTGCTCACTATCACTTTAATAATCAGATATTTTAGAAATATTATTGGCCAAAGGTGGGGAAAGAGGGGAGAAACAGAAATTACTTTTAATGACTAGCTACCAAACAAGTCTCTGCCCCATATCAGACCCTAGTTTGGATGACTGTGTGCTTTTCAGCGGTAAGAAACATATGCTGTATGAAACAGTAAGAAACATATGACGTAAAGATATCAGGCCAAATTCTCTAATGATGTAACTTTATATAATCAAGGGAATTGCACATGTGTAGCCAAGGGGAGAATCTGATGCATTTTCTGATGTACAAACCGTTGAATACTCATCTTATAGAAAAAATATTTACTCACTGTTCCCCTCCACTGTCCCTTCTTTGTCTGTTACCTCTCAGATAGCTTCCCTCCCCATATTTTTAAAGCACAACTCAAAATCCTGAATCCTTCACATCAAATCTGATGTGAGAAACCTCAATATCCAACTTCCAGCTGGACAATCCCTGCTGGACAGTTGTGTGCTGACTCCTGCTCCCTGTTTACGGATCATCTGAAAAACTGCCATCGAAGAGCCATTGCAAATGCTTTGTTCCTGAATCTTTACCACCATCTGGCCTCTAGGTAGTTGTCATCCCCTGGGGTTCCACAGTATAGCCCCAATAGGACACTTCCTCTGCTCTCTCTCATATCCTATGCTGTGTAATTTATGGGCGGTTCATATTCATGTGGGCATATCCTATAAAGGCTGTGTTGGAATTTTACAGAATTGTCATAGCTATAAAGGTGACTTTATGTCTCTTATAGGCACCAGTATCATCTGCCTGTAATAAAACCAGATGTCACTTGTTCCACAAGTGACTTTGCACATATGAAACTATAACAGCACTTCCTTTGCAACAAGAGATTTAAAAAAAATCTCAAATTCATTAAAGAGCTTAACAGTTAGGGAAAAATACTTTTTATTTAGTTATATTTATGAAAATCTTCAAATGCACTGGAAGGAGCTTACTTACAGTGCTGACTCATATGCAAGTAATACAGAGCAGCAGACTGCTGTAAACCAGGGTTTTCTGAAAATGCTAAGGTCCTCAGAGCTTCCAGGGAGTCCTTTCCAAATGGTGACATTTCAAAACCTGTGGAATGTACAATGACAGCACAGATTTAGTTAATCCTGAAAAGTTTTAGTGTTCAGAAGTTCAGAATTCCCAGGGATTTAAACCAGTAGGCAACCCAAAACACATGGACTAGCATATCGGAATGGACTATAGCAAGTCTACTCTAGTATCACATCTCCAAAAGTGGCCAGTATCAAATGCTTCAGAAGAAGGTTTGGCCCTCAGTTTTTATTCAGTCCATGAAGTCAAAACTCCCATTTCTTTGTGAGTTTTCCCTGATCAGAATCTGAAGACTGGATCACCCCCTCCTGAGGTAGAACCTCAAGAGAGAACTAAGAAAGGAGGAAAACTCCAAGGTTTCTTCCCCTGTGGAATTTCCTCACGTCATTCTGTGAGGGCAGCAAGATTTAGCCACCTGCAGCACGAATCACAGCTCTACTCAAACAGGTTGGCTCTTGGGAATTCATCAAAGTTGCAGAAGTACTGTGCCTCAACAGCAGCTCTAAGACCCCTGCAGCTCTGCCCTGGCTGCCTAGCATCCAAGAAGTTGCACTGCTAAGGACTCCTCAGCAGGTGCCTGCCCATAGGCCTCCACTTCAAGGATCCCATCATAGAGGAAGGGGCTTCTCAAGAAAGTTAATATAACTGCTTCTAAGTATAGTAAATTTTCTCCTATGTTTCTACTGGGTGCTGAGAAACCCCTGGCCTACCCACTTTTCCCCACCACCTCCCAACCCTCATTCCTTGCACTTAACAGACCAATGGATCCTAAGACCTGAAGACAGTCCTCTGTGACATCTAGGGGAGGTGAAAAGAATACTGCTGCAGAAATAGGTGTCCCTTCTTCTGCATGTGAAGGAGGAAATCCATACCCGGAGGGGTCCATCTATCTAAAGATACTATCATGCTGTGAATAAAGATTTAGCATTTGGCCCATAGTTAATGTTCAATCATTAATTAACTGAATCATCAGGATGGGCCCACCTGAAGGTATGTAGAATGTGATACTAATTAAGGCTAGCATTATCTGAAGCAAATCCATGCATGTTCCAGATAAGTAGTATTGCAACAATTAATCTGAAAGATTTTCCCAGACAAGGTTATCCCTGTCACACAAAAACCAAAAACTACTCTACTGACCCCTCTGTCAATACGTATTTATGTTGCAAAAGAGAAGAGTAGAGATAGTAGCATTTTGTACCTTGCTAGATCCACATTAATGGAAATAGAAGGCTCATATTTTATGAATGCAATACCAGCATTTTTTGTATAGCCACTTTGGGATGAAGACTATAACAAAAAGCACTGTACAGAATTAAGCAACAGCACAGAGAAGGGTTGGGGCAAAGGGAGAAAGACACATTTTTATCTTAGATTTTTAAAGAGTGAGAATTAACCAAGTGGACAGACACAGGAAGGTTTTCCTTGATTGCAGGAATTGCAAAGTAAAATGTTCTCACATCATTGGTGGTGTAACTATATAGAGAGACAGAGAGGAGACCTCTGCTAGAAGAACAGAGGGATCTGGGAGCAGAGATGAGAGTTAATCTATGAAAGACAGAAAAGCCATAAGAAATTTTATATATTTGGGTAATTTTGAACGGATGAATAGGAAGCCAGTTAAATTGTATAAGAATGATGTGGTCACACATTTTTGTACACATAAGAAGCAACACAACTGAATTTTACATATGCGGGCCTATGGAGGGATGAGCTTTCATCTAGACAGGCATAAAGAAGGGAGTTGCAATAACTATGGTAGAAAGAAAATGCTGCCAATAAAGCTGCATATTATTAACATGGATGATGGTTAAGGTTAAAGAAATAAATATGATGACCAATGGGGAGAAGACGGAAAGAGCAGCTAACCAAGAATTTAATCCTGTGGGATTCTACAGAGGCAAGGAAGAGCCACCAGTTTTGTAGAAATGGAATTAAGACTGGAGGGAACTAGAGATGTCTGTGTTGTTTTGTAAATGGAATGGACCACAGAGTTCAGCTCAAACAAAAAAAGAAAGGTCTTCATTAGCAGGTCATTAACTACATGAAGCAAGTGGTTTCCATGCTATGACAAGAGTGAAAGTATAAAAGCCACCAACTGCAGCTAACATGAAACAACCTCAGCTCTCTCTTCCCTCCACATCCAATTTCATAGCACAAAAGTAGTGAAATGAAACCTTTCCTATCAATTCACAGGCTAGCTTCTACAATGGGTGGCTACAGGATATAGAGCTGAAGTAGGACTCAAGAGACCTGGGTTCATATCCTAGCTTCACCAGTAGACTCCGCAGGACCTTGGGCAAGTCACTCTTATCCCTGTATGTCAAGTTTCCCTATGTATATAATGTAGAGAATGGTACTTTGTAAAGCATGTCAAGATCTGAAGATGGAAAACAGTATTATAGCTCTCATAAGCTAGTTTTCTATGGACATTCCCCTTTTCTTCTCTAAACTAAGAAAATTCAGTATAAACTATTTGTAAACATAAAGCCACTAGGAGCCAGAAAATGCAAAGTTAAGAAAATACAAAATTTGCATACCAGTATTCAAAAAATTATGTAAAATATTTTAGCTGCTAAACGCCCATGCTAATTACTGGGTATAATGTGGCTAAAGTATCAGACACATTTTCAGTGGAGGGGGGAGTGGAAGAAATGGGAGAAGCGGCAGAAGCATAATGCACACTGGTTATTCTGCACTGCTGGGTAGCTCTATAGAGCGCATGGACGCTTAGTATGCTGCTGTAGCTTACATTAAGGACTGCTCCAATCCCCAGCTCCCTCCAAAAAATCAGCAGGCGCTGGTAACCTGAGCCACCTTTGCCCCTTCTCAGGTCAGCTGCAGTCCACAATCAAGGCTGCTACCTCTCTGGACCATCACAGATGGCCCAGCCACTACTTGTGACTCTCAGTAAGAATAAAAAAGAAACAAGAAGCAACAACGCCCATCCAATGCAAATCAAAGTTATTTGCATGGTGGCCTTTGTAGAGAAACGAGTTGTCACAGATATGTGCAGTCATATTACAGATATAGTATTTGAATAACAGTTGGACCATATTTGTGTCTGTTTTTCTGCTCGAATAGCTAATTAAGGACAGATGTTAGGACTTATGAGCCTTTCTAGCTGCTGGCTCAAACAAAGGTGATGTAGTCATCTTTGTTTGTGGTGTTAGTCCATTGCTGAAGCAAAGATAGCATCTTTCAAACAAGGGATTAATATAGTGTGCCAAAAAGAACAAGGGAGTGTTGTTATAGTCGGAGCAGTTAATGAAAATTTCATAATAAATCATCCTTTGTCTTTTAGCTCTTTGAGCTGAAATATTCCATACTTGGTCTCTTCCTAAAGAAGATTTGGTAGGAGACTCCAGTAGAAAATAACCCTGACAATAATGATAACCTCTAACTTTATTTTTGAGAAAATGCATAAATCACCTGATCTACCCAATCTTTCTCAATATTTTTATTCTTGTAAGAGCTGGTTGGTCTTTTGAAAGAAAGTAGAATCCTAGCTGACTTTGTTGTTCAAAAAATACAGGACTTTGTTCCAACTTGGGTTTGTGCAGTTCAGTGCTGTGGTACAGGGATACAGCTATAGTGCACAAATCCAACTCCTTGTACATAAAAACACAAAGACCCTCACCGAGATGACTAGCTGGTAAATGAATAAATCAGATAAAGTATGTGACGACAAAGATTATGTGGTAAACGTATGAGAAAATTGATGTGAATCTAACTGAAGAGAGTGGAGTTGTTAACTGAACATATTCTGTGAGTACCAAAGCAGAACAGTTTAATCAATCAGTAGCACCCTCTAAAATCCTGTCGCATACCTAGACTTAATTTGTAGTTGTGTGATTAAAGAGCTGGATCATTCTGTTTCCAGCACTGCAACTCCAATAAATGGGAAGGGGAGACAAGGCAAAGATTCAGATCCCTCCCACTAACCAGATAAACTTTAGTCTTAATTTTCAGAAGACTCTGAATTATGAAACACGTGTACAAATCAGGTTATGCATTTGTAGCTCTGTCACAGTGGAAAGCTATTGATCATTTTGATGCAGCTCTTTATTATGCCACTTGAACCCTCAGTTTCCCAGATACAGCAGGAAAAGCACTGTAGCTGTATCCCTGTACCACAGCACTGAACTGCAGAAACCCAAGCTGGAACAAAGCAGTTTCATCAGTAGTTCATTGTCATTATGTAGAAAAAAATCACCCCAAATAACTGCCCCTCACCTGTTTCAATGTGCTGTAGAAACTCTTACGCCATCTCCTTTTCACGTGGCTGAAGGACAGGTTTGTATAGCTGTCTGGCTTCAGAGGTCTTTCGTTTTAGGCAAGAGCATTCACTTATCAGAATCAAACACTCCTTAATGTTCTGTATCAGACTTGAGGACATCCTGTTCACAAGGGACACGAAGTCCTGAAGCACCTTCACACACTTTTCACACAGCTGAGCCATTTTTACTTTACTTGTTCTGATATCAATGCAAAACAAGAGAGAAAAAGGAAGAGAGATGGAAAGAGTAGCTTCTTCACACCTTCACCACTTTTTGCATTGAATTATTGCTCCTGTGTTGGTGTGTGTTACAGATCTTGATTTACTCAACACTGTCATAACACTCTACAGCCACTGCAAAACTGCTAAGTTATTTCCTATGTGCAAACAACCTGCATGGCACAACAAAACTTAACTGTCAACAGTACGCTCCTTGTGAGGTCTATGAGATGTTAGTTTAAAGGCTGGAACAGAGCCGCATACAAATCACTGTTTCTCTGCATTGGTTGAAGAAAAATAAAGCGATCACACAAAACTGTTCCCTAAATAACAAATGAAATTTATTGAAACAACTATCAAAGCCTTCACAACTCAGAGGCCAGTGAAAGCCTCTGGAATAATGGACAAAGAAGGCTGCGGTTATGTAAAGTGACATCACAGCTGAAGGCAAGGCACCACCTTCTCTACATCTCTTTTGCCAATAGGAAAGGTATACCCAAAAAAAAAAAAATCAACAGGTTTTTCCAGTTTCTACTGAAGTTTAGATAGGAACAAAGGCACCATCTGGCTAGGCAGAGAGTTCATAACTGCTTCAAATAAAATGTCCCAGTCATGAAGAATGAAAAAAATGAGAAAATGTGTAAATACAAATATCAGAAGTGTACTTAGAATTATATTTTATATCCTGATAAACAAAATCTGGGCAAAGATAGGTGAAAAAACAGACTGTATGTAAATCAAAAGTGATCAAGGCTCATCCTGAAGGGAGGCAAGGGGAAGTCCAATTCCCCTTGTTAAAATTAACTACTTTATTAATTTCTCTGCGCAGGAAGAGAGAACAGATAGGCAGGAGAGTGCTTCCCCCACCCCCCGCCTATTCCTTTATGCAATTTCACTGCTGTAGGTGCAAGTGCCTTCTCCTCTACAGATACATTTTTATTAAAGACACCAATGAAAATAAGATATGATATTTTAAATATTCCAGAAGCTTCCTGTAAAATCTGAGTTGATTCTAGACCTCTTTGTTAGGCAATGAATTTGTGCTGGTGTGCTGGGTGGTCACTTAAGCCAGGCTTCCTATATCAATGTATTTGATACATCTGTCATAGGTACATATACCACTGCATTTGAAGCATTTTATTGTAAGCTTTAAAGACTCATTTTTATACTTAGGGTAGGAGTTTCAAAAATTCCCAAGTCACTTAGGAGCACAAATCCCACTGACTTTCAATAGAACTTGTGCTCCTAAATCTCTTGCTTTTGGAAATCCCTCCCTTTGTCTTTTATGCTTAAATCTATCAACAGTATCTCAGAGTTTTTATTTGGATATTTGGGGATATAGCTATTTGGGTGATATTTAGATCCCCTAAAAATGTATACCATTCAGTCCAAATCAAGAGCTACCCATGGCTCCCTATATCCCCAATAGATGTGGGCCTCCCTATACCTTTCAGTTAGCCTTAATGAGGAAGGCTTTTAAAGGCAGTGTATCTCCTTGCTATTCAGTCCAGTGATGTCTTCTGGTTACTTCCCTGCAAGATGCTCAAGGAGTGTTCAGCTGGCTCATTCCCTTCATTACTGTTTCTTAGGGGATGGGGGAAGCAGGGTTAGGAATGTCTGTCTGCTCCCTCCTCACTTCTGCCAAATCCACCTTGTAAGGATCTTCTCGGAGATGGGCCAGCTGTCCAGTCACATATCCTGCAGCAACAGAACCCAGAGACTCATTGCTGTGTTCTGCTGCTACCACCACTGGCCTTTCAAACTTTGCTATTAGAATGCATGTCCAAGACAGCAATGTGAGGTATAATTAAAAAAAACCCTCAGAATCCATCAAGTTCCGCTTTTGTATCTAATTCAACCCTGGTTAGCAGATGTGCCAAGTTTCACTCATTTAGGATTAGTTTTAAGGTCATTTTTAAAGTGTCTGTGAGAAAAGAAGCAGGACTTTAAAGAGATACAATAATGTATTAATTAATAATATTTGCTCTTCTATAACACCTGCCATCTGAAGAGTTCAAAGTGGTTTACAGAGAGACAAGATAGGTGAGGTAATATCTTTTATTGGACCAACTTCTGCTGGTGGAAGGTACAAGCTTTTGAGTTACACCGAGTTCTTCTTCAGGTCTGGGGAAGAAAATCAGAGTGTCTGACCTAAATATAAGGTGGGACACAGATTGTTAAGCGCAAGGGGTAACACATGTTGTAGGAGGCCAGTTGAAAAGAAGGGGACAATTACAGATTAGATTGTTATGCATAAGGAGTTTGAAGTGGGCAATTAAGGGTAGCAGGCAGGCAGATTCATTACAAGTTGTAGTAATGAGCCATAAAACAAGAGTCCCTGTTGAGTCAATGGTGATTGGTACGTAGCAAAGTTGTGAATTTAAGTTTCCAGACTCACCTTTTGAAGGTGTTGTGCGGATTTCTTTGAAGATAACTGTTCACCCACGAGTGATATGGTTGTTTTTTTTGATACAGCAGCAGAGACATGTCTGCAGGTTTTGTATCCATTATTCTGTGAGGGTCTGATACCACTTTGAGCTGGTCGAGTGGGGAGCTTGCTTATGATGATAAGCTTTTGAGCTTTTGAGTGGGGAGCTTGCTTCTGACGATGAGCTTGGCAAGGTTGCCATTGTTTAGGCCAAAGAGAGTGTTCAGGAAAGATTTCTTTCAGTGTGGGGTCCCTCATCAAACACGGGCTGTTTCAAGATGCCTTGTATGGATTCCAATGTGGGCTCAGAGGTTTTTTGTTTTTGTTTCTTTCCCTGTATTGAAGTAGGTTCTCCAAGGTATTTGGGTGGCCCATTCCATAGTAAAATCTACTCCTTTGATGAAGTGTCCTTGTTTAGTGAAGGCAGTTTTAAATGTGTTTAGGTGTGTATCCTGGACCTTTTCTTCAGAGGAAATTCTGTGGTTTCTGAACCTGGCTGCAGATAACAAAATTTTTGGTGCATCTGGGAGGGATCTGTGGAAGTAAGGGTCAGCTATGGGTTTCTTGTATATACAGTAGCTCCTCACTTAATGTTGTCCCGGTTAATGCTGTTTCATTGTTATGTTGCTGATCTATTAGAGAACATACTCATTTAAAGTTGCACAATGTTTGTTTATAATGTTGTTTATAAGTGGGGGCTTGGAACAAGAGTGGGCTGGCAGACACTCTATCAGCTCCCCTCCAGCCCCCCCTAGCGCCTCCCACCCGCCAGCAGCCCTGCAGATCAGCAACTCCCGCTTCCCTCTTGGTGCCTCCCTCCCGTAGCAGTCAGCTTTTTCATGGTGTTGAGGAGGCTCTGGGGAGAGGAGACCCTGAAGGGGTGGAGGGGCGAGAACACGGTGCGCAGCCTCTCCCCTCTCTTCCCGTGCCTCCTGCTTGCAGCAACCAGCTGTTTTGCAGTGTTCAGGAGGCTGGGAGGTAAGTGGGGAGGATGTGGCGCACTTGGAGGGAGGGGTGGAGCAGAGGTGGGAAGAGGCAGGGTGGGGTGGGGCCTTGGGGGGAAGGGTGGAGTCGGGGCAGGCCTGGAGCAGAGTCGGGAGTTGAGCACCCCTGACACTTTGGAAAGAACAGCGAGAGGAGCAGCCAGACGATCCACCCTCTTTCACCTTCTGACTCCACCACCTCAACCAAGCTTCACAATCATCATTGCTGAGTACAGAATTAAATTGTTTGTTTAAAATGTATACTGTATATGTATATAACGTCTTTCGTCTGGTGAAAAAGATTTCCCTGGAACCTAACTGCCCTATTTACATTAATTCTTATGGGGAATTGGATTCGTTCCACTTAAAGTCGCATTTTTCAAGAACATAACTACAATTTTAAGCAAGGAGTTACTGTTGTCTTTTGTAGGATTCCATTGTTGAAGATAATCATGCTGTTCACGAAGTTGATGCGGTGAGGAAGTGTTCTAGAGAGAGTCTGATGGATGCGTGTGGTGCTTCAAGTTGTGGTGGAAATCTCTGAGGGAGTTTAGGTTGTCTGATGTAGGGATGAAAACGTAATTGATGTATCTCAGGTATATCACTGGTTTCATGATGCATTTTTTCAAAAATTCTTCCCTGAGGTATCCCATGAAGAGGCGGGCATATTGGGGAGCCATCCTAGTACCCAGGGCTGATTCCATGATTTGGACAAAATGTGTGTTAAATGTGAAGTTGTGGGTGAGGATGAAATGGATGAGTTTGGCAATGATTTTGGGTGGATTTCTGAGCACTGTACATTATCTTATAGGTATTTGAGGCAAGCAGCAATGCCATCATGGTGAGTGACGGTGTATAGGGAGGTGACATCCATGGTGGCAAAGATGGTTTTCTGGGGTGGGGGAAGAAGTTGTTAATGTTGTGGAGTTTCTGGAGAAAGTCAGTAGTGCTTTGGAGACAGCTGGTCCTTTGTGTGGTGAGTGGACTGAGGATGGTTCCTGACATTCCTTCAGACATGATGGGTCTGCCTGGATTCCCTGGTTTGTGTATCTTGGAAAGCATGTAGAAGGTCCCTGGGGTGGGTATGTGAGGGATGAGATTGTAGAGTTTTTCTTGGAGCTGTTTGGAGGTGTTTGATGGTATCTTTGAATTCCTCTGTGAATTGTGGTGTGGGGTCTTCTTTTTAGTAGGTGGTGTCAGAGAGCTGTCTGTTGGCCTTGTTGACGTAGTCATCATGATTAAAGACTACAATCTTAAACTGCATAAACTATGCTGTTGCTGTGGTAAATACTAAGGAAAGACAAGAAACAGGCAGTGAAAAGTAGTACCTAAACAAAAAAACTAAGTTATGAAAAAATGACTACTGGACTCAAGGTACCAACATTTAAACAATCAATTTCTTTGTTTCACAATCTTTATAAAATGTTTATTGGCCCTACTTTCCCACTCCAGTTTTCCTCTGGGGCTCATAAAATGAGTATATCTCTCTAAAGAAAAATGGATGAGAAAAAAAAAACAGTTCTATAGCCCAAATTCTAACTTGGATTCATGTACATAGCTCTCCTGAATATACTGAGGAATTTTTTAAAAAGCATATATCCAATTGAGACTGCAGGGGGGATTTAGAGAAGTAGAATGTAATTACCCAAACTCAACCAGAATAACAGGACTAATATATCTATTCTGTGAAAGTGCCATCGACTCTTAAATTACCACTGTTGGGAAGGGCTTTATTTGTATTTATTTCAGTTTATATATACATTAAAGAGACAAGCTCCTCTACCTCCACTAGAAGCAGGACAAGGTATTCACTGGGAGCTGACTTAGATGAAAGAGTGCCATCTACTGATTCATCTTTACTTCTTTCCCTGTAATTTGTCCAATCCATAGATTGACACAGCCTAATACTAATTGGTTTGTGAGATTAAACACAATCATAACGTGAAATGACATAGCTGGAAGGGTTAGTCTCAGGAAAAGCTAAACCTTACACAGCTCAGATTCAAATTTTGCTACCAGTTACGATGGAGTAAACTTGGAGTAACTCCACTGATTTTAATGGAGTTGCTCCAGTTTTACACTGGTATCAATAAAATGAGATCAAGTATCAGAGGGGTAGCCGTGTTAGTCTGGATCTGTAAAAGCAGCGAAGAATCCTGTGGCACCTTATAGACTAACAGACGTTTTGGAGCATGAGCTTTCGTGGGTGAATACCCACTTCCTCAGATGCATGTAGTGGAAATTTCCAGGGGCAGGTATATATATGCTAGCTAGCAAGCTAGAGATAACGAGGTCAGTTCAATCAGGGAGGATGAGGCCCTGTTCTAGCAGTTGAGGTGTGAAAGTACATTGCTCGGGGGTGTGGATTTTTCACACCCCTGAGTGATAGTTATCTGTAAATCTGTAGTGTTAGATTATAGTTATATAGTTATAATATAATTATATTATATTATATAACAGAACTATAGTCGTATAACTATCACTCAGGGGTGTGAAAAATCCACACCCCCGAGCAATGTACTTTCACACCTCAACTGCTAGAACAGGGCCTCATCCTCCCTGATTGAACTGACCTCGTTATCTCTAGCTTGCTAGCTAGCATATATATACCTGCCCCTGGAAATTTCCACTACATGCATCTGAGGAAGTGGGTATTCACCCACGAAAGCTCATGCTCCAAAACGTCTGTTAGTCTATAAGGTGCCACAGGATTCTTCGCTGCTTTTAATAAAATGAGAAAAACTCAACCTTTGCGCCCTGCAATATCTTTGGGAATGGGGCTACATCATCACATTATAATGTTGCAATGCAGCATGCCATGCTATACCAGGACAACACTGCTCTTAGAGCTAAGAAAGGTCTTGACCATAGACCCCAGAAACTCCCTTTTCCGCTTTAGAAATGTGAATATGTATAAGAGCTTAGCTAACACACAGAACAGTGGTTCTCAAACTTTTGTATGGTGACCCCTTTCACACAGCAAGTCTCTGAGTGCAACCGCCTTATAAATTAGAAACACTTTTAAATATATTTAACACCATTATACATGCTAGAGGCAAAGCAGGGTTTGGGGTGGAGGCTGACAGCTCATAACCCTCCATGTAATAACCACACAACCCCCTGAGGGGTCCCAGCCCCCAGTTTGAGAACTCCTGAAATAGAATAGTCCTTCAATCTGAACAACTGTTCTGTGCACCAAGAACTTGGATGAGACCATGATGATGGAATCTATATAAAACAGAACCTGTAAGAAGGCCATAGAGAGAAGACTGAAGATTCTTTTTAATGTCCTGAGTTAGTGCAGAAAAAAGGTTGAGAGAACTTTTTCCTGTAGAGAAGAATCAAAGGTCAGAAGTAATGGGTGAAAGTAAAAACCCACCAAATTAGTGTTATTTTATTTATTATGTATTCAACTTTGTGGCATGTGAATGCACTACTGATTTCAAGTATCACAATGAGCATTCACAGTACATTTTTGTTGTACAGGCAGTGATGGAACCATTAAGATAAATTCCCTCCTGTTCCCTCTTCTCATATATTATATTGGTGTATTGCAACAAAACCATATGCAAAAACATCTGCTGCAAAAGCTACTGCTGTAAAGCGCTGCTGTTAAGAGATCTCGTTCCTTCCTGTAAAACTGATAGGATCGGAGAGAGGGCCTGGCTGTGCTCAGCTGTACAGAGAGCGAGAACACCTTTGCACAGCTTCCTCCTGCAGGTAACTAACTCTCCTAGGAGTAGGGGGCGCTTCCCCCTGCAGGTCACTCTACGGGGGAGGGGGACAGGATGATGCAGCCGGAGTCCTTCCCCGCGGTTACGCTCAGTTAGGAGCTGCCGAGGGCGGAGCTGGTGCTATGGAGGGACCTCGGCCCGTTCCCTGGGTCGCCGCAGCTCGCGGGGCTCGGGCCCATCCCTTTCTGGTCACTCGCTGTCTCAGGACACGAACACAGGCTCTCGGGTGTCATGTGACTGAGTTTACCGTCACCTGATTAACCTGGATGCAGTGGCCACCATCTTTACTGTGGGCAGAGAACCGACACCCCCCCCCCGAAGCCCGAGACCAACATGGTGGTGGCTAATGAGTGCGCGACTTTACCTAGCTCGGAGCGGAAGTGACGTGACCTAGTCTCGCGCTGCCGTAGTCCTCCTCTCTCTCTTCTCTATGGTTTTCCCCTCCCACTCTCTTCCTCACGGCGACGGGAAATGGCTGCCGAGCTGCGATAAGGGAGCGGGCAGCTGGGAGCGCCGCCTGCCAGGTGAGGGCAGAGGGCGGCTCGGCTACGCGGGCCGCAGGGAGGGAACTGGGAGCCGCGCGGTCCCGCCAACGCGCTGGCGGCCCCGCGCAGTGTCCGGCGGGTTTGTGTTTCTGCTTCGCGCGGCCAGGCCGCTGGTGAGGGGAAAAGAAACTACGGGGGCGCCAGCCCCCCCCCCCCCTTCCGCGGGGAGCGCGCGCGTTCGGCCGGGGACTGCCGCGGGCTCCTAGAGCTGCGGTGCCTTTGGCGAGCGGCCGCCCTTCCCCCCCAGCAGTGGGCCGGCGGGAAGCGCAGGGGACGGGGCGTATCGCCTGGCAGGCCCCGTGCTCTCAGGCAGCGCCTGCTGGGAGCGGCCTAGGGAGCCGTGCCCAGTTCAGCGGGAGCAGAGCTGTGAGCGGGCGGGGGGCGCCCTGCGGGGGCGGGCACTGCCGCGGGCAGAGGCTGCTTCGGGTCCTGCGCTGCTCCGCGCTCGGCCAATGCGGCTCGGCGCCTTTTATAGGCCGTTTTTCCTATTTTAAACCTGCATTTTTCTGTTTCCTGCGCTTTGTGAAAGAGCGACCTGAGCCAGGGGAACCTGATCCCTTAGGCTCGGGTGCCACCAAGTGCAGGAAGCGCCCAAGCTGAAAAGGGAGATTTCAGGCCTGTCCTTAGGCTTTGTTCGCTCGGTAAACACCCGAGTCCCTTCCATTCCTCCTTCTCATGGAGCAGGAATTAGGTTCTTTTTTGCTTACTGCACCTGCCTCGTTTGTCAAGTCTATATAGCTCTGATAGCCGATTAGAGACTTAGAAGTAAAACTTTTAGCCCAACTCTTCCTTCTTTAAAGGAGTAGTTACCTTCCACTATAGAAGGAGCAGGGGGAGCATGAAACAGAGACTTCCTTAAAAGCAGTAGAGAGTCCTGTGGCACCTTATAGACTAACAGACATATTGGAGCATGAGCTTTCCTGGGTGAATACTCACTTCGTCCAATGCATCCAATATGTTTGTCTGTCTGTAAGGTGCCGCAGGATTCTTTGCTGCTTTTTGCGGTTCCAGACTAACATGGCTACCCCTCTGATACAGAGACTTCCTTGGCACTGCATAAAGTGGCTGTTTTTATGTTCTAAGCAGTGGTTTTCAGATAGGCATCTGCAAATAGCCTAAGATTTCCAAAGGGGTCTTCAGCACCATTTTAAATTTTTTAGGGGTCTACACATGAAGAAAGGTTGAAAACCACTGTCCTAAGAGGATGATAATGATTGCTCTGAAAAAGTAATCCAGACTGGCACCGGCTCGAGATTATTGAGAGTTGCTGTTTAAAATACCTACATTACCATCGGATCTAAGTTATGTGTTGGCAGGATTCCTCAAAACATTATGGTGTTGACTCCTAATTGCACATTAAATAAACATAGGCTTCTCTTTATATTTCTACTTGTGTGTAATAATATCTGTAGCATATTGATTACTAGCAGAATAAAGAAATGTTATTACCAGCATGACATCTGTTAACTTAAATGTACAAATATTTTTGTAATATCCTCTCATTTCTCTCTAGGGAAATAATGATTCAAATCAAACAGTTCAGGAGAAAATCAGTTTCACTATTTCACTGTCTCACTTTAATTTCCATATCACAGTATTTCTTAGATGGACATGTTTTGTCTGTATAGCAGAGACAATCATTTTCATTTTACTCCCAGGGGAATTCTGCACCAAAAAATTGAAAATTCTGCATATGATATTTAAAAATTCTACATATTTTATTTGTCAAAATGACCTTATAAACACTCCAGTTTCAATTATTTTGGTAATATATTTCAAAATACCTGTCAACAAGTACATCTGTAATAATACAGTCAACAAAAAAGATGCAGGAAATCTTCTTGACAACAAGATTCCTTTCTAGGCATATTAATACACAACTTTGTATTGTAGTTTAAATGAATTATTACTCAGAAACATTTTGCACACTCCTCAGAAGCAGTGCAGAAGGTTGGAGGGGGAGTCAGGTATCAGAGGAGCTGAGGGAGATGGAAGTAATTGCTGGGAAGGAGCCTGGGTGAGAGACTGGAGTGTTGGGTGTGGATGGGAGAAGTATGGAACAGTTGGTTTTTTTCGGAGGGGGGAGGGAGGATTGTTGGGGAGCCTCCCCCATGCAGACCCCAGCTGACCCCTAGTCTCTCCTATTCAGTCAGGCACATCTGCCCCACCCCCATGGGTCCCTGCCCCCCTGTCCCCAATCACTGCCTCCCTGTGTCCTTGCATCCCCACTCAGCTCTCCCGCCATCCCCCCCCTTCTCATGTGGCCCGCACTCCCACTCCCTTTCAGCCCCTACTCCAGTCTGTTCCCCCCACTAACCCTTCTGAATTCCAGTGTGTGTGACCTCCCTGCTTTATCCATTGCCCCATACCTGGCCCTGCAGGCATGTTGCTGTGAAAAAAGCAGCTTCTGCTCTCTCCCTAGGGTCTGCTGACTGTTATGTGAGTGAGCCAGCCGCCCTCTGTTCTGGTGCCACAGCAGCCCCTGGTGGCAAAAGGCATAATTGCAGTTCCTCTCTGACAATGTATTTTCTGTGGAGAAAAAAATCTGCAGGGACGTGAATTCTGCACATACGTAGCGGCACAGCATTCCCCCAGGAGTATTAACATTCAGGTTGTTCTTGCATACACACATTTTCAGAGCTATCTCACAATGTTGAAGAATCTCAAAATATACACACAGCTGCAAATTGAGGTACAGTGGTTCTCAAACTTTTGTATTGGTGACCCTTTTTGCACAGCAAGCCTCTGAATGCGACCTCCTT
Source organism: Gopherus flavomarginatus (assembly GCF_025201925.1). Lineage (NCBI taxonomy): Eukaryota > Metazoa > Chordata > Testudines > Testudinidae > Gopherus > Gopherus flavomarginatus. The sequence continues at coordinate 112,420,887 of NC_066620.1, forward strand.
TATAAATTAAAAACACATTTAAAAATATTTAACACTGTTATAAATGCTGGAGGGAAAGCAGAGTTTGGGGGTGGAGGCTGACAGCTTGTGACCCCCCATGGAATAATCTCACAACCCCCTGAGGGGTTGTGACTCCCAGTTTTAGAACCCCTAAAGTATAAATTCTGTCCATTGAGAAAGTAGCAAATGCACGATCCCCAATCAATTTATTGTGTCCAAAAGCAACAAATGAGTGTGCTTAATTTCATATATCATAGTGAAAACAGAAAACCTATTTTAAACTTTGTATCTGCACAGCAAGTCAAATAACTAACTTCCCCATCTCTTCCACCCACATTCCCAAGCTATCTTGGACAAACTTAGTGTCATTATATATTTATAGAAATTTGTGCAATTGTTACATATAATTTGTTTATTGTAACGAGCATTTCACCATTATATAGATTATTTAAATGGATTCCAGTTTGTTTTTAAGCATATATGCCATGGTAGAAGAGGAGGAAAAAGTGGTTGTTTTCTCTTACATTTATAGGGTACAGATACTGAATAGATGTTGTAAAACAGTAGTCTCCGTGAAACCATATGTAATGCCATTGAAAAATCATGTCGTGAGGAAAAGTGGACTTTTTGGGGGAGTGTTCTCTATAGTAAACTTTGCTGTTTTGTACATAAATGCAAGCTCATTAAATACTTGGCTTTCAAAGATACAACCTTAAAAAGGAAAACACGTGCATTTTTGTAGACTAACATTAATGAAAAATGGGAATTGGTACGTAAGGTAAGGTACGTAAGGTAATATCTCTTATTGGACTGACTTCTGTTGATGAAAAAGATTGGCTTTGTCATAACAGAAGTTGCTCCAATAAAAAAGAGAGTACCTCACCCATCTTTCCTCTCTGATATCCTGGGACCAACGTAGCTACAACAACACTGCAAACAACAATATGTGAATTATCCCTACACATGCCATCTAATTAATGTAAATAAGATTTTAACTTCAAAATCTCCTTGGGACCATTTAAAATAACAATTAGCCAAGGGCCAGGGTCCTTACTACATTGCTGAAATTGCTCATTCTTTAAATGGTGGAGAGGAGGAGGGTGTTTCAGTTGTTTCTGGTAACACAGTTTTTCTGTCAAAGTAGATAGGCATAACTTTCCTAAATGTCTTTTTAAAAACTTCTATGCAGTATAGAAGTGTCTTTAAAATGGTGACAAAGTTATGTTCTGTCTGCCTTGGTAACAACTATGCTGACTGAAGCAAATTAAAAAAGTTAGCTTCAGTAGTGTAGAAAAGGCCTGTGAAATGAATACTCAACCAGAGTTGGGCAGGTGGGGTGAGAACCATTTCTGCTCATCCTTTTCCATGTTCACAGATCTTTTAAACATAGAAGGTGCCAATGACAGTGGGAATGACCCAGCTCCCAAGATCCCTTGTTGCTTCCACTTGCTGAAAACTGATCATCTGGGGTGCATCCGCTTGATTCTGCTGGATGATTCACTCTCGGTGTGGAGCTGGAGACCTCAAGATTACTCCTGTTACGTTGTGTGGAAATTTTTCTTCCTAACCCCTCATTTGGTCTCATCTTAAAAAAGGGATCTGAAAAAATCTATTTGGTTATCTTTCCTTGGTAAATGATGGACTATCCATTTTCGCCAAGTGTTAAAAATTAAGATATTTTCTCTTGCAAAATTGTTTCTTGCATGTACAGTTTTGAAGATGTTTGCCTCTGCTTATGGTAACAATATTATGAAACTAAACCAAGCCAGCAACAATATCATGAAACTAAAACTGCTCTGTTTGCTGCTACAATTCAAAATTGTTTGAGCAGGTGTTTGAAATTGACAGTCTTCTGTTTCATTCTGCTGCTGTTTGGGAGAGCTGCAGGTAAATGGAGTGAGGAGGTGGAGTGATTCACAGAGACGGAGGGTCCCTAAATATAGGCTGTGGGGATTTAGTTTTATCTTATAAAACCAAGCATTTTATACTTGCAATTTTCCAAAGAAGTTAGACATTTGTGAAAGTTAGAAACATGTTACTCTTCTAAAGGCTTGCTTACACATAGAGTTAGTCGGAATCTGACTTTTGCGAGACGTGTATAGCTGTTTTCCAAAAGTAGTTATACCTGAATAGGTCCATGTGTGGACACTTTTATCTGAGTGCCTTTTTTTCCAAATTGTTAAATAATGTTGGGATGCAGAAGCATTTATGCATCAATCCTACTTAACATTCAAGACCTGTGGAAAAATTCCTATTTAGTTCAGTGGAGGTAATAGTGAGCTCTGAATTTACATATAGCTGTGAGGTGCTCAGATACCTTGGTGCTGTGGGCTGTAAAAATAACCAAATTGAGACCAAGTTCATTTACTCTGACATACCAGATACTAACTAAAATTTGATTCTGTTTGTACGAACCCAGATCTTTGTGTAGAACTTTTCTGTGCTGGACTCTTCATACTGATCATGGAATGCTGAATTCTGGTGCAATGTTTTCCTAATATGCTCTTTGACATTCTGATTCCTTCTGTGTAAAAGAACAAAATTCTTTATACAATGAAACATGGTGGGTTGCAGATTAATTACTGTCCATATCTTTTATGCTCCCATAAGACTGTAAAAGAAAACTTTAGGAGAAAATATTAGGGATTTAAATGTCTCTACATGTTTTTGGACATTTCTTCAAGCATACATATCTAATGTATCCATATATGGCTAATAGCCTTATTAAGTGTTGCATAGAGACCTCCTTATAAGTTTTCATTGATGTCATTTAAAAAGAGGATTCCGATTAGACCCTGTCTACATAGCGTTTTCCTCAGTGATATTTTTGAAAATATATTATGTTAAACAAACCTTTCTGAACAAAATTGTGCCTCATCCACATAAGCCTTTTTAGGAAACTGAATATGCATATCATTCAAAATAATTTTAATGTTTTACAGGAATTAATATTTCTGAGCACATTTTGAGAATTTTAAAATCACTTCATTGATTAACATCTAGAGGCCTAAGGTAAGATTAACACTTGGTTTATTTCTGTCACTTTTGTATTTCTAGTCTTATCTGAACCTGCTATTTAAAACATGTACAGTGAATGGTTTCATCCTCCAGAGACTACAATATTTGTGAATGTATGGGTAAAATGTTTACTTCTAAAAAATTTCAGTATTCAGTATATTTTGCATCTAGTAAAATGTTCTGTGTATGTGATGTGCAGTTGAGAATATGCCTACCCCTAGAATGTAGTTTGTAAATGTATAATCAGTAATGCTAAATAGTCACAGTGAAAATTTATGAACAGATTGTATCCTTAAAATGGAAATAATCAGGTTCTGTTAGAATTCTATTTTTAATCTCTCTTATTAGTCCTGTTGGAAAAATTGATTTGACTTGAAAATTGCCAGGCTTGCCAGAAAAATAAGGAGAATTTTTTCTATTAATTTTGAAGAAAATTAGTAAATCTGGTCATAAAATGTAATACCGTGTAACTTTCCACATAGCCTGTGGAAGAATTTTCAGTGAGATTTAACTGTAGTATTGAAGAAAATTGGTTGCAATTAAGCAGTTTGATTTAAAAAGAAATAAATGTTAGAGTACGGCTACAAGTGCTACAGTGGCATAGCTGCCATACTGCAGCTATGCTGCTGCACTGTAGACACTTCCTACATTGACAAAAGGTTTTTATTTTAATTGATGTAGTGAAACCACCTCTCCAAGAGGTAGTAGCTAGGTCAAAGGAGGAATTGTCTTGCCCTTGCCGCATCTACAGTGGATGATGGGTCGTCCTAACTACGTTGCACAGAGTGTGAAATTTTTCACAGACTTGAGTGATGCATCTAGGTCGATGTAATTTTTAAGTGTAGACCAGGCTGATGTATGAGTAGTTTAATCATAGATCGCTGGTAGTAGCTTAGAGAGAACATATGGGACCTACATTTCATCTGGGTAAACAAGTTTCCCTGAAGCTCAAGCATTACAGGACTGCCTTTTTGGAGTTAAGACTAAAGTTCTGGCTTTTGCAAGTTTGTGTTTTGTCTAGTTCTATACACAATTGTTTTGTTGCTTTGGATTTATTTCAGAATGGCAAGTGGGTGTTTTTCTGCAAATTACAAAGAAAACTCATCAACCTCTGTTTAAATCATGAAGTTATCCTGAATGTCGAGCCACTTACTAGCAGTTATTTATTTATAATGGAACCATGGTAGCCTTATGTTCATTCCCTTTGTAACTTTAAAAAAATTCTAATGTGGCATGAAAGTTCTGTTATGGAAGCTTTTTAAAGTATGCAATATGTTTGAGTCCACTTAGCTTAAACAACACATTTCATTGGAAAACTTCAAACTTACATAGTGTTACATGCCAATTTTTAAATATTAAGAGCTTGCATTGCATAAAGTGTATGCTGGGCCAGGAGAAATAGAATAGAAATGGAATACCCTGTGGATTATGCCTACTCTCTTCAGAGCAGTGCAAGGCAGGGGGAGCTGCAGACTTGAATAAACCTAAGAAGTTCCAAAGCTCTGCAGTGCAGTGTAAGGAAGTGGAAATCAGGATCCCTGTCGATCCTAAGCTCTACACTGACCATGTTTTTGGTTTTTCTATTAACTAACAACAAGCTGTTAACTTTAAGGTTGCTGATATATGTATGTGTATATACACACACACAGAGCATTAGAGTAGAAAATTAAATGTTAAGGTACATATACAATTAAATATGCTTACAGTGCATAATCTTTTAAATATACATGTGTAAAATGTCTCAGTGAAATTTAAGAGATTGCATAAACTGAGTGTTATATATATACCTACTTATAACAGTTCACTTTTTTACTGTTATGTGCTTAGGTTTCTTTAATTGGTATAGATCCTTGTGGAGAGCGAGGAGGGTGTCTATGCACAGTAGCAACTTTAACTTAAAGTTAACAAAGTTTTTGTTTTATATATAAATATAATGTGCGTGTGTGTGACTGACTCCAACATCTGAAAAATATACATAGCTGCATGACAGAACATTCTTGTTTTATTGCGCTTGTATTGCCAATAATAGATAAAGGTTAGCTTTAGGCTTTTACAATAGGATCATATAAAGTGTTAGTATCAATACATTTTATCCTTTTGCTTTAATTTATTTGAAATCATGGTATAGCACTGCTGATTTTGGACTCTGAGGCACATAAAACAAGAAGCTCCAAACTATTTGCCAGGAGTTTCAATTCAAGTCAGCAGTCAGCTGACTCTTTTTCTCTCAAATGAATACAATTCAGGTTGAGTTATTTTCAAAGGAAAATGATATTGAAAGAAAATTATTCTGTTTTTAACAAAACATAGGGAAGATTGAAACTCTAAACAGGAAAGAACTAAGTTGTGTGGTTTTTTTTTTCCCCCCATGGCTGATGTTTCTTTGAGATTATATCTAGCCAGGATTGTCCATTTAGGCGGCTAATGATCAGTTGCAAAGTGTTGAATTATACCCCAGGTATCTTTATTCAGTTAGTTGCTGTCCTCTTAAGCAACTTAAAGCCTATAACAATTTTCATATTAATTTGTAAGAAAATTTTAAAAAAATAAAACTTAAAAAAAAGCTTTGATTGGAAGAAATGGGATTGAGGCTATGTAGCTTTAGTTCATGTGAATGAAGGGTAATACACACAGCTCAAAATTACTCTCTCTCTTAAACAGAATGCTGGATGTTTCTTCATGTGCTGATCCTTAAAAAAAAAAGACATATCAGGTTGTGCAGTTCTGGAGAGAGCTGCAAGTTTTGTGTGTGTAGCTTGCTTTTGTGCTTCCAGCACTCAGTAATATTTTTTAAAGGCACATATTGTATAGATAAAAAAGTAAAAGATATTTTACTTAAATTGGCAGCTTTGGTGCAAATTGTCATCTGTGTTTGAAGCCTTCGAAGTAGCTCAGACTTATACTATGAACTAAAGAAAGAAGGTAGTTTTTCTTTAGTGCTACTTCTCCCATATATATTATGGTTTCCATTCAGCAGTAAATAGAGTTTAAAAAAAAATATCTTTAATCTGATTTCACACTTCTGAATTTTTAAAATTTTCACATGGAGAATTTGAATTGCTCAGGATGAAGATAACTTGTTTAAAAGTGAGATGAAAGGGAAATTGTCAAAATTGCTTTAAATTGGCCTATGTTTTACATTCAGTGCCTAATTGCAGGTACAAAACACCTTCCAAGCTGCTACTGCATCTCACTTGTCCGAAGTTGGAAAAACATGTTGACAGAAAACCTCCCCTTCCCTATTAAATCATTGAGTTCTTGCTGAGGGGGGATTTCTTTGTCATCCTGGTCTCTCTCCCGCCCTCCCCACAAAAGCGCTTCCATCCAAATAGTTAGGACACGAGATCTGGGGTAGTGGCTTGACAGCCTATCTCTGTCATGGATCTTAAGTCCATTATAAACTGATGAGATGGTTAGCAAAGCACAAGATTGTACAAAGTTCTGCAAAGTATAGGAGATCACATGGGAGGAATGCATGTCTGAATAGTGTATGCAAAGGAGAATCTCCAGTTTTCCCTCTGCTTCTGCTCCTAGTTGAGGGATAGATGCAGAACAGTCTGGGAAAGTTTGCATTGCCGTGCTGTATCTGTACTGGCAGGACTTCATTTTATAATTATAAAATGGATAAGTCTTTTATTTTTTAAGCATCAGTAACTTAAAGAATCAGGATGGTCCAGTCAGTCTTGGATGTAATATTTTTCTTCCCCAAAGTGCTAAAGTGGTATTTAATTTTATGTAGTTAAAAATTTTTTGACTAGTACACCCAGGTGTACTAGAAGAAAATATTTCTCTCTGTCTACTAAGAGCCTGATTCATGATATAACAGTAAGATTCACTAATCTGGCCTATATGAAATCTATATGTTTTTCCTTTGGCTTTTTTTGGAGTTATCACTAAAGTTCTGGCTTTTGCAAGTTTGTGTTTTGTCTAGTTCTATACACAATTGTTTTGTTGCTTTGGATTTATTTCAGAATGGCAAGTGGGTGTTTTTCTGCAAATTACAAAGAAAACTCATCAGCCTCTGTTTAAATCATGAAATTATCCTGAATGTCGAGCCACTTACTAGCTGTTATTTATTTATAATGGAACCATGATAGCCTTATGTTCACTCCCCTTGTAACTTTAAAAAAATTCTAATGTGGCATGAAAGTTTTGTTATGGAAGCTTTTTAAAGTATGCAATATGTTTGAGTCCACTTAGCTTGAACAACACACTTTTTTTCACTGTTCTTTCTTACGGTTAGAAGTAATCCACTGAAGAAAATGGGTAGATCTAATTCTAGATCTCATTCTTCAAGATCAAAGTCCAGATCCCAGTCCACTTCTAGGTCGAGGTCCAGATCACATTCTAGAAAAAAGAGATACAGGTAAATTGATAGTACTTTAATTTACAGTTCTTTGGGCTAATTTGATTTAATATTGTGTTATTTAGTTGCTCTTTTCTTTAATATCTTCTCCACTTACATGTGGTCTTCAACAAAGGTGAATTTGTGACCTTAGTTCATCTTATTTGAGTTTATCTTAGTTTTAATTCATCTTAGATGAACTGGATGTTAGTACTGTTGGTTTAATCGTATACTGCCTCATTTATATTACCCTTAAACTTCTTCCAGGTGTAGAACAAGAATGCTAATTATACTTCCTGACTCTTTTTTTTTTTTTTTCTCTCTTTACATGGTATTTCATTTGTGTGGTCCCTTTCCTAATGGCTTGTCACTCTCTCTCACATATAGCTTTTCAAATAACAAATAATGTATAGCACTGACTTAATTTGCAGCATCAAACTGCTGGTCTTTTTATTTGACAGATTACACAGAACATAATCAATAAAGATGAATTATAAAGTTAATTTCTCATGTACTTTTAGTGTATTACCGAAAAATTGCATTTGACATCAGGGTTTTAGTATAGTTATTTATCTTAAAGGATTTTTGAATTGTCATGTTCTAACTTTTTCTTTTAACTTTAGTTCTAGGTCTCGGTCCAGGACATATTCACGATCTCGCAGTAGGGATCGTGTTTATTCTAGAGATTATCGCAGAGATTACAGAAATAATAGAGGAATGAGACGCCCTTATGGTTACAGAGGAAGAGGTAGAGGGTATTATCAAGGAGGAGGTGGTAGATATCATCGTGGAGGTTACAGACCTGTCTGGAATCGAAGACACTCCCGAAGCCCTAGGCGGGGTCGTTCACGTTCCAGAAGTCCAAAGCGAAGGTCTGTGTCTTCCCAGAGGTCCAGGAGCAGATCTCGTCGATCTTACAGATCTTCCAGGTCTCCAAGGTCCTCTTCATCTCGTTCTTCGTCCCCATACAGCAAATCGCCTGTCTCTTCCAAAAGACGTGGATCTCTGGAAAAGCAGGCTAAGAAAACTGAGGGAGCTCCTCTGCAAGATAGCCCTTTAAAAAGTAAATCACAGGATGAACAGAAAGATACATTTGAACATGACCCATCTGAGTCCCTTGATGACTTTAACAAATCATCAGCAGCTTCTGGTGACATTTGGCCTGGCCTTTCAGCATATGATAACAGTCCAAGATCACCCCGTAGTCCTTCTATTGCCTCCCCGCCCAGTCAGAGTTCATCTTGCTCTGATGCCCCTTTGCTCAGCACAGTGCAGTCAGCTAAAAACACACCTCAACATTCACATTCCATTCAACATAGCCCCGAGAGGTCTGGCTCTGGTTCCCTTGGAAATGGTTCCAGTCGCTACAGTCCTTCTCAGAATAGCCCATTGCATCACATCCCTTCAAGGAGAAGCCCTGGAAAGACAATTCCTTCACAGAGTGCTCCACGTGAGGAGGCTCGAATGCGCTCATTTTATCCTGAAGCTGGGGAACAGGAAACTGCAAAGGGTGGAAAGTTTCTAAAAAGGTAAGAACTATATCTGTAAAAGTCATGTTGAATCTTAAACTGTCCCTGCTCCGTCTTCGTTTAATTTATGATTAAGCCTCCTGGACTGCTGCATGAAACAGCCATGACTGCTTACCAATCTCGGTCTAGTTATGCTTAGCTTAACACATGATGAGCTTTCCCTTTTATTATATTTATACGTTCTTGGCTTAGCTGTATCCTTGTCCCTTTCCTTTACAGTGTATTTTTATATGTTCTGTTCACTAGTAGTATCTATAATGGCTTCATAATTAAAAAGTAAATGGGAAGGGTGTAGTGCATGCCAGGTGTCTTCTGATTTTTATTTGCTAAAAAGAAAATTCTGTTCAGGCTGACCTTTCATATCGCATAGAATGAAACCGTCCTCTCTTCTCCTCCTCCCAGAAAATGGTTTTAAGTCTGTATGAGTTATGAAGAGTCCATATCTTGGACTGGTTTGTTGAACTTAACTATGTCTACATGGAGGAAGGACTACATCAGGGGTTCTCAAACTGGGGGTCAGGACCCCTCAGGGGGTCACGAAGTTATTACATGGGGGGTCGCGAGCTGTCAGCCTCCACCTCAAACCCTGCTTGGTCTCCAGCATTTATAATGGTGTTAAATCTATAAAAAAGTGTTTTTAATGTATAAGGGGGGGTTGCACTCAGAGGATTGCTGTGTGAAAGGGGTCACCAGTACAAAAGTGTGAGAACCCCTGGACTGCATTAAAACATAGTGTATTTACATATTTTCCAGCTGACATCAGGTGCTTAGGCATATATTTATAAAGTTGACATCTGAGATTTTTTGATTTTGATTATCAAATGTTCATAGAATATCAGAGTTGGTAGGGACTTCAGGAGGTCATCTAGTCCAATTCCCTGCTCAAAGCAGGACCCAGTGCCCAGACAGATTTTTGCCCCAAATCCCTAAATGGCCCCTTCAAGGATTGAACTCACAACCCTGGGTTTAGCAGGCCAATGCTCAGGCCACTGAGCAATCCTTCCCCTCACTAATTTCAGTTTCTTCAGTTCGAACGCTAAAGAAAAATACAGCTATAGAAATCTTTGCTATTTATGGAAATGAAATTAAATTGTTCAGTTACTGAATTGCTGTTCATAAATGTACTTATAAAGGCACTAGGATTCAGATTTTCCCCTAAGCAAACACATTGCTGCCAGTGAGTGTATTAGAAACTATTAGCATGAAAATACTGTATTGAGATAGTGGGAGCTGAATGAAATAAGCATTCATTTTTAAATGCACTCAGCAGTGTTAAAGGAGTTAGGGTAGGTCTACGCTTAAACTGCTACAGTGGCACAGCTGCAGCACTTCACTGTAGACACTACCTATGCCAAAGGGAGGGGTTCTCCCTGAGGCTATAGCTACATTGAAGATGCTACAACAGCAACACTGCAGTTGTACCATTGTAGCATTTTCAGCGTGGACACTACTTACGCTGCTGGGAGCAGTTCTCCTCTCAGTGTAGGTAATCCACCTCCCCGAGAGGTAGTAGGTAGGTTGATGGAAGAATTCTTTTATTGACCTTGCACTGTCAACATCAGGGGTTAGGTCAGACTAGCTATGTCTCGGGTCATGGATTTTTCACACCCCTGAGAAATGTAGCTATGGTAGTGTAAATTCCCAGTGTACACAGAGGATTGAAAAGTCAGTTTACATAGTTGTTCACATTTTCCTGAAGTCTTAGGCCTTGTCTGTACTACAAAGTTTTGTTGGCAAAAGTTATGCTGCTTTAATTAAAACCACTGTTGCATGTCCACACTAGTTCCTTGTGTTGGCAGAGTGCATCCACGCTAACAGCTCTTGCATCAACACAGAGAGCAGTGCACTGTGGTAGCTATCCCAGTGTGCAACTGGCTGCAAGGTGCTTTTGGAAGGGTTTTCAATTCCTCCTGGGGCAGGTACAGTGTCACATGATGCAGGTTTCTCAATTCCATCATTCCAGAGGCATCCTAATAGATTGTCCACCGCTTTTTCAACTGACGAGTGGGGGGGTGGGGAGGAAGGGAGAGGAGAGGTGTGTGTCTGTGGCTGGGGAGACAGCAGGCTGACGGACTTATCTTGAGGCAGGGAGAGGGGGACACTCCTCACACACACAACAGCCTCCCATCTGTTTGCCACAGCAGTCTCTCCTGAAGCAGCCTATTCTGTTTGTCTATGGTTCTGTGATCCCTTCGGAGTTCTCCTACAGCCTTCTCAGCTGTGGGAGTGGCATCCTGAGCAGCTCTGTGAGGAATGTCAAAGCAGCACAGCAATGCCCTCCCCCCCACCTTCTGCCTCCCTCTCCAGCAGCAGCAGTAGACTGCCTGTCCCTGTGTTCCTAGTGCAGGGCAGAACAGGAGCATTCCTCCTTAATGATTTGCTCTTTGTTCCCCAAACAGAGCAGTACACCCCGGTGTCAGATACTTACTGGAGCTTTGAAAGGGGAGGGGCCATGCCTGCAGAGTAGCAGAGATCAAAACAGTAAGCAGAGCGATCATGACATAGTGGAAGCTAGTTATGTGGACAAAACAAAGTAGTGACTATACTGACCCTTTGTCGCTTTAACTTTGCTATAAAAGCTTGATGCCTCTCATTGAGATGGTTTTATTTTGATGCCAAAAGCCACTTTGTAATGTGTACGCATCCCATGTTTTGTCTGCAAAAGGCATCTTTTGCTAACACCACTTTGTAGCATAGACAAGGCCTTACTGTGACTAATGACTTATACCAGTATAGAATTGTAGATCCCTGAGTTACAAGCACAGCAAGATTTTGAAAATGGTTTTTCATTTTTTCTTTTTTAATGGTTTCCTTTTACTTTTGTTAAAAGAATTGTCCCTGAAATGTCAGGATTCAAGGGTAAAATGCAAACTGAAATACTAAACTTTCTATGATTCTTCTACAGACAGAATGACAGGCATAAAAGTGTTTGAAGCGGGGCCCCAAACCACTAATTTTAAAAATTCTAGTAGTCAATTTCTAGGAATTTATATAGAACGATTTTTTTCACATTGTTTTTAAAGGATAGCACATAAGTGGATATAATAATAATGCTGTGCAAAAAGGTATATGCTGAACAGTTGAATTACTCAGTGGGATTTGTTTTTGTGTTGGTGATTCTGTGATAATGAGGTGACTCTGAAGTGAAATGCAAATGAACTGGAATGAATGCAATCCAGAGTTACCATCCTCTTCTTTGCTATCCACAGGTACACAGATGAAGAGTCTAGAGTATACCTGCTTGATAGGGGTAATACCAGGGAGAAAGAGGCCCAGAAGGAGAGAGGATCAGAAAAAGGGAGGACAGAGGGAGAAAGGGAATGGGAGGATCAGGAAGCTTTAGATTATTTCATTGGTAAAGATGCTGGGAAACAAAAGTTTAGTGACTCTGAAGGGGAGGAGACAGAGGAGACAGAGGATTATGGACAGTTCAGAAAATCTGTCCTCGCAGATCAGGGTAAAAATTTTGCTACTGCATCTCACCGGAATGCTGAGGAGGAAGGAACCAAATACAAATCTAAAATTTCAATGAAGGGCAATAGAGAGAGTGATGGATTTAGAGAAGACAAGAGTTATAAACTTAAAGAGACTGGCTATGTAGTGGAAAGGCCTAGTGCAACAAAAGATAAGCACAAGGAAGACGACAAAAGTTCTGAGAGAATAATGGTGAAGAAAGAAACTCAGTCACCTGAGCAGGTAAAGTCTGAAAAGCTCAAAGAACTCTTTGATTACAGTCCTCCTCTACACAAGAATCTGGATGCGAGAGAAAAATCCACCTTCCGAGAGGAGAGCCCACTTAGGATCAAAATGATAGCCAGTGACTCCCATCGTCCTGAAGTTAAGCTCAAAATGGCACCAGTCCCTCTTGATGATTCCAATAGGTAAATTATTCCAATTCACAGTACACTTCCTCATCCGTGTACAGAGTTTACCTGGACATTATTTAAACTACTGGTTTCTTTTTCTCTTTCTTGTTGATGCATTTTAGACCTGCTTCCTTGACTAAAGACAGGCTGCTTGCTAGTACGCTTGTCCATTCTGTCAAGAAGGAGCAAGAGTTCCGATCCATCTTTGACCACATTAAGTTGCCACAGGCCAGCAAAAGCACGTCAGAGTCATTTATTCAGCACATTGTGTCTTTGGTTCATCATGTTAAAGGTATGTACTCAGTTTACCACAGCAAATACCAGTATCGGCATTTTAAAAAATGGTCAATTACAGATAAACCTACTTAATGTCACTAGTAAAGAGACAACTCAATTCTCTGTTTCTTCATACTGATTGATTCACACTTTTTTTCCTTTTGAGAAGAGCTCATCTTAAAATAACTCCCCAAAAGACTGCACAGCTAGTCCCAGAAAACCATAGCAATAAGAACCAATTTTGTATATTTTGATAAATTGTGTTATACAGTGAAATAAGCTGTGGACAATTTGTGAATTTTTGCACTCAAGTTTAAATGTTCTGTATTTAAAAAACTGTATATTGGCCAATGTTTAGATTTCTTTGAGGTTGCTAATTCTCATGTTTAGTGATTGTGATTTCTGTTGGCAATTATAATGTGAAAATACTGTAGAATCCTTGGATTGGGACATCCCAGTATCCCTCTTCAGAAAATATTTTTTTAAAGTATGAAAAGAATAAAGACTACGTGAAATAAATATACAAAAATAAAACGGATGAAATTTCATCTTGTTTTCATTCTTTATTTGGCAGTTTGTGACACTGGAGCACAGAATTTCATACTTGGCCACTTGGCACTGTCCACGTTCATTCCTCTTAAATGGATTATATACTAATCCTTTTCTGATTGAGCAGTAGTTATTACCATTCATTATCATTAGGATAAATCAGTTCCTTGGGAAGCATCCCAGTAAAGGGATGATTTTCTATATTACAATTAAGTGTAAAATACTCTGCAGGCTTATTAGTCAGAGACTCAGTATTGTCTGGCTGAGTACAGCCCTTTTGGCTAACATGTGAGGACATTTTAGAGTTTCTGAAATGAGCACCAACTTTTATTTATTTATTTATTTATAGCAAAGCATTTATTTGTTGCCAAACATATGTCTTATTCATCTCTCTTAATGACCTAATTAAGACAAAAGACCTTGGTGATGAAAATTTTTGGCGTTCACAACAGAAGAGGGAATCGAGTTTTTTAAATTTCCTAGAATAAGAGCCACTTAATCAGATGACCAATTTTAAATTAACCGTAGTTATGCATTCATTATTAAGATACTTTAGATGTGCTAAGTTGGTGTGCTGAACATCCAAGAAAGTGCTACATAATAAATAGCTAAAGGGACCAAGGCTTAGTAGTAGTCTGAAATTTGAGTTGGTTGCAAAATAAGTATTTTTGCAAAGAGGATTTGTAGAGCAGTTAAAAGATTGTTTAATAAAATAATCCTTTGCTAATTACTAGCTGACTACATACTGACATTTGAAATCAAAGTATCTATTCTCTTTTTGGTATGTCAGGGATTTAGAGCTTGATCCTACATTGAAGTCAGTGGCAAAACTCCCATTGACTTACATGCTGCAGGACTAGGGCCTGAAGGGGGCAGTGTCTCTAAATCTTGTTTGTTGATGACTGAATAGATCACTTAAACTGTCTCTGTAAATATGATAGGTGAAGTCTAACATCTGGCTGGAAAATGTAACTGTTTATCAACCAGTCTGTGGCCAAGTTATTTGATGTGTGTATACCATATTTTGTTTCTAAAACTTTCAGCCTTTCTGCACACTTGAAAATTACTTTTTTTGTGATCGGATTTTAGTAACTTTTCTTTTTTTAAAGAACTAAAGTTATGATTCATTATTGATGTGATGCAACTGGTCTGAACAGCTCTTATTAATACAGAGCTGAAAATGCCCAGTGATGTTTTCTTTTTCATTGTAACTAGGTCCTGGAATGTGTTTTGAAATGGCAAAATCCATGTTACAAAAGTAAAATAGCTGTTGAAAGATACAGATGCAAAAACAGGCAAAGTTGAACCTTCTGTCTTCCTGGCAAAAATGGCATAAAAACTGAGTTGCTAGCTCAAATTCCTGGGTTTGATGGAATTATGATTGAGGCACTACCCTTGTAGTGGCCGTTTCAAGTTTTAATGATTGGTTATGAGACATGTGCTGGATGTTGGGCGGTAAGTTGATACAGATGTATGTTGACCTGTTAAGCAGATAGCTTGCTTCATATGTAACATTTCATAGTTTGTGACTTTATACGTCTTTCTATTTTACATTTTAAACACATTTATTGAGCTGGTCTTTAAAAATTCAGTGTTGCTATTACTAATTTTAACAGTCTCAAAAGCCAAAAGAAAATTTATTTGTTAGAGAAGCTGTCAGGTTTGCCAAGATGCCAGATGCTTAAATGAATATATTCAGCTGTAGGGCTGTTAATTGACTTTGATAATTTTATCATCTGTTTCTAAAGGAAAAGTTGCATTCTTTTAAGAAATAACTTACGTTTAAGTCTACATGTAGTTCTTGATGCATAAATTGTTTCAGTAGTTTCTATCAAAACTAATTCTGTCTTAAGTTTAAAAATTAAATTTATTTGGAAATGCTTTGTTCCCTGCAAATACTGACTCAGAATAACTTCATCTGCTCCTCTGGGCAAAGTGTAAAGAAGAAAACCTAAACAGCTGCTCCTTTTCCTCCATCAGAGGAAAATGTGTCAGTGAAAAGGGAAGAATCTGACTTTAATGAGTTTATGGTGCTTGAATTAGTTCTAGTACTAGCAGGGCATACCTGTGAGGAAGCTTGCAGTGATGTTGTGCGCTGCTATTATCTGCTCATTGAGGCTACAAGAAGGGTAAGAGTGGGAAAAATCCTCTAACAGATTTGCCTCTTCTGATAATTTTTTTAAATATTTTCTTTTCTTTTTGCCTGCTATGTATCTTTCTGTCAGAAATGGAAATACTTATGTAGGTGGAATTTAACTAACTAGACAGAATTTCTCCTCTGTAACCAACAGAACAATACTTCAAGTCAGCTGGTATGACCCTAAATGAGAGGTTCACTGCGTATCAAAAAGCTACTGAAGAACATTGCACCCGGCAAAAGAGCCCAGAAATACACAGGTATATGCCAGTTGCATTACTAGATGCTGCTTATTTCAATTAAGTAATGCATTATATTTCTTATAAGAACTAAATGCTTTCCTATTTGCCTCTGAATTCTTCACCTGAGAGAGGCATGAACTGGTCTGAACACAGGACTAGGATCTTGGTACTCCTGGATTCTAATCCCAACTTCAGCTCTATATGTGGCTTTCTGGCAAGTCTTTTGTCTGCCTCTGTATCTCTTTTGGGCTATACTTGCCTGCCTCACATGCAGTATTGAGCATTGAGGCTTAAGTATTTTGAAGATGGAAAAAGTCACTTGAGTGCTTATTATTCGCATATGTGAGCTAGTTCATATTGTGACTTCATCATTAACTTTTGAACTGCGTTAATAATTTACAGCAGTTTGAAAATAAAAACCTGAGCTGCGTTAGTGCCTGAAAGGTAAGCAAAGGTAGGGCATATGTATATCATTGCTAACCACTGGAATTAGTTATAAAAGGCTGCATGCCTTATTCTGAGTGTGTTACATGTGTGAGGTTAAAAATACGCTCTTTATAGTCAGTATTCTGCATCAAAGAAATATTTTAACTATTTTTTTATATTCTACTTTTAAACGGATGTTATTAACTTCTGCTTAGCGTGAGGTAGTTTTAATGAGCTGATCACTTTTACAGAGCTCTTCAAATACATAATCCATTAAGGCTTTTACATCTTTAAAAATAAGGGAAAAGCAAAATGTCATAATTGCACGTATGTGTTTAATGTACTTCATTGGGCGAAACCAGTTTTTTCATTATCTGAATAGATTTTAAAGTGATTATAGAGACCTAATACTATAAATAAAAAAGATCAGGCTGCTGAAAAATAGAGAAGCTCTTGACTTCTTAATTTTCTCAAATGTCCAAAAGAAACACAGGAAGCCATAAATGATCCCCTGCATGTATGGCTAGACACTTTTTTTATTTTACATTTAGGAGGATTGACATCTCTCCAACTGCCCTGAGGAAGCATACCCGTTTAGCAGGTGAAGAGAGAGTCTTTAAAGAAGAAAGTCAAAAAGTAGGTTCTGAGTTAATATTAAATTGGTATTCTAGATTTAGTAAAACAATGTGCATTTCCCTTTGAGTCTAAACTTCAAGGTGAAGTATTTTTCTTTGGATTTGTATTTCTAGTCCAAAAAGTACTTGGACCTAGACTATTTCTCATCTCTGGCCTTGGACAAAATACGTTAGCAACTCCTTGCCTAGATTCCAGGATGTTTCCTTCCAGTTTTCCTGATTTTTGCAGCACTTTGCAGACCCAAGGACTAGAAATCAAGAAAACAGTTAATTTGCAGATGTTGTAGCTAAATTAGTCAGCTGTTTATGCTGTCCTAATAACACAGTTCTTCCGAATAAATTGTACTAAATATTAATCCACCCACACAAACCTAACAGTTTGCTTGTAAAAATAGATCTCCCTGGTGATTTGGCAGAACATCTTCTCAGAAGCTAAATTCCTAGATAGTTCAAAAAAATCATCAGGCATAGACATATAAAAGTCAAACAACTTTGTCATTAAAAATCGACTGAATGTTCTGAATAGTGTTGAAACAAGGCAAACTTTATTACTTCTTTAGGAATTTGGAGATAGTGCAAATGGGAGACCAGCTTCTATCTCGTCTGGATTTTTCCATTTTAAAATGCTGTTCCTGAAATCTCTTCCTTTCACAGGGAGATAAAAAATTGAGATGCGATTCTGCTGATCTTCGGCACGACATTGACCGTCGTCGAAAAGAGCGAAGTAAAGAACGAGGGGACTCTAAAGGTTCCAGGGAAAGCAGTGGCTCAAGAAAGCAGGAGAAAACTCCAAAAGATTACAAGGATTACAAATCTTACAAAGATGACAGGTAAATATTTGAACTTTCTAAGTAGGTTTTTTAGTTTCTAATTAGCCTTTTGTAATTGTAAGCTTAATTGCTTTCAATTTTCACTGTGTAATGGAACATTTAAATTTAAACAATTAAAATTATTTGTTTTACAGCAAAAATGTATTATCTGTCTTTTACACGGCTTATGGTGGATGAGGACAAAAACTTTGGAATAGCAAGCTAACACTGAAAAAAAAAATGACAAATTAATCTGTCCTATTATCCAGGCTACATCAGGAGGTTGGACTTCAATGCAGTACATTTCTGTAAACAGTTTGTGTAAGAACTTTGGTTCGTTATGCTTGATTCCGCACTTTTTCAACTCATAACACCCAGAGTATGAGAATTTTTACTGATGTCTAGGTTTAACATGGGTGAGAAGGGAGAAGTATTTATTTTTCTAAAGCCAGTGGGCTGTTTTTAAAGAAAAATGTTAGTTTTTAATAGTTATGTTTCAGTGGATACTTTATAGCTGTGGTAAGAGATTTCAGGTATGACCTATTGGGTATTGTATTAAAATATTGTAAATTGGGTCAAAATACTGCCAATATGGGGTTATTCAATACAGAATCTTGCATTAGGGTTTTTTTTTTTTCCTCTTGCTTTACACTGGGCCATATGATGGATTTTACTTGTGCTTCATTTTTCCCATTTCCTTTCTTCCTCTGGTATCCGCACAGGGATGCCCAGAATATAGCTGCTATTTTCAACAATATGTGGAAACTCAGTTAACTTAAAATTTATATCTTTTGCTCTGAGGGTTTTTCTCCTTTCTTCTTTCCCTTTTGCTACCCCAAAAATGGCAGTTAAATAGGCCACTCTTCGTTGAATCAAAAACCAGAGAAGTAATTTTGCAGTCTACTGGTTTCCAACTAATTAGCAGCAGTATTTGCACAATATTTTTTAAAAGATGGAAGGAGGATGAAAAGTGAAATTATACTCCACCTTAAAATCTGAAATACTTATTTTATGGATGATTTATAACCTGAGGGGGAAGTAGCTTTTACATAAACAGAGACCTCCTTTAGTGTAGCGTGCTACAGGGTATCTATTTTTAAAACAGCACAAAGTATGTTTTTTTTATTTTTCAGTAAACAAAAAAGAGAGCAAGACCGTTCTCGATCTTCCTCATCTTCATCCCCGTCTTCTGCCTCATCCAGTTCACGAGAAGAAAAAGAGGGCAAGAAAGAAAGAGATGAAGAGTTCAAAACCCACCATGAGCAGAAAGAATATTCAGGTTTTACAGGAGTCAGCAGGCCAAGAGGCACCTTTGTAAGTCTTTCTCTGCTCCCTTTCATTGCTATACTATTGTTACCTTAAAGCAGTGTTACGTAATTGGCGTGACTCTAGGATCCATCTTCCCAAGATTAAGATGTGCAGTGTTTCAGTTTAGAAGTATCATGTATTGCTATTGTGTGCTGTTCAGAGTTGCTTGGATCTGAATGTTTTGATTACTCAAACCAGCTAAAAATGAAAAACAAAAGGTAATTAACAAAAGTTTAACAAGCTGAAGTGTCTAATAGTGTAGTGCAGTCTTAGTTAATTATTCAGAATAAGAAGTCTCAAACACTTTCATATTATGGACCACAGAAGTGAGAAATCTCTTTTTAGACAACTCTCCTTCCAAGACTTCCTTCACAGCAACAATAGCAATGAGTTACAGAGAAGTCTCTTATCAGGACAGTAATAAAGACAAGAAAAAAAACCCAAATCCTTGTTAATGCTATCCCTGTCGCTGCTTGCTTATTTCTTGCTACTTTGTGTAGTTGGTTTCTTTTTACTTCGGGCAGGATTTTAGATGTACTAATATCAATTTATTAAGGCTACATTTTGCTATTTGTTGCCTGTAATCCCCAGTGCTTCCAATTTTTCCAGGTCACTGTGCAGTTTGGTCTGCCCATCTGTGTTTGCCTACCCCTTCAATTTTGTTATTATCCACAAACTCGTACATGGCTGAATTTATACACCTGACAGCCATGAAGCAGCTGTGCTGGGGAAAGCAGGGCTGCTTGCTTTTGTTTGTTGTTGTTTCTCTGAATGTCCTGGACTGGACTACAGTCAGCAGCAAAGCTAACTGGTTGAAGACTGAAAGGTAGTTAGCATTGTGATTTGGAAGTGTGTTGATCAAAGTCCACAGACAGTGGTTTTAAAATTCACTACTCAATAAAATGATGTAAACAGCATGTTAATATAGTTCACTGATACTAAGTTGGAAAATGTGCAAACACCAGCGAGGACCAAAAAACAGTAAAAAAGACCTAGGCAGGAAGTAAACATTAGGAGCTATATACTTTGAACATTGCAAGCTACATCTTGGGGAAAATTCCAAACATAGATTCTTTGGGAGGGAGTAACTAAACTCCTTCCTGTAACCTGTAATACTGAATCAGTTATGCTAAAAGAGACAATAGATTAGACATAAACAAGCAATGTTATATGACTACAAAAATAGCCAGTGCAACTTCCAGCTGCATATGAAATGGCATCAAAGTGGGTTGCTAATATGCCTTCTCTATACAACTGTGCTGCGATTCACATGCAACACTATTCAGGTCTTGGCACATCCTGACTAAAAAGAGAACAACAAAAATATTCACAGGGCTGGCAACATTGATTTTATAAGGAAAGATTAAAAAAATTACATATGTATAGTTCTGCTACAAAATGACTAAAAGGGACATAAGTCAACAAGGGCAAAGAGGAGTTCAGCATGATACACAGGTATATAGCAAGGAATAATGAGATAAAATTGAAAGGGAAATCTGTGAAGGTTTCCTGTTAGTAAGATATTAGACTGTGGAAGAGTTTCCTAATAAAACTTGTAGATGTATCAAGGCTTGATAATCTTAAAACTAAATTGGACAAATGTACTGGAAGAAACATTGCAGCATATGTAATTTAGGTAGGGAGATGTGCTGGTAATTGAATGGGTCTTTGACATGTCTGACTTCTGATGATTGTGTCGTAACAACTTGCAGGATGCTTTAAATGAGAAATAATGGCACTCCTTACTGATTTACCCTTTTTACACAGTGATATTTATATATAGGCTTATTGACCAACCTGAGACTATTGTGACGAGATATCTAGACAGGCCTGACAGATTAGCTTGCACCGTCTGTCTACAATCATAAATTAGATATAAAAACTATACTAGTTTTTACCAGTACAGGTAAAGTGAAATGTCTTTGTCGTCTAGTTTAGTAGGCTATTCCAGTTCACGGTTTTTATTTTTGATTAAAAAAAAAAAGTCTTTAATTTGCAACACAATCTTACCTTTTGCGTTTGGGGCTATTATGCTATAGGCTGGCGAAAAAAGGAGTAGATTTGCTTAGGTGCAAACTAAGATGCCTATTCACCAAAAATCATGACTGAGATTTCCACCAGCAGGATGCAGTACTTATTACAAAATGAGACAGAGAGACACATTTTATATAATGTAAACCCATAAACATAATGAAAGCATTCGTATCTGTTCTTCTATCAGAGTGAATAGAAGCCTGCAGCCACGTTTTCTCACCTTACAGTCCCTTAAAGGTTCTTCATGCAAGCTCTTCCCAGACTGAAAAGGGAGCTCTCTTTATGCTAAAAGTCTGCCCCTCTTCTTCTGTCATGCCCTGAAACAGGCCCCCAACAGTAGCATGATTATGGCCTATATTACCTAGACTGCTTTGTAATGTAGGATTACTAAAATAGCCATCATAGCCCAGCTCTTATGATTGATGGAATTTCAGCCTCTGGAATTAGCTGATTTAGGATTTGATCTTAGCAACATTCTGTTTCCCAAATGCTATTTCCTCCTCCACAGTGACAGTGTCCCCTGTCATAGTCTTAATTTTGCAATGAAGTGGATTCAGAGAATATCAGAGGCCAAAGTATTTCCTAAATTTATGCATTTACACACACATTTTTTATATTCCAGATTACCTTTCTAAAAAACCCCATTTCTGTTCCTGTACAGTCTTCTTTAATATATATCCAACACTTTTTTTCAAATTACCATTCTCAAATGTCTCCATTTTAGTTTGTTGCTTTCAGTATCTTGATAAGTCTTCTGAATCCTCCACTAGTCTGTTTAGTCTAATTCTGTTCAAAGATAAGTAGTATTAAACTGTCCAGGTCTTGGGTTCTTTTCTGCACTCCTTCCCTCTTTTTGGTCAATGAGATCCCTCAGTTTCACATTATAGGTAATCATATACTAAAAATCCCATAAACATATTTGAATGCACTTCAGCTGAATGGAGAGGATTGTTAGCTCAAAGTGAACACTTAGTACATTAGACTTAAAGTATTACATGTGAATTCTTAAACTGCTGTTTTATGTTTATGTATTGAGGAAAGAATACAGAAATAACATTTTGGTTAATACAGTTGAACTTGAATATTTGCTTTGTGATTATATGCATATTGATTAAATACATAAACACTTTGGTTAATCAGTTTCGAATTAGGGGCAGAGGAAGAGCCAGAGGAGTTTTTGCTGGAACAAATACTGGTCCCAGCAACTCAAATGCTACTTTTCAAAAGAGACCGAAGGAAGAGGAGTGGGATCCTGAATATACCCCAAAAAGCAAGAAATACTTCTTGGTGGGTGCTGGAAAACTTATTATATATAATGCATACATCTTTTATCAAAGCATACTTTATAACTGATGTTAAGGAGGCAGTCTCTATGTGCATGCTGCTTCTGTACTGGTAGCTGTCAATGACTTTAGCATATTATTACTATGAGAGCATCAGGGTCCTAGTTGGCCCAATACCTGCTTCCTTTCTATCTTTCTGCAGCAGAGTGGTGGACAACAGTAGCAGGTCACTTCGGAGAGGACATCCCCCACCACTCCTGCTTTTTTCCCATATTTGGGGTGGAGAATGAGGATGAGTGACAACCTACCACATACAGCCTAAAATGTTAAAACAAACACATACAGACCACCCAAACCAACTCAAGTGTTTTCCCCCAGTGGATTTAAAGCAGACAGCGATGCTTAGTGCCTCAGCTGTGGGAGTCCTGTAAAAGTGGTGTGTCATGAGTAGATGGCAGCATACAATATTGGGAGGGGCAGGAGGGAGGCAGCACAGTGCACATGGATTGGCTCTGGTAGCAGCAGCCTTGCTACTCTCAGTAGAGTAGTGAAATGCATTAAAGTATTCTGACATCTGTTGAATATTACTTTTCCATACTGGTATCAAAAGAAGGGAAATTAAGATCATTGACCAAGATAGCAATGATGGGGGAGGGATAACTCAATGGTTTGAGCATTGACCTGCTAAATCCAGGGTTGAGAGTTCAATCCTTGAGGGGACCATTTAGGGAACAGGGGTAAAAATCTGTCTGGGGATTGGTCCTGCTTTGAGCAGGGGGTTGGACTAGATGATCTCCTGAGGTATCTTCTAACCCTAATATTCTATGATTCTATCTCTTACTTAACTTGTTGAATATGCAGCCTCTCTTCTGCTTGTGCTGCTTAAGCTCTCTTTAGTAAGTGGATTTTCAAATGATAATAAAATACTAACACTTTAAATGGTAAAAATCACAAGTCCATTTCTGATAAACTTTCTACATTTGTATAGTGATATCTGAACTTTAGTCAGTAAATTACTATAGAGTAATAAGTTTTATACAGGAATATCTCCGCCAGTAATTCTGGAAGGAATTTTAATGGGCTTAGGCAAGAGGAACTTTAGTGTTTCTTCACTGCACTCTTTTGGGGTCCTTAGATTACTTTAGCTTTGTTTCTTCCTCATAGAAGGGATTACCAGTTTTTATATATGAAACTTTAAGGCCTCTACTCTACTCTCATCTCATACAAGTAAACCTGAATTTTCCCACCTTCCAAAAAATCCAGATCTGCTTTTGAATTTGAACATGGTTTCCTATCCAAAACTTGTTTACAAAACTTCAATTTTTATTAAGGTTCTGAAGACTTATAAGATTGGGATTTACCTGTAAGCCTTATTTTCTATTCAAGCAGCTAATGGAAGATGTTCTGTCATCCTCAAAAGTAGCACTAAATTTCAAGGGTTAAGCACTTTTTCAAATAATGTTACACATATTGAATGGGGGGAAAACTGCATTATTAAAATCACATCAAAATGTGATTTTACTGTACAGTGAGGTAGGTTCTCAGAGTGCTACATCTATGTTACCACTCTTGCTTAAAAGAAACCACTTGGCCTTTTTAGAATATGAAATATGATTTTTGTGATATTAAAATAAAATCAACAAAAATAAGTTTGTAGTAAGAGAGGCTAGAGGAATTTGCCTATTAATTAGGAGTCAGCTTCTGCTTTTCAATTGTGTGGAAGCTATTGAGGCACCCCCCTCTCTTTTGCATACTGCCACCAGCAGCAGGATAAATCAGGTAGCCTGTGAAAGGCAGTACTTCTAATGGTCACAGAAGACTGAAAATAGAGTGGCAAGGTAAAAGCTGGTAAATTTCATTAAATAACAGGTTTATTGCCCACCTTTTTAAGTGGAAATTTGAGTAGTCCTACATAGGACAAGACCTCTGAGATATGACTCTTCACAAACAAATGAAAATTGTCATTTCTAAAACTATTTCAAATGTTTGTTTACAGTATGAGGACAGACTTTACCAATTATAAAATGTAGGTTAAACTGTGGATGTAAACTACTAGAGTATTCCCTGGAAAACCTCTCGTACAGATTATATATAAAACACACTTGACAGTGCTTTGAAGTTAAGGTGCCTACATGTTATGGGGATAGGTGCAGTACAAATGTCTAAGAATGTTATTCATTTAGCTCATCCTTGTTCTGTTTGACCTATGTTACCATAGCATGATGACAGAGATGATGGTGTGGATTATTGGGCCAAAAGAGGAAGAGGCCGTGGCACTTTCCAGCGTGGCAGAGGGCGGTTTAACTTCAAAAAATCAGGTAGCAGTCCAAAGTGGACACATGACAAATACCAAGGGGATGGGCTTGTGGAAGATGAAGAAGAAACAATGGAAAATAATGAAGAAAAGGACAGACGCAAAGAAGAAAAGGTAGAAAACTCTGGCTTGTCGGTGAATTGAAGAACAGATTTCCTTCCTCACCATACCCTAAGTGATAAAATTGACAAAATAATTTTCATTTAAAAATTATTTTCATGTATCTGCGATAATAGACAAATGGGGGCAACTCATCCATATTTTCTTTATTTCTACAGGAGTAATATGAAGAAAAATTCCCGCTGAAAAAGCAGCCCTTGCACCACCCACACAGCATTTTTAATATTTTTTTGTCGTCAAATGAATGTAAGCATTTTACTTAAATTTTACTGTTTAAAAGTAGTTTAGAGGGATTGTTTTTTGTTTTAAGGCTTTAGAGATCTTGATATAGTAAACTGTATGTTGACGATCGTACAGGTAGAAAGTAAAATATTTGTAATTATCAACTTTTAAGAACTTTTACTGTCTGTTATATACAGTGTAATTCTGCTCTGTCCAAAAGATATGGTCAAGTGCAACTCAAAAGTTTTGATTCTCCCCTATGACGCTGTGTTTTATTCTGAAGTAAACTTATAGCTCTGCATACCTGAAATCTTGGAAGAGCATTTTTTTTTTTATAAATTAGTACCAAGTCTCAATCACAATGGAGTTAGTGTTCTCCTTAGATATAATGAACTAGAGCAAAGTCTATTGTGTTTTGCCACCCATCCAAAAGTAGTGTTAAAAGATTGCTACCTTAAGCCAGTCTTTTTTATAAAGCACTTTTCACAGTGAACAGACTGAAATTAAATGTATTTGAAAATAGTCTTCTAGCTTGCTAAAGCAATCCTAACCATAGCTTGATGGGAACTGTACTACAAGACTAATGCAGTTCACTTTGTTTTAATAACTGCAGAAAACTTGCTGTGGATCATATTTGAGAGCTAAAAGTATTTCAATATCCCTTAAAATGAATGTGGATGGAGATTTATACAAACCTGTATTAACATTGTCATACATTCACATTTCTAGACCACCCCCACGATGGGAGCTCTCTTCTGAACAAATCTAAATCTGACAAGTATAGCTGTAGCATAACAGGTGCTACCTTACTCCGTCCATATACCGCTACTGGGGAAATGCCTCAGCTGTTTGTGCAACAGCCCAAAAAGTAGCTTGACTTCTATACACTGTAACCGGAAGATTTGTCCTACATTCCAAATGCATGTTCCATTTTTGCATATGACAGAACAAGGTAAACCACTAGTGGGGAAAGAGTTGCTTTTAAGAAAATCTGTTTAGTATATTTCAGACTTTGCATGCATAATGTATGAAGTCTTGTGAATGGAGCACTAGTTGCTATCTTAAAACTTTTCAAGCACAGTGAATAACTCAAAATGACATTCTCAAGAGTATGTTTTAATTGGTGACTCATGGGTTACCAATAGAAAGTTTTAGTCAAAAAGTTTGTGACACTATTAATCCAGCTGCCCCTTCGTGTCAGTCTTTGTTCCAGTTCATAAAACTGCCTTTTTGATTTCTTTACGTGGGCTTTCCTCTTCAAGTAAATATTCTGGCAAGTGTGAATTCTCTATTACGTTTACAGACTTATATGAAATAAAAACTAAAAGTTTTTAAAGGGATGAAATGTTAGAATTTGTGCCTTACCGCTCTAAACATCTTACAGAAACTTGAACATTTTAACACATAACAAGCTGAAACAGGATAAAGATAGCGATGATAAGTTCTAAAACACAATCCCCTTCAACATTTGAAAAACACACTGCAGCACTAAACTTCAAATTAGAACTAACTTGCTATTACATTTTTAAGATCATTAACCATTTAAAACAGTAAGAGCGTTTTCATTTAATTTAATTCTCTGAAGTTGAGCCTTACTTCCTTTCCAGCCTTGCATATAATCACTTGTGCTTCTAGCTCTTTTGTTGCAGCAATAGCAGAAGCTAAGGACTAAAATAAAGTTTCGCAATTTTAAAAATAATCTTAATGTTACAACTAGATTAAGGATGCAAGTTCAAAAGGCTGTGTTGAGTGCATTTTGTTAAAGCAAAGCAAGTTGTAACACTGAAACGTAAAAGTGGAACTAGCAGTAAAGTATTAAATGGAAGCTTTCAAACCATTTCCAGCTATGTTGTTTATAACATAGCCTGCTTAATTCCATAAATACAGGTCTTGAAAAATTTCCTACAAACCAGAAGCCAGCAGTACAATGATGGTCAAAAGAAGGCTTGTAAAAGCTTGATTTGTATCAAGGCTTGCCTATCTCTTCTTCCTAGAATAACACAGTAGCACACACTTAGTAATATAGATATCTGTTTGTTTATAGAAGTGTTTTAAATGCTGTGTAAGCCAGTAGTATCTGGAGAGCTTGACAGTGGGATATACAACATCTACGCCAACTTAAAGATGTCGAAGAGCTAGTGTGAAATACAGATCTCAGTACTATAGTACGGGAGGTGGGGGGGCGGTGGCTATGTCTCAGCATAGAATTATTTGGCTAATTTATTAAGCAAACCTTCCATCTGAAAAGGAAAATACCTTCTCTTCTTACACATCCACACACCTGGATGTGTACGGTCTAAAGATTCTATCAGGTTAATGTTGTCATACTGTACTTCACTCTGTCCTGGAGTATCATACCCTCTTTCTAAAAGACTATATAAACACCACATACTGCTTATTACACACGTTCTTGTAATAGTCCTCTCCCCACAAGATGATCTCCGCTCCATTTGTCACCTTATTGGCAGCAATGGTAATAAGAGCATAGAGATGTAGCATCTAATTTTGCTAATGTAACTGGGGAGGGGCAGGGGGGAGATGGCTCCTCTTCACAGGTCTTGGTAAAAAGGTTAAGCCTTCAATTTGTTTACAGCTTTTTGAAGGGAAGTAGTGGAATGAGTGTTATAGTTCAGTAAATATTTGAACCATTAGCGTAACTAAAAGAATTGGCATTCTACTCCATTAGTGCTATGGTAATTTGTACAAATGTCATACAAACCTTACCTCTGTTACAAGATCTGATTTTACTCTTACTACTTAAGAGACGACTGAACTTAAAACTGATTTACTCCACTGACTTTCAACAAAACTTCACAAAGACTTCTGGTAGGCTAAAGTAGAGAGAATGAGAGGAGGAATGGAAAACCAACGAACTCTGAGTTCACTATTCAGAAACTAGTATCCCAGAGTTCACCCTGATAATTAACAGTTAATGTGAATCTAAAACTCAAAGGCGGCAACTAGAAACAAGTCAATGGGGGTAGACTTGGACTTGTAGTATATGAAGAAAATTGTGAGTACTTGTACTGCAACAATCTAAGTAATTTGATCCAGTAGCCTAGTTGTTAGGCACTTGGTAGTACAAGAACTCCTCACTTAACGTTGTGGTTATGTTCCTGAAAAATGCAACTTTAAGCGAAATGATGTTAAGCGAATCCAGTTTCTCCATAAGAATTAATGTAAATGAGGGGGTTAGGTTCCAGGGAAACTTTTTTCACCAGACAAGACTATATTATATAACTAACACACACACACACTATAAGTTTTAAACAATTTAATACTGGTACACAGTGATGATGACTGTGAAGCTTGGTTGAGGTGGAGGAATCAGAGGGTGGGATATTTCCCAGGGAATGCCTTACTGCTAAATGAACTAGTAATTGACTGAGCCCTGAAGGGTTAACTCTCTACATTCTACAAGGCAGCAGGAAAAGAGGGAGGGCAGACAGAGATACACACTCTGTGTGAGAGAGGAAAAATGTACATTTCCCCTTTAAGTAGCTGACCCCAGGCTTAAGTACACTGCCTTGTTTAATTAAATCAGCTTGCTGAGACCTGAGACAGCAGCTACTTCCTAGAGGCTCCCTCCCTCCGTCATGTGTCCCCCCTGTTCTATGGAGAATGGGGTAAGCGGGATGCAGGAGCATGGGGGAGGAGGAGACACCCTGACATTAGCTCCCCTTTTCCCCCCCGTACAATAAGCAGGAATCTCTAGGAGCAGCTCCAAAGGCAGAGGGCAGGAGCAGCACATGGCAATGGGAGGAGGGACAGCTGCTGCACAGGGAACTTAGGGGAATGGGGAGCTGCTAGGGGGATTGCAGGTCTACCCTAGTTCCAACCACCCACCAGCTAGTTGCAACGGGCTGCTCTTCCTGCAAGTAGTGGACAAAACAGGAGGCTGCCAAAGGATGTTAAAAGGGAGCATTTCACAACTTTAAACGAGCATGTTCCCTAATTGATCATGTCATAAACAGATAGTTAAGGGTTAATGTCTCTCTTACCTGTAAAGGGTTAACAAACAGGGACCTCAAACATCTGACTAGAGGACCAATCAGAAGACAAGATACTTTCAAATCTCATGGGAGGGAAGCCTTTGTTTGTGGGTTTTGGGTTTGGCTTTGTTCTCTCTGGGTCCTGGACGGGACTAGAGGTGCAACCAGGTTTCTGCCAATCTCCCTGCTACAGTCTCTTATCTATTCAGAATTGTGAGTAAGAAAAGGCGGTCATAGTCTTTTAATTTGTGGGGTTTTTTATTTACATATGTGTACTTGCTGGAAGTAGCTTAAATTGTGTTTCTGCTGGAGAAAGTTTCTTTCTATTGTTTATAGTTGAAAGACCCTGTAACTTTTTACCATCTAAGTGCAGAGATAAACCTTTTACTTTTTCTTTCTTTCTTATTAAAAGTTTTGCTTTTAAGACCTGTTTAATTTTTTTTTTCTCCTAGTTAAGGTTCAAGGGAATTGGTGGGGAGAAGGGAAGGATAAATTTTCTCTTTGTGTTATATTCACGCAGCTTGTATTGCCTCTGGGTGAGGGGGAAGGTAACACTCCTCTCAGTGTGGTGATTCAAAAAAGTTGAATCAGGCGATCTCCTAGTGTTCCCAGGGCGGGAAGGAGCTGGGAGGAAGAAGGGAGGGGGGAGGGAATGGCTTATTTCCCTTTGTTGTGAGACTCAAGGAATCTGGGTCTTGGGGTCCCCTGGGAAGGTTTTTGGGGGACCAGAGGGTATCAGGCCCTAAAAATTCCTGATTGGTGGCAGCCTATCAGATCTAAGCTGGTAATTAACCTTAGGGGAATTCATGCTAGTACCCATATTTTGGACGCTAAGGTCCAGAATTGGGAATTATACTTGACAGATCAGCAACTTAACTCTGAAACAACATTAACTGGGATGACTTTAAGTGAGGAGTTCCTGTATTTGTATTACAGTAGTGCCAAGATGACCCAACTGAAATGGCTGTTTGGTGCCTTATATCCACAGCATGAGAATGCCTGCTTAAAGGGATTTATTAACTTAAATAGACCAGATGGAAGAAAGTGTTATCTCCATTTTACAGAAGGGAAACTGAGGCACAGTGACTTGCCCAAGGTTGCAAAGGGAGTCTGTGGCAAAGATAGGAACTGAATTCACATCTTCTGAATCCCAGTCTATCATCATAACATCCTTTCTCTGTGTGGACCAGTCTGAGCGTTGGAATAACAGAAGCCTACTGCCCTTGAGTATGGTATGAATGGAGCTGCCCACTACCAACCTGAAGAAAGTATTTTTGGATTACAGAATAAATAGGAAGTGGCAAATTAATCTGTGACTTGACCCCTCTAGAAAACTTTTTAAACAGAGACAAAGAGTCCGGTGGCACCTTATAGACTAACAGACGTATTGGAGCATAAGCTTTCGTGGGTGAATACCCACTTCATCAGACGCACTCATCAGATGCAGCTGCGTCTCACGAAGTGGGTATTCAGCCATGAAGGTTTATGCTCCAATACATCTGTTAGTCTATAAGGTGCCACAAGACTCCATCGCTTTTTAACAGATCCAGACTAACATGGCTACTCCTCTGATACTTTTTAAACAGACATTCTCCTAGAGATTTCAGTTGCAGATTCCCTTGGAGAACCCACGTGAGAAATTACACAATTAAAATTAGGAGTGGTGATATAAAGACAATTATTTGAGCTTGAATAAAAGGCATTGAGTAAAACTTAAATTCCTACCACATTATCTAGTCCTTCAATGTGAAGAGTAATGGTCTTTGCATTCTTGTTGGAACTGTTAAGGAAGAGTTGTGCTTTGAACTTTTAATTGGATACTTCTGGAGCATCTGTTTGGCTCATACGAGGAGTAGTCAGTACATTTGTATTTCTCTTGCTAGAAGCTGAAGACAATTGTTGGGATCACATCTACAGGAAAAGTAGTAAGAATTATCTAGTTCAGTGGTCCCCAACCTTTTTGTGGCCAGTAGCACATTCATGTTTTCAGAAGAATGTGGTGGGCGCCAACAATTTTTCAAGGCTTATTTTGTATTTGTACATTAAATAATACAAAAAAATCATATTTAATATTACATAATATATGAATCCATAAGATAAAAAGGGTAATTTTACATGTAAAAGGTATTAATTAAATTATTCAGCAATTACTTTCACCTTACCATGTGGATTTGCTCTTTTTTATCTAGTAAGAAAAATTAAGGAGTTTTTACAAAATAAATATCAAACAGTTTTCATCTTTATTTATTTAAAAAAAGTAAACCATTGTTGAACTGCTGGTCCAAATATATTTATTATTCTTACTTTAACATGGAATGAAGCCTGCAGCCCCGGAGTTCTCTGTCCCCGGCAGGCGGCTTCGAAGCTGGAGAGAAACCGCGGCCCTGTGCCTGCCGGGGACAGAGAACACTGGCGCCCGCAGCCTGCAGCCCCGGAGAAGCTGGAGAGGATGCCGCAGCACTGCACCTGCCAAGGACAGAGAACAACGGTGCCTGCAGCCCCAGAGTTCTGTCCCTGGCAGGCACGGGGCCACAGCTTCTCTCCCCTGCTGGGTACTAGGTGGGCGCACATAAATGCTCTGGCGAGTGCCATGGCTCCCATGGGCACCGCGTTGGGGACCGCTGATCTAGTTTTTCCTGCTAGATACTTTTTGTCGCTACATTGAATTTTGAATTAAGGTCTGGGTGAGTTAGTGGTGGACGACACTTACACACTAGTTTAATAAGGCCAGATCTGCTTCCTCTCCTATAATATCACAGTGAGGCTATTTTGTTCAGGAGACATCTGGGCAAATTAGTCCCACATTTGGACCTTAGCGTCCAAAATATGGGGGTTAGCATGAAAACCTCCAAGCTTAGTTACCAGCTTGGACCTGGTACCTGCTGCCACCACCCAAAAAATTAGAGTGTTTTGGGGCACTCTGGTCCCTCTGAAAAACCTTCCCTGGGGACCCCAAGACCCAAATCCCTTGAGTCTCACAACAAAGGGAAATAATCCTTTTTCCCTTCCCCCCTCCAGGTGCTCCTGGAGAGATACACAGACACAAGCTCTGTGAATCCAAACAGAGTGAATCTCCCTCTCTGTTCCCAATCCTGGAAACAAAAAGTACTTTCCTATTCCCCCAGAGGGAATGCAAAATCAGGCTAGCAATCCAACACACAGATCTCCCCTTGATTTCTTCCTTCCACCAATTCCCTGGTGAGTACAGACTCAATTTCCCTGAAGTAAAGAAAAACTCCAACAGGTCTTAAAAGAAAGCTTTATATAAAAAAGAGAGAAAAATACATATAAATGTGCTCTCTGTATTAAGATGATACAATACAGGGTTAATTGCTTAAAAGAATATTGAATAAACAGCCTTATTCAAAAAGAATACAAATCAAAGCACTCCAGCACTTATATTCATGCAAATACCAAAGAAAAGAAACCATAGAACTTACTATCTGATCTCTTTGTCCTTACACTTAGAAACAGAAGACTAGAAAGTAGAAACTGCTTCTCCAAAGCTCAGAGAAAGCAGGCAGACAGACAAAAGACTCAGACACACAATTCCCTCCACCCAGAGTTGAAAAAATCCGGTTTCCTGATTGGTCCTCTGGTCAGGTGCTTCAGGTGAAAGAGACATTAACCCTTAGCTATCTGTTTATGACACTAGGCACCAGCTCAAAGATCCTTTCAGTGTTTATTTTGCATTCAACTCCCCAATCTTGGGGAAAAAAGCAAAACAGCCCGTACTATCTATGCAGCTCTTTTGCTTACTGGAAACTTTCTTCAATTCTTTCTGCCCTATAGAATCCAGCTGCTTTGGGAGTTGCCCCTGCCCCAAACCCAACCCCACCCCAACTAGCTTGGGGAGGCCTGAACCATAAACTGCTCTGCTGCTACTATTCCTCTTAACGACTACTGGTGGCTTGCTAGATTTGATTTGCCACATCCCAAAGCAGCTTTTTAAATGCTGTCAACAGTTGAACTGGAGGCTGCAGTAGTCTTCAGCCTACCTTAGCTTACTGCCACATTTGGAAACATCTCCCATCTTAACTATGGTGCTCACAGCTTAGGGGGTTGGGCAAACTTTTTGGCCCAAGGGCCACATCTGGATATGGAAATTGTATGGTGGGCCATGAATGCTCACGAAATTGAGGGTTGGAGTGCAGCGAGGGGTTGAGGGCTCCAGCTGGGGGTGCAGGTGGTGGGGCTGAGGATGAGCGGTTGGGGGGGTGCAGGAGAGTGCTCTGGGCTGGGACTGAGGGATTTGAGGGCAGGAGGGGGATCAGGGCTTGGGCAGGGAGCAACGGAAGCGGTCGGGGTGCAGTCTCTGGGCGGCGCTTACCTCAAGCAGCTCCAGAAGCAGTGGCATGTCCCCCATCCATTCCTACACAGAGCCACAGCCAGGCAGATCTGCACGCTGCCCCGTCCACAGGCACCGCCCCTGCAGTTCCTTTTGGCTGCAGTTCCTTTTGGCCACAGTTCCCAGCCAGTGAGAGGTTCAGGGGTGGTGCTTGGGGTGACGGCAGCATGCGGAGCCCTGTGGTTGCCCGTGTGGAAGAGCCAGAGTAGGGACATGACGCTGCTTCCAGGAGTCACGCAGAGCAGGGAAAGCCTTTGCTTACCCGGCTGGAGTGCCAGAACAAGGCAAGCCCCAGACCCTGCTCCCTGGAGGGAGCTTGAGGGCCAGATTAAAATGTCTGGAGGGTTGGATGTGGCCCCTGGGCCAGAGTTTGCCTACTCCTGGCTTAGTTAGGACAGTTTTTTATAAGAATTCTTTATTCTGGTCTGTGTCTAGTCATCTTTAGCAGAAGAGGGAGGAGATGCAGTGTCTCTCTCTCGCTCTTTACTTCAGTGTACAGAGACAGCTGAAGCCACATTCAGCTTCAGATGTAATGTCTCTGCTTCCACCTCACATGGAAGCTGCATGCTCCATCTGAGGCTAGTTTGCAATTCCCTTTCTGGCTTTTCTTCCCATCCTTCTGGATAAAAGGGAGGAGAATTTTCAGTTTATTTGCATCTCCCTAGACCACTGAATAAGAGAGCAGAAAATCTCCCCTGGCTGTACCACTGACTAGAATAGCAATGGATGACAGCTTTTGGGCATAGGTTGCTTCTAAGGCTCTGTGCTCCTGTCTGAACCCAGGAAGAAATCACACTCAATACTCTGCTCTTTTCCACTAGGTTTCATTCAAAGACACTTTGATCTTGAAGCTAAGTAAACTGATTTTCTGCACTGTTATAGGGGTGTAAGTTATCTTGCCACTACTGTGTTTACTTTAAAAGAACTCTCTTCTTCTATCCCTCCAATCATTTCCTTGCACGTTTCCTTTCTTCAGTTTTAGGCATATGGAGATATATGATATGATGCTGATGACCACTAAACACCAGCCTGCAATATTGATCACCAACTTCCTCATTTATTACAGGTCAGATGACTCAGCTCATGAATTCAATAGCTATTTCATTATTTTTAATCTTCAAAGTAATCTTATATACAAAGATGCTGAGATGGTTGCCCACATTCCAGAAGTGTCTAAATTCTAACGCTTGATAAGTCCACCCACATTTAATATCCAGTCCCTTTTGCTAGCCATATCCTCACCCATATAACTTTACCCCTTCCCCATCCTAACTTATTCCTTAATAGGCATAAGAACCTTGATGTTCATTTCCTTTTAACTTCTTAAAGTTTTCATTCACAAATTGAAACTGGAGCCTAGAATATTTCAAGTATTAAAACTTACACTTTGTTCTTTAAAATACATGAGTGAGTTTAAAATGCTAGAACTTGAAAAACTATGGATTTTTTTTTATTTTAAATTGTTAATCCTGGTCATAGCTCAGAAGCTGCAAACTCAGGCTTACTACATTTCTTCAAGTTCTCCAACCTTTCAGTCATACCACTGTTTGTCATACAGTGGAACCCCGTATTAAGAACACCTTGGGAATGGAGGTTGTTCGTAACTCTGAACAAAACATTATGGTTGTTCTTTCAAAAGTTTACAGCTGAACATTGACTTAATACAGCGTTGAAACTGTACTATGCAGAAGTAATGATGCTTTCCTTTTTTTTAAACTAGTTTACATTTAACAGTACTGTACTATATTTGCCTTTGTGTGTGTGGGGAGGGGGTGTCTCTGCTGTTGCCTGATTGTGTACTTCCAGTTCCAGCGAGGTGTTGGACTGGTCATTTGTAACTCTGATGTTCATAACTAGATAATTACATAATTGGAAGAACATTCTGAAAGAAAATGAAGTGCCTGCAAAGGTGATGGAAAATATTTTGAATACTAACAGTTTGCAAACAAAGGTTTTTACTTAAGAGTGGCAATGTGGACAATGTAGAATTATATACCTTAAAATTTGAAATTCAGCTTGTGACAGGAGTCAGACTGCAGAAATAAAGTTCCGGTGCTTTGACTAACTGACCAATAACACTTACGCATCAGGGTGACATTTAATAGTAATTTACTAATTAACTCATTAATGGTCCATGCAAGAGGTTAAGTGATGCAAGAATGACTGGGTTGGAAGGTTCCATGCTGTCACTGATGCAGAAATTTCTGGATCTCATGGGTGTCTGATTTCTCCAGTCATTCATGCGAGCATATAACAAGTAAGCATCTGATGATGTGCAGAAGAAAGAGACTTGCCTTATCCAGACCCAAGTTTGAATGACAGGCTGGCAGAATCATTGACTTAATATATACTGCAATAGGTATTGCATGAGAACATGACTTCAAAATCAGCTCCAGGAAATAGTGGTTGATTTCGTCCCCTACCCCACTTCTTCCATACACAAATAGAGGTGAAAGATTATAAAATGAGAAACAAGATGATGAGAATGAAGCATATAAGCATGTGTGACTACCTCCAGTTGCTGTCTTTCAGAAGTATGAGTTCCTTATTACATTGTTGTTAGAACACCAGATCAAAACAACCATTACAAAATTGAAGCCTCCCTGCTGAGCTCCTAAATACTATAAGATTTTAAAAAGACAATTTATGTGCTAGTGACAAGAATATTTCCTCTCTCATCCAAGATCTTCATTATGCATCACAAATTAAAGGGGATTAATCCTGTCTAAGAAAACAAAGTATTACATGGCCTTGTAAATCATTAAGAAAGCTGAGAAGTTCTCAAACAAGCAATTCTTATACAACCTTCCACATCTTCTCAAAGCCATAATAGAAAAGTGTTTCTAGGTTATATGACCTATCAAGTGACATTGATGGCAGCAGTTGCTATGCATTGCGCCCATCAGGGCACATAGTTGGAAGCAGAAAGGCAGTACGGTAAGGAATTAAGTGAGCATTGAAAGGACTGCACTGGGAATGAAGAATATTTTCACAAAGTAGTACACAAGTTACATGCAGCAGTACCATCAATGAGGCACACAATCTCAAGCATTCCTCCCAGCAAAAGCATACTGTCTTCATCAGAAACTAACATCTAGTAACAGCCAAGGCCAGTTTTAATTATCTGTGGATTATATGTTTTGGTGAATAGCTGACTTTTTTTTTTAAGTGACATTAAAATTGTGTGACAAATGGTTATTTAGTGTGACACCTAAAATGACTACATAACTGAAAAAATACATAACATAGTCTATGCTAGAATATGGAGCAAGTATTTTATACAGATGAATTTATTTGCATCCGGGCAAAGTAAAGCTTCTCCCCTAAACAGATAGACTTCCACAGAAGCAATTCTGCTACTATGTTTTAAACTAAGGGAAAATTACAGTAGTAAGTTTTCAGTTACCAATTCACTAAATACTGTTGTTTGATTGTAACTGAATGTACAAAGTTGGAATTTTTACAGAGAAAGCAATTACCTGAAGAGCTAAATACAGAACTTGTATGTTTGGATGGTCCAGAAACATGATGAGGCCAGAAGGCATCCTTTTTCTTTAATAGTCACTTCTCTGTTGCATGAGGTTGAGGACAAATCCTACAATTGGTTTCCTATAGTCAAAGTGTCCATTCTTGTACTGGTGTAGCTATGAAAAGAGACTAGGGTGTTACTCTGCCTCCATTGTAATGGAAATACTGTAAATCATAATCTCATCTACCATTGCAAACAAAAGAGACAGTTCATAATGCTTTTTGGCAAGTATGTAATGGATATGAAAAACTGTCCTAATACACACTTTAGATGTTCTTGCTTGTTATGTACTGTGAAGAAGTTACCATAATCTAAATACAAACTATATAAAATTGTGATCGCAGAGAAGTTTGTTTTACTCATTATTTTTAAAAAATACTTCTATTCTGTAGTATTAGATTTAGGAACTGAAAAATTTCTTAAGAGCGTGATAGAGCATGACAGAAAAATCAATGCTTACCATTCTGGCTCTGTTTTTAAATAAAGGAATATTCAAAGGGACTGGTCCACTTAGCCTCAACTGGAAGGGTAGTCTGCAAGGTAAAATGAGGGAGAACTGCAGTTCTTTTGTACAGTGCATTTTACTCTGAACAGGTACCAATGAACAAAAAACCTATTAATGGCCACGCTTTTTAGACGGGTAGGGCACAGTAGTAATAGATATTTGCTGGAATAGGTAGTAGCTGAGTTAGGATGACCAGTCAGCAAGTGTGAAAATCAGGACGGGGGTGAGGGTGGGTAATAGGTGCCTATATAAAACAAAGCCCCAAATATCTTGACTGTCCCTGTAAAATCGGGACATCTGGTCACCCTATACTGAGTAGGGTTTTTTGGGAGACAAGTCACCTTCACAAGCTACTATCTTGATTTTGCAACTGGATCTGCTCACAAAGACCTCTGCATCCAATGAACAGTTGCTGAATCAGGATCATACATTGTAAAATTGGCAACATGCCTTTAGAAAAGTGGGTGTGAAATTGTATGAGATTTGGTAAGAATTTTTTTCAGTTTACTTCATATAGCTAGATGCACGAAAGATTATTTCTGGAATTTTAGAGCACGGGTAGAAGGGATCCTATTTGCTTCCCCCACCCTCATTAGTATGAACTCAGAGGGACATCAATTTGAAAGTTAGTTTTTAAAAACGAGATAAAAGTAGTTTCAGGTACTGCTCAACTCCCAACCCCTGCCTCACCCGTCCTTTCTCCCAAGATTGGTTGTGTCTCACTGGTGTGCCAATGACGTGTGATTGTATTTTTCTCTCCTGGGCTGCTGTATGAAGTGCTCACACGTCAGGAACCGGGGAATCTGACCACACAAAAGAAACGCTGAACTTTTCTATATGCGAAGTGCCAGGAAATGCACAAAGCAAACGGCAGAAGTTATGCATATAAATGCCAGCTCCAGTAACGTGACTTGTAACCGGCAGGCAAAGACATTCCAGAGGGAATGGATTAAGTTCCCGCTCCCCTTTTAATAAGGGAGGTGGCCCGAAAGCGGCTCACACACGCACGTGCCAGGTGCCTGACGTGCTTGACCCCCTAACCGCGGCGTTCCCCCCCCGCCAGCTCCGAGGGCAGCGCGGCACAGCGGGCAGCCGCTCCCGGACACCGCCCCGAGGCGGACAGCGGCTGCTAGGGCAGGCTCGCTGACTGCGGCGGCACGTGGCAGCGGCGCGGGCGCGGAACCTGCGTCAGTCCTAGAGTAACTTACCCGGTTCGACCGAGGCAGGAGAGCGCCCCAGCCTCAGCGAGCGGAACACTCCCCCCACCCCCCGCTTTCCTATTGGTTCAGCTATAGAATCCTCGCTTTCTGCCACGCCCCTAGCCCTTGTTGGGTCGATTTGTGCGTCACGCCCCCATCCACTCTACCCAATCGGCCTTGCGAGGCGCTAGTTTTGATTTGATTTTGCAGCGGCGTAGCGCCGAGGGGAGGGGCGGGGGGCTCCGGGAAGGACCATCGTGAGGCCTGGAGGAGCGCGAGCCTGAGTAAGAGGGGAGGGGGCCGCACACGTCGCGTCACGCGCCTGGCGTCAGTCCCCTTGCCGGGCGCGCGGGCGCTGTAACCGTTGAAGGGGAAGTGGCGGCGGCGCTGGCGCCGAGTTGCAGGTTATTTAGGGTCTGTTCTTGGCGGGGTCCCCGGGCCAGAGCCGATGGGCGGGGCTGCGTGACGTGTCGGTCTCGCTGCTCCCGCTCTGGAGCGGGGCCGGGTTCGTTGGTGTAGGGAGCAGTGGCCCCGCCCTAGGCCCCTCGGGGCGCGGCTGGGCGGACCTGGAGATCTCACCGAGCTGGGCCGCAAGCGCCTGGCAGCCCGTTCCGACACCGGCCTGTTCACTCAGCCGGGCCCCAGGGACCGGCCTGGCCGAGCTCACAGCGCGACTTGACAAGCCCGGGGCGGAGGCCTCCCCTGGCGGAGCTGTCGTGTTGCACCAGTGTCGAGGCACCTCATTCACACGGCGCCTCCGTACAGAATAAAGTCTAGTCCTCAGGCGGGCTCAGTGGGAGCTTCCTGTTCTTCGCTAGCAAACAAACCGCGGGGGAGGGGGGCTTTTATGAACTCAGTAAAAGTAACCACATTTCACAGTACTTCTGAGCAGCTTTTCCATTACCAACATTTCCAGCTTTTTTAAAAAGGAAACTGGTGATACATCGTTAGAGGAGAGAGGCCCTCCAATTGCATCTAAAACAATGGAACGTTCCTTATTCAAATATTGCTGATTTTAAAACAAGATTCAGGGCTAAGATCACTGGGTCTCAAGTGATGAATGTATATTTAGGGGTCCAGCATTTGATATTCTGGCTTCTCAGCTGCATTGGGGCTCGAATCTGTTCTCACTGTGGTCGGGGGGGGGGGGATAGAAGTAAACCCTTCGCATATGGAGAAGTCTGAGCAGGAGTTTGTCTCTTGTCTTGAAGTGATGCTGTCTTCTATTTGCAGCTGTAGGAAGGGTATCCTGAACTCTTCTGGGATATAAATGAAACTAATGTTTATAACTTTTGAATTCTCAGACTGCTCTGTAAATGGCTCTGCTGCTGAATCTCATAAGGCAACTTCTAGAATACTTTGGTGTACCAGCTGATCAGGTAAACTATTACTAGTGCTGATCCATTGGTTTGCTGCTCGAGTTCATGGTTGTCTGGTAAGCATGAGTGAGGATAGGTGAAGGAATGTGTTGTGTTAGATTTCTGTCCATGTGTGCTGGTGGTGAATGAGGGATGTGTGCTGCAGTAAGGGGTAATATGTTCCTGGGATAATAGCATAATTTATACACATACCAGTAACCCTATGTGTACACTTAACTATAGTGGTATAATTATTCTGGTAAACTTCCTTCTGTAGACAAGCCATAAGGCCCATCTGATGATTTTACTTGTCTGTTACATTTTGCCTTCATATATTAGCTAGCATGTAAAGACTTCCAAATAGCAATTAATTCCATATTTTATAGACCCTTATCATGGGAGGTGCTGTGTACATACAGCTCCTATGGATTTCAATAGAGATCACAGGGACTCACCATCTTTGGATCAGGACCATAATGCTAAGAAAACCTCATGTGTCAGACTGTTATGGAACTCTTTTTGGTGTGTATTACACTGAAAATGTCCAGCGCTAATTATAGCACCACGAGTTTTAACCTCAAAGAACTTATGTTTGCTCAGCATTTCTCAGATCTATGTGCAGACTTAAATAATGTGGTAGTAAAAATGTCACTACCTGTTCTATAGCACTGTTGCTACTGGTAGAACTGCACTAGTGCTAGACTAACTGTAGGAAAAGTGCTAGTGTAGACAGGGTTACACTGACTAACTTTTGTTTTGGTTTTTTGTTTAAAGTTCACTGGTTTGACAGTAGCCTTTTCTTTTGGCAGTTCATACCAAGGTGGGAAGCTCATATAGACAATAGCAGCATTGGCCATATGATTGAAACATGTCTTCCTTCAACCCCCTTCTCAAGAAGGCACTTTCAGCAGGTACATGCTATCATAAGGAAATGTCAGGTGAAGGTATCTTAAACTTTTTTTATGCTTTCCCCACCTATTTTTGCTAGCAGTGGTGTGTGTATCGAGATACAGGCTATATTGACTCATTTGTTCTGGGTCGAGCCTTTGTTCTCCAGCAGACCTTCTAGATACCCTCCTGTCTAGGAGGGTAGTTAGTTTCATCCCCTATTGATTTTCATGTAGAATGTCCTGGCTCATCACCACGTACACTCCAGAAACTTAAAAACTGGTCTAGGAAGAGAGTTCCTCCTAAGGCCATTTCTGAACCCTTGATCCATTAAGATAGCAAACATTTTTGTAGACCAATCTAAGTATGTAACCGGTCAGATCACGTATGATACGACTTCTTAATGATTTTGAAAAATATAAATTTTTGTTCCATTGAGTTAAAAACCCAGATTTCTTTTGTTTAACTTTTAGATTATATCAGCTTGGCAAAGTAAGGAATATGGATCTTCGCGAAGCATTGTTCGTAGACTTGGGACAGTTCTTTCTTTAGAACCTTGTCCAAGACCTCACTTTCAGGTGAGTGGGTTATTGCTACTCTTAACATTTAATTATTTAAGCAAGAAGTCTCACGTTAAATTTAACAGTGGCTTTCCTAATCTTTTTATCTTTCATGATTATGGTATACTGCATCTTTTCTGTTCAATATCTGTCACTTATCTAATACTGAGTCCCTCTTATTTGAGGAAGTTTTATTGTTAACCTCGAATTCTTTACTTTGCAGAGGGCTGACTTCTTTCTTTTCTTTTAGATGGTCCAAGACCGGAATTCTTTGGATTATGACGAACGAAGTACAACTCCAAACCCTGTAGTTCCTTCTCTTGGTGATATTCTGAGGGTGGTAAATGATGAGGGCGAATCTTTTGCTAGATTTAGGCAAGTAAAGGCTCTGTGCTTATTTTGGTAGGAATGATTCAGGTTCTATAGCCTGTGATATTGGCAATAGTCTAAGCCTTTCTGGTCCCTAGCAAAATTGACACTTTAGAAGTTAGCTCTTTCTCTTGATTTTTTTCCCCCCAGCAATTCTTGCCTACCCTTTAGCTAGCATTATATAGCATACACATAGATTGAAGGAGTCCCAGACTTGGAGTTCTTTCCTCCCTTTATTATACAGAACATTCCTGGCACTTGCACATTGTGTTTTCATTCACAAAGCTTTTAGGGGTGGGGTGAATGTTGATGGAATCTAATCCTAACACTCCATGAGATTATCACCTCTAACCTCTTATTTTTGGGAAATGAACACTGTCTCCTTTTTGTAGATTAGAACACTGGGACAGAAGTATTAAAAGGTTCCTGTTAACTCAAAATCTGTCATGTTAAAGGTTTGCCCATTGCTATTACGATAATTGAAAGAAAAGTTTTAAGTCTTTTAAAAGTTTGTTTGCCTTGTGTATAGGCTGTTTCACCATTTCTTCTTTCATTTAATTTTTTTCTGCTTTCATGCAGTCCAAAAGGAAGATAATTACTAAAGTATAATTTGTAAAACAACAAATATTGTTGCGGAACTTGGACAGGCATAGCACAGGAAGTTAGTTTTAACTTTAAAATTATTA
Source organism: Gopherus flavomarginatus (assembly GCF_025201925.1). NCBI lineage: Eukaryota > Metazoa > Chordata > Testudines > Testudinidae > Gopherus > Gopherus flavomarginatus. The sequence goes on from NC_066620.1 coordinate 112,463,434, forward strand.
ATTGACACAAAATTGACCGTGTCCCTTTTAAATGACTTTTATCCAAGGTCACAGAGGAAGTGGATATTTCAGAGCTAGAATATAGTTATGCTTCTTAGTGTGTTCAGATGACTAACCCACAGCTCAATTAACATTTGGTATTTTTATTGGATATTGCAAATCTAGTTTTTATATTACATAGGTTTGTCTTCTTCTGATCTTGTTTGTTGGTGTGAAACTACAAGATAAAGTAGGGAGATCAGAATTGGCTGGTATGTTTTGCTTTTTTGGGGTTAGAAGAAATATTGCAGTTCTAATGCCTCTTCTTACCACGGTATTTGAGCTGTTAGTGATGTCACATTGCCTCTGTACTACAAAAACTGAGAGAATTGCACAAATCATAGAAAAAGAGAATAATTTTTATGATCTGGCAATTTAGTTATTAGAAATGGCTCAGGAGGTGATCATAAGACTTTCTCAGACAGCTACACACAGAGGGTAAGTCTACACTACGGGATTAGTCCGATTTTACATAAACCGGTTTTGTAAAACAGATTGTATAAAGTCGAGTGCACTCGGCCACACTAAGCACATTAATTCAGCGGTCTGCGTCCATGGTCCGAGGCTAGCATCGATTTCCGGAGTGTTGCACTGTGGGTAACTATTCTGTTGCTATCCCATAGTTCCCGCAGTCTCCCCCGCCCCTTGGAATTCTGGGTTGAGATCCCAGTGCCTGATGAGGCAAAAATCATTGTCGCGGGTGGTTCTGGGTAAATGTCATCACTCATTCCTTCCTCTGGGAAAACAACGGCAGGCAATCATTTCGCACCCTTTTTCCCTGGATTGCCCTGGCAGACGCCATAGCACGGCAACCATGGAGCCCGTTCAGCTTTTTTTTACTGTCACCGTATGTGTACTGGATGCCGCTAACAGAGGCGTTACTGCAGCGCTACACAGCAGCATTAATTTGCTTTTGCATGATACCAGAGACTGTTATCAGTCGTTCTGTACCGTCTGCTACTATCATGGGTGCCCCTGGCTGAGGTCGGCCGGGGGCGCAAAGGCAAAACTGGGAATGACTCCCTGAGTCAATCCTTCCTTTATGGTTTCTAAAAATAGTCAGTCCTGCCTAGAATATGGGGCAAGTGTACTAGAGAACCAGTGTACCAGAGAGTACAGCTGCTCTGTGTCAGATCCCGCAGAAATGATGAGCTACATGCCATTCTAGGGGGTGCCCCTGCAACAACCCCACCCGTTGCTTCCCTCCTCCCCTAACCTTCCTGGGCTACTGTGGCAGTGTCCCCCCATTTGTGTCATGAAGTTATGAAGAATGCAGGAATAAGAAACAGTGACTTGTTAGTGAGATAAAATGAGGAGGAGGCAGCCTCCTGATGCTATGACAGTCCAGGCAGAACATTAAGCGCTGCGGGGGACAGGAGCCCAGCATCCCACTGCTATGATAGTCCAGGCAGTACAGAATCTTTTCTTTACACAGGAAAGGGAGGGGGCTGATGGAGCTCAGCCCCCAGTTGCTATGATGAGGACGGTTACCAGCCGTTCTGTACCATCTACTGGGAATGACCAGGAATCATTCCTATTTTTACCCAGGCGCCCCCGGCCAGCCTCACCTGAGGCCAGCCAGGAGCACTCACGGGGTGATGGTGACGATGGATAGCAGTCATATTGTACCGTCTGCCACCGGGGAGGGGAGAAGAGTGGATACTGCTCTTCACTGCTGCAGCATCGCGTCTACCAGCAGCATTCAATAGAAATAGGGCGACACTGAAAAAAGTCAAACGATTTCTTTCCCTTTTCTTTCACGTGGTGGGGGGAGGGAGTAAATTGACGAGCTGTACACTGAACCACGCTGGACAATGTGTTTGAACCTACAGGCACTGGGAGCTCAGCCAAGAATGCAAATACTTTTCGGAGACTGCTGTGGACTGTGGGATAGCTGGAGTCCTCAGTACCCCCCCCCCCTCCATGAGCGTCCATTTGATTCTTTGGCTTTCCGTTACGCTTGTCACGCAGCACTGTGTAGCCTGGAGATTTTTTTCAAACGCTTTGGCATTTTGTCTTCTGTAACGGAACTCTGATAGAACAGATTTGTTTCCCCATACAGTATCTCCCGTACAGTCCATGCTGGAGCTCTTTTTGGATTTGGGACTGCATTGCCACCCGTGCTGATCAGAGCTCCACGCTGGGGAAACAGGAAATGTAATTCAAAAGTTCGCGGGGCTTTTCCTGTTTACCTGGCCACTGCATCCAAGTTCAGATTGCTGTCCAGAGCGGTCACAGTGGTGCACTGTGGGATACCCGCCTGGAGGCCAATACCATCGATTTGCGGCCACATTAACCCTAATCCGATATGGTAATACCGATTTTAGCACTACTCCTCTCGTTGGGGAGGAGTACAGAAACCGATTTAAAGAGCCCTTTATATCGATAAAAAGGGCCTCGTAGTGTGGACAGGTGCGCCATTAAATCAGTTTAACGCTGCGAAAATCGGTTTAAACGCGTAGTGTAGACCAGGCCAGAGCTATATATGCTATGCAGTATATGGAACCTAATTGCCAAAGAAAAGAGGAGCTTGTAGCCAGCTTTCGTGGCTTATCTCCCCAGTTTCTTGGGTCTTGACTGTGTTATTCTCCAGGCTTCCTCATTCATCAGCCTACTCGTATAGTTTCCCCATTTTAACTGCAAGATGAACTCCAACTCTGGGTCCATGGAATACTTAAAGGGAGCATGCATTGTAATCCAAATTAACTTCTCCTTGTTGAGTAACCTGGAGAGCAAGAGAAAACTGCAGGTAGATCCTGGTAGGGCAGGGAGACAGAAGACAAAATGTTACATGCCTGCCTAAAGCAAAATGATGAATTCCATGGCATCTTGGGAAAAATGCCAGATTCCTTGGCTGGAAAATCCGCTGGGCCCTGATTGAGATGAATGAAGCAGGTCACACGATTTTAGGTTTTATTTCAGGCTATCTACTCAAGCAGGTGACACATCAGTTTATATATGTTTAATGTTTTCTAATTATCTGCCATAAGGGCTACAATGTGTGTCTAGTATTCCACGCAGTGCAGCTGTCTTGTCCCTGAACCCTATGCTTCTGGGGCTAACAACACTTGGGAATCCTAGCTGGGTGTGTCTCATCACCTTCTACACCCATTTCACTTCCTTGTTCATGCATCTAAATTTATAGCTGCCCCCTTTCTGATTGTATCTTGGCAGAAAATGCTCTTTGTCCCCTCTTTTTACAACCCAATTATTTAGCATAACCATTGTGTAATGGTCAATCTCTGCTCCTGAGTAAATTGCCCAAGTATTCTAAATAGCGCATTTTCAAGGGTTTTTTTTTTCTTCTTGGTGATAAACTTGATAACCTTTTAAAAAAATGTAATACTTAAAATGCAAAATTCAGTGCTTATAAAACCGTGTAATGCAGAATGGCTTGTGAAAGAGATGAAGCTCTTAAACATTAAAACGTAATGTCATTGTCAGTGGTGTTTCATAACTTCAATTTATTGTGCCAATAACTTAAAAAATGCATTTTTAACCTAGTTCTTTTCCCTGTGAGGGGCATGAAATTGTTACTATTCAGCTGAAACTTTTAAAAGTTACATTTTTATTTTTTAGGGCTGAATCAAGGGGAAAGGAAATAATTACAGTTGACCATGATGTATCTCCAGCTATAGTTTCCTTGCCAACTGTTCTAAAAAGTAGAGCAGAGAAAGAAAATCTTGTGAGTGAAGACGCAATTAAAAAAATTTCTGCACTTGAAAATGAGTTAACCCTTCTTCGTGCACAGATTGCTGCAATTGTTGCAGTGCAAGGATCAAGAAATAGTAATCAATCAGGTATGTTTGTTTTTGTTTATACTAGTCTTTAAACTTTGAGCTTTCCTTTGTTTTATTCCTGTAGTACTTATCCCATGATTTACTTTTTATCTAAATTTCTGTGAATTAAGTGAAAAGTATTTTGAATGCAGGATTGTTTTTGTCTGTCTCTTATATTCATAATTTTAATTTTTTTTCACTCTCCTCACTTTGTGGACAGTTCATCACCTTCAATGGAGTTGATTTAAATCATCTTTTCTTTTCTGGTGAAGCCCACAAAAGTATGTTTCATTCTGCAGTGTCACCTGGGGGAGTGCCTGGGCCACCAATTTCGATAGCTTCACCCTTTGTGTTATAAGGGTGAGCAAGGAACAACGCTATATTTAGCCTGCCTAGCACTCTGCAATATAAAAGATTCTTCTGACTTTTTTTTGCTTTTAACATCTAAATTGTTTGTAGCAAGTCTTTATAATGCGGCAGGGGAAAGGCCCTTGGGCTAGAGGGTTTTTCTTGGTCTTGTGGCTTTCTGTATAGGTTTAGCTGAGTTATAAACTGTTAATTACCATTTCCCTTGTACTTAGTACAATTGTAGGTATGCTGCCAAAATAACTGAACAAAACATTCTAAAGAGCTGGACCCATATCTCAACAGCAACACGCTCTGCACTGGGTATGCCTGAGAGCTACTGTATCAATGAGAATTATGCAGGTGGAGGGAGAGACCAGTTGAGGCTTGTTTGTATGCATTATGATATTCTTTTTAATTATGTGGCCACATATGGCTTTTCCCCAACAGGATCCCTGCCTCGTTCAGTGCACAGGCTGGATGTACAAATGGACAGATTTAAGGTTGCACAGACATCCTAAATCTCAAAATTTAGGAAATGCGAGTGCTTGATTTTGAAACCTAAATAACTTTCGCTTAACAGTTTTTCTTTCTTTTTTGTATGTAATTATTTCTGGTAGCACCATGTTGTGCTAGGTGTTTGACGTTTTAAGAAAAAACAGTCCTTCCCAGATTAGGATCTTGCAATATAGCTCAGACTCCTTGGACTTGGCTTGATCTTCTCAAACTTTCAAATATTAGTAATGTGTTCTCTTAATTAAAAAAATACTTATTTTCTTTGATAGGTTCAGATGTCTTGAATTCATTCGGCATTCCAAGTGGTTCTTTCCCAGTGCCAGCAATGACTTCTACTCCATTGTTTACCACACCAGATCACTTTGTAATCCCTCCACCTCCCCCACTTCCCTCTATAGCACCATCTGGCTTTGATGCCAGTAATTCGGCAATTGAACTTATTAAACAACGTCGTGCTACAAGTAAGACCAGCTCAACAACTATTGACAAAACTGAACACCAAAAGACCCAGGGTGTTCTTAGTATGATGGATGTTTTGAAGGATATAAACAAAATCCGACTGCGAACTATTGAGAAGTAAGTTGATTTAAATGTAAGCCAAAAATATGCCAACACCACAGTATTTAGGGAGCAGCAGATAACGCTGGGTGAAAACCTGTTTAATGGATAGGTCCTCCTGACAACTGTCTGAGATAATAGAATCATAGGACTGAAAGGATCCTCGAGAGGTCTTTGAGGAGTTCTTCGAATGATTGCTCATATCCATTCCAGTTAGGTGTGCGCGCCGTGCGTGCACGTTCGTTGGAAGACTTTTTACCCTAGCAACTCCAGTGGGCCGGCAGGTCGCCCCCTAGAGTGGCGCCACCATGGCGCTCGATATATACCCCTGCCGGCCCGCCCGCTCCTCAATTCCTTCTTACCGCCGTGTCTGTCGTTGGAACTGTGGAGCGCAGCATAGCTGTCCTCCATGTCCCTAGCTCTCCTTCGTTTCACTGTTCTCATAGTTGTAGATAGTTGTAAATTGTAGTTAGTTATTGTTGTTTGTAGTATAGCTGTATATACTTATTAGCGGGTTTGGGCTGTAGCCCTTCCCTGCGCCCGGCACCGGGCCCATGCCTGGTTCGCCGGAGTTCAAACAGTGCTCGGCCTGCAAAAAGCCGATGCCGACCAGCAATCCCCACGATGCCTGTCTGAAGTGCCTGGGGGAATCGCACATTTCAGACAAGTGCCGCATCTGTAAGGCTTTTAAGCCTCGGGCAAAAAAGGAGAGGGACCAGAGGTTAAGGACTTTCCTAATGGAAGCGGCACTTAACCCTGTGGCCCCAACGCAGAGCGCCGGCTCCGCGCCGGCACCGGACCACGCCGGCACCGGAAAGACACCCCGGCACCGACCTTCCCTGGCACTGGGACCCGCCGCAAGGCCCTCGACGTCTGCGACTCCATCCTCGCAGACTCGAGCGGAGTTCCCGGCACCTACCTCTGCCGCGGCACCACCAGCAGGGATTCCGTCGACTCCGGGCCCCGGAGGTCTGTCGAGTCCGGTCCCTCCTAGCTCCCCTATAAGATCTGGGGTTGAGATGTTGGTCCCTTCGACGCCAGAGACATTCACTTCGGCGCGGGACCTGATTGCTCTCACGGAGCCTACCCAGGCTCAACCCCCGGTACCCCCGGTGCTGGTTATATCTAGAGGTAAGCCTGCGACAATGCGAGCGCCGTCTCCGGACTCGCCCAGCCGGCACTGATCCCCTTCGAGGTCCCGGCACCGTGGACGTTCTTGCTCCAGGCGCCGCTCGCAGTCCCGGCACCGCTCCCCTCAGCGGTACCGGTCGCACTCGCGGCGCCGGTCATCTTCCGGACGGTCTCGCTACTCCCGGCACCGGTCTGGATCGAGTCGCCACTACCGGCACCGAGACTCCAGGAGCCGTTCCCGTCTGCAGTCAACACCCCGGTCGACCTCCCGGCACCGCGCCGGCGGCAGGTCCCGGTCCCGGTCGACCTCCCGGCACCGCGCCGGTGGCAGGTCCCGGTCCCGGTCCCCGGCACCGAGAAGATCGTCGAGACCGAGAGAGCCCTATCAGCCACGTTCGTCCCCACCATGGCCTTCCCAGCAGCCGTCTGTCTCATTGCAGTCAGACAGCATGTACGCCCTGGACGCAGACAGACCCGCGGCCCTCTTCCATAACCCTCCTCCGCAGGATAAGGGACCACAGCATTGGGGTTTCTGGACGCCCTGGGCGTACCATCAAGCCCAGGGCCCTCAACACATTCCACCTCAACCAGTGGCATCTGAGTGCAGGGCTCCGGAGGCCTCGTTGTCTCGCCCTCCCCCCTCTCTGGTGGGGGAAGACCGATCTAACCAGCAGGACCCTGAGCTCCCTCCAGAATCAGAGGCGCTGGTGCAGACGGAGGCCTCCGTGGACCCGCTTCTACCAGGGGTCTCCTCGTCGTCCTCCCTCGATGAGGCAGTGGCGGGAACGTCATCCTCCAGTCCTCCCCCACTCGATCTCAGGGCGCACCAGGACCTCCTCAGGCGTGTAGCACAAAACTTGAACTTGCAGGCTGAGGAGGTTTCGGAAATCGAAGATCCGGTGGTGAGCATTCTCTCAGCGGATGCTCCCACCAGAGTCGCCCTTCCCTTCATTAGAACTATTCAAGCCAATGCTAATACCATCTGGCAATCACCGGCCTCCATCCCTCCTGCTGCACGCGGGGTGGAGCGCAAGTATATGGCACCCTCCAAAGGATATGAGTACCTGCATGTCCACCCAACCCCATGCTCCCTCATCGTGCAGTCTGTGAACGAGAGGGAGCGCCACGGGCAGCAGGCCCCGGCACTGAAGTCCAAGGAGGTGAGGCGCATGGACCTGCTAGGCCGGAAGGTCTACTCAGCGGGCGCCCTCCAACTCAGGGTCTCTAACCAACAGGCCCTCCTTAGCCGCTATGCCTATAACTCCTGGGTAGCAGCGGATAAGTTTAAGGAGTTGTTGCCTCAGGATGCGCGTCAAGAATTCGCAGCAATTCTTGATGAAGGCAAGAAGGTCGCAAGAACTTCATTGCAGGCATCCTTGGACGCAGCAGACTCGGCCGCCAGAACTCTGGCTTTGGGGGTTACAATGCGCCGCATCTCCTGGCTACAGGTTTCTGGCCTTCCTCCGGAGCTCCAACACACCATCCAGGACCTCCCGTTTGAAGGTCAGGGCCTGTTTTCAGAGAAGACCGACCCCAGGCTGAAAAGCCTGAAAGACAATAGGGTCATCATGCGCTCTCTAGGGATGCACACGCCCGGGACGCAGTGCAGACCCTTCTGGCTGCAACAGCAACAGCAGCGCCGGCTCTATCCCCAGTACCGCCGGCTCTATCCCCAGTACCGCCAGCGGCAAGACTTTAGTAGATGCCGAAGCAGGAATGGCCGGCGCAGACAATCGGGCAACCAAGGGGGGGCAGAATCAGGGCTCCTCTAAAGCCCCACCTGGCCCAAAACCTTCGTTTTGAAGATGCGCCCGAGGACGCTGTACCAGTTTCCCCCATGGATCCATCCCCCCTGTTTTTCCAACCACCTTTCGTTCTTCCTCCCGGCGTGGACCCAAATAACTTCCGACCATTGGGTATTACGCACTGTGCAAACGAGATACCGTCTGCAATTTATTTCACACCCTCCCTCCCGCCCCCCCACCCTCGTCCCTCTTCAGGGACCCCTCTCACGAGCAATTCCTCCTTCAGGAGGTGTGGACGCTCCTCGACAAAGGAGCCATAGAGGCGGTTCCGGAGAACGAGAAGGGCAAAGGGTTTTATTCCCTCTACTTTCTGATCCCTAAGGCCAAGGGAGGCCTCAGACCCATCCTCGACCTGCGGGAACTCAACAAACATATGGTGAAGTTGAAGTTCCGCATGGTATCCCTGGGGACCATTATCCCATCTCTGGATCCTGGAGACTGGTACATCGCCCTCGGCATGCAGGACGCTTATTTTCATATAGCCATTTTTCCGCAACACAGGCGCTTCCTTCGGTTCGTGGTCGACCGCCACCATTATCAATTTGCGGCCCTCCCGTTTAGCCTCTCCACGGCCCCGAGGGTATTCACGAAATGCATGGCTGTCGTCGTCGCATATCTTCGACGCAGTCGCATACACATATTCCCATACCTCGACGACTGGCTGATTCGAGACACGTCAGAGTTGCAGGTCCGCAACCACGTCCGCAAGATCAGCAGACTCTTTGGAGCTTTGGGCCTCATTATCAATGTGGACAAGTCCACTCTGCTCCCCACGCAGAGGATAGAGTTCATTGGGGCCATTCTGGACTCCACCTTGGCCAGGGCCGTTCTGCCGCTGTCCAGGTTCCAGACGCTGTCGGCCATCATTCGGCGTCTACAGATGGCTCCCTTGACCTCTATAAGGACGTGCCTAACCCTCTTAGGCCACATGGCGGCCTGCACCTTTGTAACGGGTTATGCGCGGCTTCGCATGAGGCCCCTCCAGTCCTGGCTTATCACACAATACCGTCCGGCCAGGCATCTGCTGGACACGGTTATCACCATCCCCCAGGAGGTATTGGATTCCCTCTGGTGGTGGCTAGACCAGTCCGTAGTGTGTGCGGGGCTCCCGTTTCATCCGCCCCAACCCTCGGTATCCCTAACAACGGATGCCTCAGACCTGGGCTGGGGGGCCCACCTCAGAACACTGAGGACGCAGGGCCAGTGGTCTACTCAGGAAGTGGCCCTCCACATCAACATACGGGAGTTGAGAGCAGTCCGCCTTGCTTGCCAAGTGTTCTCCCATCAGCTTCAAGGTCGCCGTGTCTCAGTATTCACCGACAACACGACGACCATGTACTATATCAATAAGCAGGGCGGCACGAGATCCTCTCCCCTATGTCAGGAGGCAATGCGACTCTGGGACTTTTCTATAGCCCACTCCATTCACCTCATGGCTTCCTTTCTCCCCGGAGTGTGGAACACGCTAGCAGACCGTCTGAGCAGATCCTTCCTTTCGCACGAATGGTCCCTTCGCCCGGACGTCGCCCTCTCACTCTTCCAGAGGTGCGGTTGTCCCCGGCTGGATCTCTTCGCGTACAGAGGGAACAGGAAATGCCAGATGTTCCGCTCCTTTCAAGGGCGGGAACCACAGTCGGTAGCAGATGCCTTCCTTATCCCGTGGACGATGCACCTGCTCTATGCGTTCCCTCCATTCCTGCTTATCCACAAGGTCCTTCTGAAGGTGCGCAGGGACAGGGCCCGCTTGATTATGATAGCTCCAGCGTGGCCCAGACAACATTGGTATCCGATGTTGCTGGACCTGTCTCTGGCCGACCCAGTCCCCCTGCCCCTTTACCTGGACCTGATCACCCAGGACCACGGCAGGCTCCGTCACCCGGACCTTCAGTCTCTACACCTCACGGCTTGGCTCCTGAGTGGCTGACCAGGTCAGAACTACGGTGCTCTACCCCTGTACGTCAAGTACTACTGGGCAGCAGGAAACCTTCCACTAGAGTGACATACTCGGCCAAGTGGAAGCGTTTCTCCTGTTGGTGCACGGAGAGGGGTTCCCTCCCTATGGAGGTTTCTATTGCCAGTATTCTTGATTACATCTGGTCCCTCAAGCAGCAGGGCCTGGCGATATCGTCCCTTCGGGTTCACCTGGTGGCTATCTCCACCTTTCATCCGAGGGGAGATGGCTGTTCGGTTTTCTCTCACCCTACGGTGACTAGATTCCTGAAAGGACTAGAACGTGTCTACCCCCAGGTTCGACCCCCTGCCCCTACCTGGGATCTCAACCTGGTTCTGACTCGGCTCATGGGCCCTCCATTTGAGCCGTTAGCGACTTGCTCCCTGCTCTCTCTCTCCTGGAAGACTGCTTTCCTGGTGGCCATCACCTCAGCCAGATGGGTGTCAGAACTCCGGGCCCTCATGGTAGATCCCCCGATACGGTCTTCCATAAAGACAAGGTGCAGCTGAGGCCACACCCTGCCTTTCTCCCCAAGGTGGTCTCAGCCTTTCACGTCAACCGGGAGATCTTTCTCCTCGTCTTCTTCACAAAGCCCCATTCGTCCCGCAGGGAGCAACAACTCCACTCGCTTGATGTCCGTCGGGCACTCGCGTTTTATGTGGAAAGGACCAAACCGTTCCGCAAATCCCCCCAGCTCTTCGTGGCAGTAGCAGACCGAATCAAAGGACTACCCATTTCCTCACAGAGGATCTCCTCGTGGGTGACGTCCTGTATCAGGACCTGTTATGACTTGGCTCGCACCCCTACGGGCCATGTGACTGCGCACTCCACCAGGGCGCAAACATCATCGATGGCTTTCCTCGCCCGCATGCCCATCTAGGAGATTTGTAGGGCGGCGACCTGGTCCTCCGTCCACACCTTCGCTTCCCATTATGCCCTGGTCCAGCAGTCCAGAGATGACGCGGCCTTCGGCTCTGCAATGCTCCATGCCGCGACTTCTCACTCCGACCCCACCGCCCAGGTAAGGCTTGGGATTCATCTAACTGGAATGGATATGAGCAATCACTCGAAGGAGAAAAGACCGTTACTCACCTTTGTAACTGTTGTTCTTCGAGATGTGTTGCTCATATCCATTCCACACCCGCCCTCCTTCCCCACTGTCTGAGTAGCCGGCAAGAAGGAACTGAGGAGCGGGCGGGCCGGCAGAGGTATATATCCAGTGCCATGGCGGCGCCACTCTAGGGGGCGACCTGCCAGCCCACTGGAGTTGCTAGGGTAAAAAGTCTTCCGACGAACGTGCACGCGCGGCGCGCACACCTAACTGGAATGGATATGAGCAACACATCTCGAAGAACAACAGTTACAAAGGTGAGTAATCGTCTTTTCCCTTCACTCAAGGCAGGGCTAAGTATTATCTGACTATCCCTGATAGGTGTTTGTCTAACCTACTCTTAAAAATCTCCAATGACAGAGATTCCACAACCTCCCCAGGCAATTTATTCCAGCGCTTAACTACCCTGACAGGAAGTTTTTCCTAATGTACAACATAAATTGCCCTTGCTGCAATTTAAGCCCATTGCTTCTTACCCTATCCTCAGAGGTTAAGAACAATTTTTCTCCCTCCTCCTTGTAACAACTTTTTATGTACTTGAAAACTGTTATCCTATTCCCATTCTGTCTTCTCTTCTCCAGACTAACCAAACCAGTTTTTTTTCCAATCTTTCCTCATAAGTCATGTTTTCTAGACCTTTAATCATTTTTGTTGCTCTTCTCTGGTTTCTCCAATGTGTCCACATCTTTCCTGAAATGTGGTGCCCAGAACAGCAGACACTACTCCAGTTGAGGCTTAATCAGCACAGAGTAGAGCGGAAGAATTACTTTTTGTCTTGCTTACAGCATTCCTGCTAATATATCCCAGAATAATGTTTGCTTTTTTTGCAAAACAGTGTTGCATTGTTGACTCATTTAGTTTGTGATCCATTCTGACCCCCAGATCCCTCTCTGCAGTACTGCTCCTTAGGCAGTCACTTCCCATTTTGTATATATGCAACTGATTGTTCCTTCCTAAGTGGAGTACTTTGCATTTGTCCTTATTGAATTTCATCCTGTTTACTTCAGACCATTTTTCTAGTTTTGTCCAGATCATTTTGAATTTTAATCCTATCCTCCAAAGCACTTGCATCTGCTCCCAGCTTGGTATTGTCTGTAAACTTTATGTGTACTCTCTGTGCCATTATCTAAATCATTGATGAAGATATTGAACAGAACTGGACCCAGAACTGATCCCTGTGTCATATACCCTACCAGCCTGACTGTGAACCAGTGATGATTACTCACTGGGAACAGTTTTCCAACCAATTATGCACTCACGTTGTAGTAGCTCCATCTAGGTTGTATTTCCCTAGTTTATGAGAAGGTCATGTAAGACAATATCAAAAGCCTTATTAAAGTCAAGGTATACCACATCTTCTGCTTCTCCCCCCACAAGACTTGTTAGGCATGTAGTTTGTCATTTAACACTTTCCTAAGGATACATCTACACAGCAAAACTCCCCTCACACCAGTGTCGTCTGACTCAGGCTTGCACTATGGAGCATTTAAAAATAGAAGTGTAGATGCTCCTGCTCAGGCTGGAGCTCAGGCTCTGAGACACTCCTTCCTTGTTGTGTCTCAGGGCCTGGGTTCCAGCCTGAGTGGGAATCTCTAGTCTGCTTTTTATAGCCCTGTAGCACAAGGCTCACGAGCCTGCCCCAGTCGACATGGGCTCTGACACTAACTGCCACTGTTTTGGGGGGGGGGGGGGTTTGTCGTGTAGATGTACCCTGAGAGATTTTGAACAAGCAATTTTTCCCTTAAGGAGTGCTACATCTTCACTGACTAGAGTATCAAGTGAAAATATACACATACAAACATACAAAAGCAAAGCATTGTCTAATTTAAAACTGTAGTCTCTTGCATAGGTCGGTCAATCTTTTGTCTCCTGTTTGTTTTTTTTTGTGATTGGGGCTATTTGGAGTTCACTTACAAAATCAGCTAAACATGCAGGAAAACAGATCTGAACAAACAAACTTTTGAGTTCATTGTAAAAGGACAACTCCTTGGGGAAATATTGGAAAACTAACAGTACATCCAAAATACATTAATTCTAACTTTGAAGTTTTCAGTTAAAATATACACATGCATTATAAATGTTTGAAGATTTTACTGAACCTAGACCCAAGTCCTTTAGTTTGATACAAATAATTTTTAATTTTTATATAGTTTTGGTCAAAATGCTAAACTTATGTGATTACAAAACATATAATTATTAAATATTTGTGTGACTGATATCCTGTGTTCAGAGCCAAACTGCTCTTTTAGATGTGATACACAGGAAACTAAATAAACACATTTACTGAGCTGGAATAAAAATATACTCTAAGGAAGTAGGATAATGTCTGTTTAGAGATCACTATTGAGGAAAAATATATATAAAGAACAGAGGGTGAAATCCTGGCCCAAGTCAATGAGTGTTGTCAGTTGGGCCAGGATTTCACCGAGCATATTGTACCAAATGTTTATTAGAAGGCCCTTTTTAAAAAATGTGGGTTTAAATTTCGTATTTGGAAATAACTGGCACAAATAATTGTGGGCAGATTTTCTCGTACAGCAGATTTTAATAAGGCTTTACGTGTCTTCAGTATGTGATTTCACCACATAAGTGCTAGGGGTCAGATTTACAAAGGTGCTTAGGCTCCTAAAGAGGCAGTTAGAAGCCTATGCCCAACATTTCATCACCACTAACATTCTCAAAACTACTGCTCAGTTGCTGCCTAACCCTGTAGGCACCTAAATCCCTTAAGGATCTACGTTTCTGTTGGTAGGTGTGCTCAAACTGCCTAAGTCCTGACACTGCCCTGCATCAACTGAGCTTCTGGGAGCCCTCTTGCACACCTAACCCCAGCGGGATTCTCACATTAGGTGTGTTTTCCCCCTCCACCTCCCATCAGCTCACTTGGAGGGCTTGATCTGGTAGGTGTGCACTGAGCCCACCTAACCTACACAAAAGTCAGCCAGGGGCAAGCAGATCAGGAATTTTTCTGTCTGGCTGACTGATTCGGAATGCCCAGTGGTTTGGGCACGCCCCTGGGATGTGAAAAACCTGGGTTCAAGTCCCTGGTCCAAATCTGGCAGAGTGGGAATTTGAACTTGAGTTTCCAGTATACAAGGTGGGTTCCCTAACCACTGGCCTTTTGGCTGTGGGTGTGGAGAAATGTCTGATATTTCACAGGAGAGGGTTGACCTCATTCAAGAGCCTAACTCCAAGAGATGGTTCACTACAGAGAATCCCAAGCAGAGATTGGTGCCTTCCTTTGGCCAGTCATTCTGACACGTGAGGCCCAGATCATGAGGGTTAGACTCCTAATTCCTTTTGTGCATCTGGGCCCAAAGCCCCATTACTTTCCTTGGTATTTCACTTCTGGCTAGCTTAGGCATCTCCCTGCTCAGCTTGCTGGCTTCTGAGAATCCCTTTCTTACTATATAACTCTCCTATACAATGCGTGGGGAGCTTAACTTTGCTGTAAATTTCACTCGGTGGCAGGATGCCTAGAAGTTAGTCATTGCAGTGTCTAAAGTCCCTTTCTAGTTCCAAATGCTATAAATTAAACTTTCAATTCCATTTGCAAACCTGCAATCTTTGAGCACGAACTTGTGGGCAGAGCTGAGGTACTCTGAAAAATCAGGGCTGATTTACTCAGTGCTTTGGATTAATAAATGATGACTGGGCTTTCAAATAGATATTTTAATAGTGTTTCTAACTTCACATTTGGAAGTTCAGATGCACACTTGAGAACAAAACCAACCACTGATGTATCTGTGCCAATTTAGCATCCAGTTGCTGGTTGTAGATATTTTGTTGAAGTGTCCTTGTTTGCAAATGGGCCCTTATGCGGTTAACTGGATGAACATATATATATTTGCAAGTTTAATTTTTAACAGACCATATTACTTTGCAATAATAAAGTCTTTTGAGAAACTTTACAGATTTTTGTTTATCTTTATAAAAACTCATGAAGATCCAGTGTTTTAACTGAAAACAAATAGGGACAGTGAAGTACTTTGTGAGCAGTAAATTAGCTTTTTTCCCCCTGATTCATAGATTCTGAGGCCAGAAGGGATCATTGTGACAGATCATAATTGATATGGCAGTATCTGGTAGTACAATGGAGACTTCTTTTTAAAATTGTATTTTTATAGGCCTGCCACAATATTCTAATACCTGAATAAGGAAATAATATCAGAAGTATTATGAACAACATAAGTATTTGCTGTGACTGTAGGCAAGGATTTTTTCTCACTATTGTTGCATTTACTTTTATTCATGTTTTGATCATGGTAAGCCATTTTAGAATACAACAAGCTATATTACTTGCTAAGTTATGGTTCTATAACCTGAATGGTATGTGAAGCTGGTCTAGGGTCTAGATCACACTAGGATAATGTAATTATTCTCCAGGACCAGCATTAAGTTTTCATGTGCTTAACACAGTTTGTCTTTGCTCTTTGTAGGTCACCTGGTGGTACACCTCTTCCTAAGACAAGGAAAAGGCAGAGTTCACAGTGGGATCCAGCAGCTCTACTAGCTCAGGCTCTAAAGCAGAAATTTGCACATCAAAATGGCAATGATTCATTGGACAAAGAAAACAGATCTTGTGACAACTCTCCCTTTTCCAGTCCAGAAGCCCCTCTGGTAAGCTCTTATTTACTCTCTCTCTTCCCAAAAAGCCCAGACAAAAATCCCTCATCATGCTTTTCATCACATACACACAAGTATTAGGCTATCAGGGAATGTTGGTCATCTTGAGATGCTGGAATCATGGAAAAACCAGTGAGTGAGTGGCAAAGCTTGTCAGTGGAATTAACTATCATGGAACACTGAAGAGAAGAGAGTGGAACTGTGAACTGATAGCGGCTTAGTTTGTTAAAATCTTAAAATTTGTGGAAAATGGGCAAAACATCTGATGATGTGACTAGAGGAAAGCTTGACTAGCTCTTATTTTTTTCAGTCCTCAGGGTTGATTTCACTAAGTGCCTGTTTTATTATTCTTAGTGTAAAAGTGAAAGCTGAAATCAATACTGTGAAAGCTAG
The DNA here is from genome assembly GCF_025201925.1 of Gopherus flavomarginatus. NCBI lineage: Eukaryota > Metazoa > Chordata > Testudines > Testudinidae > Gopherus > Gopherus flavomarginatus. The sequence continues at coordinate 112,479,688 of NC_066620.1, forward strand.
TTGGTTACCAAACATGTACATTTGTGACTCAACATACCTATCATCAAAGGAAGTGATAGAAATCAAGTGACTAACTTGACTGAAGTAATAAAACAGAATTCCTTCTAAAGTTAAATATACTCATTGTCAAGTGGCAAGATAGAGAAGACTCATGTTCTGATAAAAATGGAGATAATCTTTTTCTGCAAGGTCTTTGGAAGGTTTTATTCAGTGTCAAAGTTGCTCTTGAAGTGGAAGAGTAGATTACATCAGTCTGAGTGAGACGTTAACAATGAACATAATAGAACATAGCAATGATCATTTGATTACTTCACAGTTCACCAGCATCTGCTTCATTCAAGAGCAATTTCTGTTAAACTTTAACACCCCAAAAAGGCAAAGATCAGCCAGTGATTACCTTTAAGTTGTTTATGGCAAAGTCTAGAACTTGATAAGAAAGTTGCAGCTGCCTTATGCTATCAGCATTATCTTCTATCTAGCACAAAAGGAACACTTGATATAACCAACTGAAGTTCTTTGCCTTGAATGTACTCTTCTGGACTGATTTAAGTTTCTATGTATGCTACTAGATGCTCCAAGTGAGAGAGAATAAAAGAGCTAAAAGAATCAACATTTCTATTTAAACAAGATAATTGATCAAACATGAGAAATGACCCGATAATGACTACAAGCATGCATATATTGAAAGTGTTCCTCATTAGCATTACTGATTTTTCATCTTTAAAAACCAAGAATGTAGAGAGATGTCTGACAAACCTATGTCATTTGCTCAAAAAATTAAAATACAGTGAAAGATTAGAGATTTCTGGGGGGAGAGAAAGAGACAAACACACACACACAGGCCCTCCATGCTGGGTAAAGGGGCTACAGTCGTGTAAAAAATCATCATTCCCCTGCAGCAGGAACTGTGGAAGATGGCCGTAAGCCTTACTGTAGGACCACTGGTAAGTACTGGCAATAGGATCTGTGCTGTAGGTAGGAGGGCTGTGTTGGGGGGAGTGCTGCACAGATTCTGAGCAATATTTCTGCCCATAAAGCAGCCTGCAGAGGTTAATATAACTTAGCCAAGCCCGCAGGGGGCTTTGTGTTATGTCAGGGCCTGTCTAGCCACTGGAATAGCTCAAGATTAGGAGGGCACAAAAGTGTGTTAAACCCAGTATAGTTGCTCCAACACCTTCTGCCCTCTTTTGGCCTGCAAATTCTGTGCAGTGCCTCTTAGAGGTGCATTACAGAATCTCACCTTTAATGTATTGATGTTCAGCATCCTTATTTTAAATCTCATTTTGAAAAATATCTAACACAGTTCCAAGTATGTTGTGGAACATCAGAAATTCTGTTGCAGCCACCATCATATTCATGGTTGGCTGACTGAAGAAAGGGTTGATGTTCCACTTTTCGAGTGAAGCTAAGTCGTCTCAGGAAGATTGTCTATATTTGTGTTCTACCATAAAAGTGTGTGTTTTGAAATTTGTACTGAAAATGAGGAAAATTTAATATCAAAATAGTCTGCATTTTACACAACTGTACAGCTAAGTGTTAAATTTATAAACCATTAACAAGATTAGAGATACAATGGTTGCAGTCTCAATAAAAATTTAGGATGATTAAATAAAATAAAAACTGGAACTACAGAGACGAAATCTGCATTTTATTTCTGAGATACTACAGATCCCTTCCATTAAGTCAGTGGTTCTCAAACTTTAGTATTGGTGACCCCTTTCACATAGTAAGCCACTGAGTGTGACCCCCTTTATACATTCAAAACACTTTTTTATGTATTTAACACTATTATAAATGTTGGAGGCAAAGCGGGGTTTGGGGTGGAGGCTGAGAGCTCACGACCCCCTCAGGGGTCCCAACTCCCAGTTTGAGAACCCCTGCATTAAGTAATCAACATGATTGATCCCAAATACAAAAGTCACAGAGCTGGTTGATCCCAGAAAAGGTTGTGTCAAATTGTTGGAAAACTGTGAAAGTAAGTTAATGGAAGACAATTGAACTCAATTTGTCAACTTTTAAGACCTGTTGTCCAACCAGCTTGTCCATCAACTGCTTGTGTGTGAGGGGGCACACATCTGCACTGCTCTATTCAAAAAATTTTTGCTGCTAAAAAAGCAAATAAGTTGTTGAGTTTATCTATATCTAAAGTCAGACACAAAAGCAATGGTAGGCCATTTTATTTAGACTGGGGACTTCAACCTTTTTGTTTTTAACAATGTGAATGTTCTTTTGTGTTTTGAGTAAATACACATATGAAAGTGATTGTTCATGTACATTGTTTCAACTTCACAAAACATTTATGGGTTTTATTTTTCCCCAGCTGGGGAAAACTCCAACAGCCCTTCCACCCTGCAGTATCTTCATGTTAAAAATTTTATTCTTTCCCTGTTGAGTATTCTTAGACATTTTATTGAATTAAAATTATTTTGATTTTTTTCTTTTAGGTTGGACGTCACATTTTGAAGCCAAACTCAAAGAACAGCCTCATAAAAGCTGAGGAAGTAACACAGATGTCAACAGCAAAAGCAAGGGTACATACTTAACTGATGGCGCTGTGTGGAAAAACCCAACAACGGGCATGCTCATGAGTGGCAGGACCATTTCAGGAACAATTTCATAAAATGTGTACACTGGGATATACTGCTCCCATGCCTCAGGAGCTATGGTTTATAAAACTACCTCTTTTGATTTGAGTGTCCCAATAGCCAAGCTTGTCAGTGTGTTGTCTGCTTATAAAAAATTCTTTATTGGCATTTATTACTTTATAGCTGCAGACCAGAATATTTGCAGATAACTATTTAGATACTCTGAATGGGAAGCAGTTCATATAAAAAAGACTGGAGGCTGAAGTATACATGGGAGTGTGGAAACAAAATATTAATAGCTCAAGAAATTAAGTTTTAAGTGAAGCAGGTATGTACTATGTAATCAATAATAATATTGTCCCTCACTGAGAAGGTAGCAGGTCTCTCTGAGCTTCATCATAGCTTCCTAAAGCAACTCAGTATTCCATGTGCAAATAATCTCTTAACTTATTCTGGATCAACAGAGAAGTTCTCCTTACTATGTAGTGATGGTACTTGCCTTGTTTTAATTAAGTCAGATATGAACTGTGTGTTAACTGCCTGCAATGAGAAAAATTTATGTTCTGTGGCAAAAAAGGGCTCTGGAGAGACTTCTGCTTTCACAGGCATAGTCTAAAATCATTATGTAAATAAACATTCATTGACTATGGTGTCTTTCCCTTTTGCTTCCATATTTTAGGTCAACATTTTGTTGTTTTGTACATAGTTTATAAAATAAATTACTCTTATGTCAGTGAAGGTGTTGTCCTGTACATCATTTGCAAATTCATTGTTTTAGGTTTTTTTTTTTATTTTTTGTGTTGCCACAGTTTTAAAAGATTTGGTCAACTATTAGAGGGCTAATGGCCAATGAAAAGAAGAAAAGTAGATCTAAAAAATAATCTCTTTCCTACCAGAATATTGGGGGAGGGAACCTATTAGTCATAAATTCAATCAGGTATGCTTAGTATTTATAAAGTGGGAGAGGTTCTTCAAGTTTTTTGTCTGCAGATATGCCAGTGCTAGTCTTCAGTTCCCAAGTGGACTTAGTTCCCCTTGTTTCTGTGCTTCACCCAGCTTCTGCCTCACTAGCCTGTGTAGGGTGAGCAGACCTCTGGCTCATAGTTAGAAGAGGCAGGAGGCCCATAGATCTTACATTTCAGATCCTGAACGAAGACAGAGTTCTTCCCTGCAAACTCAACCTGCCAGTGCTGCAGTGCCCAGGGGTGTCTCTCTGAGCTCAAGAAGACCTCTCAAATGCGTTCAGAGCAGAGAGGGACCCCTGTTGTCTGGGAAGAGAGACATGGACTCTCTAGCACCACTCACTAAATCCAGTGACTGGAGGCAGAAGAGCTTCCTCAAAAGAATCAATGAAGCCATGCAGAACTACTTGATGCCAGAGCCTTCAGTGCCACATTGACAGAGACAACAGATAGATGAGTATGCTGTGTCCATGGGGAAGAAATTACCAGCACCATCTACCTCTGCACCAGTACACCCATCACAGTCTGCCCCAGTCTTATGTTTGTTGAAACCTTGTGATCAAAACATTTCTCCTGACAGTGGCTATTAAGTAGAAGAGGCTACAGATCCGTCAGTGCAGATGTTCTTTGATTAGTATTTCACAGCTCCAAAAGGCTCATTTGTATCCGCCCTGAAACTTAGGAGCCTGAGTTTCCATTATTAGAGACTTCTAGTTCTGTACCATCAAAATCTCTTCCTCAAAACATATCTAATACCTATAATGAAAGTTCTCATCAACATAACAGTGGGACTGAGTATAGAAGCCATACCCTATTTTTAAAATCTTCAGTTATTACCTCATCAATGGAGGAGTTTCAGTCTTCTAACTCTGACTCTTCTTCAAATTCCATCCCACTACCTAAGAGGAGAGTAAATCAGAAAAAAGAAAAAATCAGAAGGCAGTACACAAGAACCTCATTCTATTTGCTTTCCCCAAAATTAGGTGTATATGTCTCACCTATTTGTTCTGAAGCTTTGTCATGGTCTCAATACCCATAGTTTTCAGGACAAGTTCACCCACAGTTTATGGGGAATCCTTGTAGATCCTCTACTCTTAGGTCTCAGATGTCTCATTCTCCTGTTTGGGTTATGGCAACAATGAACATCCGCTCTCTGGTGACAAGGAGGCACCAGTTCATCAAGAAGATTAATCTAGATCGCTACATTGTTCTTATCCCTCACCTGCTGAGGCTGTGTCATTCTACTATACCTGTGAGAATGCACAATTTTAAAGTCTTTCAAGAACTGTTGAAGCACGTGGCACAAATGTTGGAAGTCCCATTGGAAATGGTACAGGAGAAGGCGTATAAGCTTTCATATTTTTACAATCGGCATCTATAAATAAGTGAACTTTAGATTTGGCAAAGGATCTTTGGGCTACTCCTCCCTTGGTTTTAGCTACTTCAAAATGTGCAGGTTGTAAATGTCAGATACTTTTCAAAGATTGAATATTTTTATACTCATCTGATTATATTCACTGGTTGTTGCTGCAAATGAAAAATCAAGACTAATAGGAAAGTTAAATCCTAAAGAGAGAATCAGAGACTAGACATTGTTGGGAGAAAAATGTATTTATTCGTCAGCCTAATTAGGAAGCATGCTATCTAAATATTACCTTCAGTGGGATAGACTGTCTAGCTTTAGGAACAAGTTACCTTTAGAATTTAAATGGAATTTTAGATCAATCTGTGAAGGTCTGTTAATGCTAAAACCTCACTTCAGGCTGCACTAAATACAGCTGATACAGGCGTCCATTCAGTGGCTATAACTGTTATGAGACCTGCATCAGGGTTGCTTAAGAACTACAGACAACCATTGAAGATTCATCATTTGATGGACAGAATTTATTTACTGCTAAAATGGATGAGTCTCTTCATTCATTGAAAGACTCAAGATTTACTTGCAGATTACCAGGTTATACAGGTCTGTTGCATCTTACACTGGGGGTCCTACAGTCAGCACGTAAAGTGAAAATCACATATAGTCAAAATTACATTGAGTAGAATGGTGGGCAGAATCGCCCGTACTACAGGTACAGTATTAAACATTTTTTTTCTTTTTGCCGACTGCGTAAAGCTGAAATCGTGCATGTTAAATGCGCCTAAGATGTGACAGACCTGTATATCCCAGATTTTAAAGTGAAGCAATCTTGCCCTCATTCTTTTTCCTTGAGATATAAGAATACTGCACCTTCATATTTTCATCAACAGATGTCTTCTGATCAAGCCAAGACTAGATTGAGTTACCAGAAGAAGAGATCAGCTCCATAATCCTCTTTGGTAACCTTGAAATCAGGACAGACACGGATATCAGCTCTGATAGAGGATCTTGGACTAATCTATAAGGATCTATACCCTTTCATCCCTCTCTGGTTCCCATCTATTCTTTTTCCAGGAGGCTTGCATGGGAATCACCACAGATCAATGCGTGCTTCAAATCATCAAGGATGGTTATGCTTTTCAGTTTAACTGCCCCTTCCACCCTTACCCCTTCCTGATCTCTAGGGACCATTTTCACAAGAGTGCTATGCGTCAAGAGATAATGACCTAATCAATATAGGAGCAATAGAATCTCAAGAATTTATAGGAGAAGTCTTCTTATTCCCTTTGTTTCCTCATATTGAAGAAGAAAATGAGGTTGGTGTCCAATCCTAGATCTCAGGCTTCTAAACAAATACATGCTGCTTGCCAAATTTCATATGGTAACTCTTGCTTAGTTTATTCCTGGTCTAGATCCTATGGATTGGCTCATTAAGTGTCCTGTAAACTGAGGGTATTTTCTTGTGTGGGGTATGAATCAACACATGGAGTACCTTTTGATTAGTAGCTTTAGGTAACTTACCAGTTCAGAGTACTTCCCTTTGGAATTTCATCAGCCCCAATGGTATTTACCAAATGCCTATCTGTAGTAGCATCTCCACAAACAGGATTTACACATTTACCCTTATCTAGGTGATTGGGCTGTACAGGGAAAATCGTGGGAACAGATGTCCATGGTAGTAAGGAAGATTTTTCATTCCTAGGTCTGAGGATTCATTAAAAAAAAAAAAAGGCAAAGCTCTTTGGTTCTGTCCCAATTGGTAGAATTGGGGGGGAGGGCTGTATTAGACTCATTAGCAGCAAGAATTTTTTTCTCTCTGGATGGAGTATTAGCTGTCCTATTTCAAATCTGTCTTCATGAATGCCATCAAACATCTGTCAAGATGTCTCAAATTTTTAGGCCATAGAGCACCTTGTATTTTTTGTGATTCCATTCACTAGACTACACCTCAGACCTTTTTCCAATTGAATCAGATTGTTCTACAAACCAATAATTCATGACATGCCACTGAGAGTGACAGTTCTGAATCAGATTCTCTCCTCTGTAGAATGATTGAGAAAATGGTATTTGCAACAATTCTGTTTGCTTCTCTCATACTGCCCAGAACTCTGATAACAGATGCACCCAAGAAGGCTTGGGGAGCTCATAGATCATGTTCAGACACATGGCCTCTTGTGCAAATCAGGAATCCATTACACATAAATGTGTTGGTATTAAAATTGTTACGACTAGCTTGCAAGGCATTTCTACCACTGATCAAGCTGCCTGGACTTCAGCTCATACATTCATGGAACGCTATTAAGTGACTGCTTCCAGATCTGATGCCAATTTCAGAAGTGCAGTTGTACAGTCTTTTCAAATAACTCCTAGTTCCCCCCCCGCCATGGAAAATAATTGCTGGCTAATCATCCTGAGTGGGATCCACATTTGCAGTACTCAAAGAAAGAACTGTTACCTATCATACAGTAACTTATTTCTTTGAGATGTCTGCACATATGAATCCCATGACTTGCTCTGTAATAACCTTAGTCCCAGATTTGGACCTTAGCGTCCAAAATATGGGGGTTAGCATGAAAACCTCCAAGCTTAGTTACCAGCTTGGACCTGGTACCTGCTGCCACCACCCAAAAAATTAGAGTGTTTTGGGGCACTCTGGTCCCTCTGAAAAACCTTCCCTGGGGACCCCAAGACCCAAATCCCTTGAGTCTCACAACAAAGGGAAATAATCCTTTTTCCCTTCCCCCCTCCAGGTGCTCCTGGAGAGATACACAGACACAAGCTCTGTGAACCCAAACAGAGTGAATCTCCCTCTCTGTTCCCAATCCTGGAAACAAAAAGTACTTTCCTATTCCCCCAGAGGGAATGCAAAAATCAGGCTAGCAATCCAACACACAGATCTCCCCGATTCCTTCCTCCCACCAATTCCCTGGTGAGTACAGACTCAATTTCCCTGAAGTAAAGAAAAACTCCAACAGGTCTTAAAAGAAAGCTTTATATAAAAAGAAAGAAAAATAAGTACAAATGTTCTCTCTGTATTAAGATGATACAACACAGGGTCAATTGCTTAAAAGAATATTGAATAAACAGCCTTATTCCAAAAGAATACAAATCAAAGCACTCCAGCACTTATATTCATGCAAATACCAAAGAAAAGAAACCATATAACTTACTATCTGATCTCTTTGTCCTTACACTTGGAAACAGAAGACTAGAAAAAAGAAACTACTTCTCCAAAGCTCAGAGAAAGCAGGCAGCCAGAAAACAAAGACAAAGACACTCAATTCCCTCCACCCAAAGTTGAAAAAATCCGGTTTCCTGATTGGTCCTCTGGTCAGGTGCTTCAGGTGAAAGAGACATTAACCCTTAGCTATCTGTTTATGACATGCTCTCCTTCCCCGCAGCTTGGAGTCTTATGAATTCTGGGTGGTGAAAGAACTAAGTGACAGTTGGGGTTGTTGTGCTTTTAAGTCATCTGGAGAAGAGGAGCCTGAGGACATGAGCAAATGCATGACTCCCACTGGACAGTACTAGTGAAAATTTTCCATATTACTGCACTGGTGCACCACACACCATGGGTGGGATCCACATGTGTGGACATCTCAAAGTTACTGTAAGGTAAGTGTGACACTCTGTACCACATGTTCACCACTTTTATATGCTTATAGTTTGTACAAATTACTCCTTGTGAGGTATCATTTGAAAACTCAGAATCTGAAATGCGTGTTTCAACATTATTTGTGAAGTTATGAGTTTCTAATGTACGATTACTGAAATGTGTTGTAATTCTAAGTAACACCCACAAACCTGTTTTTAGAGACAAAGACATACTGGCAACCCCAGATAGGTATCAACAGTCAAGTGGGCTATTACTTACTTAAAGAGCCATTCTTCAGTAATGGGGAGGTGTAAACAGGAAATTTACATTTTATCCCAGATATGGTTTGAATCTCACGTGCCCCGGGACTGTTTGTCTACACCCTGGCAGTGTGGGGTGGGGGGTAATCCTCAAAGAGAGGAGAGTATAAAATGAGACAGTGATCTCCACAGGACCCCTCTCCTCCTTCCACCTCTTTGCTCAAGACAACAAGGACTATCAAAGAACTAAACAAAGGAGGAGTGGTTCCAAGTTGGACACAGTCTGTGAACTGTATGGCAGCTTATACTAGGACAAACTTTTTGCTTTTAAGCCTATTAGCTTGGTAAAGTTTAGGCATTAGCTTGCGTTTTTGTTTGTATTTCTTTTGTAACCTATTCTGACTTTTAGGCCTTATCACTTGTAATCACTTAAAATCTATCTGTAGTTAATAAACTTATTTTATTTTTACCAGTGTGTGTTTGGATTAAATTGTGTGTTGAACCTCTACTTGATAAACAAGGCTGGTGCATAATTAATACCTAATGTTGGAATGATTGACTTACTATGAGCTCACACTGTCCAGGAGAATACTGACCAGTGACAGATGCACATTTCTAGGGAACAAGGCTGGGACTGGGATATGTGGATGTCGCCCTGTGAGTAATTTGAGTGGCTAGTAGCACTCAATACTGTGTAGCTGGGAGCAAGTTATATGCTGAAGGCTGTTTGTAAGCAGAACCTGGTGAGGTGGTTGTTCACCAGTAAAGCAGTGTCAGAGGCACCCCAGGCTAAAGAATTAAGGGGGGCACCCCTTTTCAATAGTCCAGATTGTACCCTGGGGAATGTCACAGTGAGTAATTGTTCTTTCCCCCAGTTTTGTTTGCTGCCTTTCTCATCTTCAGGCATGGGCTTGCATTATTTCAGAGTCTCAGACCAATGGGTACTGAAAACTGATATCAAAGGCTACTCCATAAAATCCCCATCTCTTCAGGGATGTGAGGAACAACAGTGGGGTGGTGGTGGAGAGAAATGTTAATTCCTTTCTTCAACTATGAGTCATACATATACCACCTGCGGAGTGCAGAGGGAAAGATACATACTCCCGCTTCTGCCTTATCCCTAGAAGAAGTGGCTCCCAGAAGAAGGATGTCTAATCCCGGACTTTAGGCAACTAACACATTTATATATGCCAATTCAAATTGAGACTGATGACACAAGTTTTCCTCATCCCCTCTCTGGAAACTCAGGATTACTTTGCTGAAACTCTTAACCTGAGAGTTGCCAGTACAGGATACTTTTACTATTAACTTTTGCTCTATTAACAAAACAGCCCTGACTGCTAACAAAATACTTGGCAGTAGTGGCAGACCATGTGAGAAGACAAGGGATACCTGTTTACCCATATGTGGATGAGTGACTTCTGAGACGGAAATCCTCACAGTAATCATCAAGTGCCTTATTCAGTCCTCAACCTGTTCTACTTCTGGGACAGAGTAAATTACAAGTCACTCCTACTCAGTCCACAGAATTTATAGAGACTGTTCTAGATTCCAAGTGGGCAAATCTTACTTAGATATATAACTACTCTCCTTTTCAGGCATGTGCCAGTTACTCATGATACTAAACGATTCTGGCTTTATAGGAGAGATCTTAAATTATATTAGTACATAACTAAAACATTTTCTTCATTGTGGCATAAGGGTTTTATTGGCACTCATTTAGAATAGCTTACATAGTTCACTCATTGTTTTGCCACTTGAGTAATTAAACTCTCCCAGCTTTTCCTGGTAAAACCTTTTATACCACTTCACCATCATACATTAATTATCTGACCTTAAAATCAATTATAAAAATGATCCAATATGCAAAAGAAATTAACTTCAGGTTGAACCTCTTACCAGCTGTGAAATCTTTGAAGAGAAGCTTTGACCTAAGTTGCATCAAATTTGAAGACAATCTGCTGCTTCAAAAGCTTGGTGTGCTTTTTCAACAGTTTAATTTTGATATGTCATAATCTGAAAACTAAAAATGAGTAAGACTGGCTTTGGTGAATTACACCAAGGAGTACTGAGGTGTGTGTATATTGTTCTGTTTGACATGCTTGCTCATCCCCCACTATCACTTCTTACTCTTTCTACTTTGGCTTCCCCTACTGGCTAATGACCAATTTTCCCCCTCCGTATCCTGTCTGGTAATATTCACTATAAGCATTGGCTGGTGCTTCCTTCAATAAAAAGTCTAGCTCTGATGTGCTATCAAAAACCCTTTCAGAGTTCCAGCGAAGCATCCTTTCAACATTGGCTTCCCAGACTTGTAAAGGGCAGTTGCCAGGATCACCTATTGACATAGGCAACATACTAAAACGTTTGTTCTCATGATTTCACTTAATTAGTCAGATAATTAAATTGATCTCTGTATAGTTCCTGTTTTGAAATGCAGTTATTGTCCCTTATCCAATTCATTGTTTGCAGGCTTGGATTTTTTTTTTTCTTTCAGACAATGTTCTGAAAATGTCTACCTACAGCCGATGACACGTGGAGGACATGTGGAGTAGTACTCTCAGGTTTGGGAATATATTTTTCAGTTTCAGTCTCTTTCCTTGTAATTTAACATAATTAAACTGTTTGGAACAACTTCTTACAAGTATATCAAAGAGTTTCTCAGTCATCTTATTGTGCATAATCATAATGTTACCATAGACATCAGAATAGTGAAATAGATATCAAAAGCAATGTGTCAATATTATACAGTATTTACTTAGTCTTTATATTGCAATTGTACCTATTGTGCTAGTATTATATACCTATGAAAACACAGTTCCTTTCCCAAAGAATGTACAATCTGAGGAGACAAATGACTTATGAAAAGGTATATATGGTGTGGATGGGGAATATCATAAAATTATTTGCTGTTTTTTAATTAACATGCTAGGTGAAACCCATTACTGATTAACTCGCTTCACTACTATGATGGATTTCTTGCAGGCGTGGTGGGAGAGGTTATTATTTAGCTTCCTTCTTGTTTTAAGGGGAAAGCAAACAAAATAAGTTCAACTTGCATGTTTTACAAGTGGCACAGGTTTCCTTAGCAGAGCTTAGAAGTGCTTTCAGATCTCTGTTGAGATTAAAAAATTCTATTAGCAGCAGATTAAGGAGCTAAGAGAGATTCTGTATTTACAAACATTACCACGCAGGCTCTGGTCTACACTTTAAAACTTTAACTGATACAGTTTGTGCAGGTAGAAGCCCCATTGCAGGTGTAGTTGCATAGATACAAATGTGTTTATACCATTATAGCTTATAGTGAATCAGTATAAGCTATACCTGTTTAAGCACCTATATAACTATATCCACACTAGAGGATTTTGGTGGTATAGTTTATATCAGCAGACTCCTCCTAGTTAAAAGCCTATCATGTTTCATTACCTCCTGCTACAGCAACATAGCTTGGTGAGCAGCTGCACAATAAACTACCTGCATGTATACATCATTCAGCAGATGATATCCATCCTTCCTTCATGTCTGCAAGTGTGTGAGAGAGGTCCCCTTGGCAGTAGAACTAGTGTGGTTCTGCTGTGCAAAGGGAAACAAAATTTGTTATCCCATGAAGTGTGGAGTTTAGGGGTTTTCTGTACAATTGGTATTTGGACTTAGGGTAGTAGCAAGCCAGAGAAAGGGGTGGGCTGGATGATCCACTGAACAGATCTTCACTCTTCCTCCCAATACAACCCTCCGGAGAGGGAACGTGCTGATTGCTACAACTATTATGTCTCTGTTGAACCATTGACCTCTCTGGAACACTTTCACTCCTTTTGTGGCCATGCAGAAGCAAGGAAAAGGGAATTCATCCTCCCACTGTGGATTTTCTCAGTAGCCAATTGAAGTACTTGGCTGGGCACCTGAATTGCCCTTAAATACACAAACAGTAGAACTTTCTACTGCATATGCTCAGTTCTGCATTTCAAAAGGAATAAAGTAAGCAATATATATTAATATACCAAGTTCCAAAGTTCAACTATATTTTCAGTCAACACACCAAATTAAAAAGGTGTGAGTTTCTTACTCACAGTACAATATATATTTTAAACTTCATGATCCCAGAAAACACTTGGGAATTTTTCTCATGCTTTCAAATACAAAATATCACTTATGGGACAGCTCAAGCACGGCAAACTTACTCACCTTTTGGGCTGATTTAGATTGCCTTTGCAGATAATGGCTGCCGATCCATTACTGCAGATTTTACTCTTGTATGGAGCTCCTTGGAGGCAGAACCAGACCTGTCACTCTGGACAGGCTGGGTGTGACTACACACCTGAAGAACTGGCCCCTTTGTTCTGCCTCTTGCAGCTGATCTACCAGACCACCCCTGCAGAGCAACTTCAAAAAAAAAAAAAAAAAAGTCACATCAGCAGCCTTTCTGCTGCTACCTCCTCATTTGCTAGAGCCATGCTGCTATAGTCGGTCTCTATTGCTCACTGTATCCCTCAAATATAGAAAATCCCTTGGATTGGCAGTCAGTTTGAGTTAAGTGTTCGTTAGTAGCAGCTGTCATGGCAGATGCTTACTGGCACTCCTTTGCACGAGCTAAGAATTACAGGAGGATTACCCAGTAAGGGGCAGAAAAAAATAGCTCAAGGCACAAGAGATAGAGGAGATACCACAGGAAAACCTCTGCCTCCTTCAAGCAAGCATGATTATGCTGAACTGGCAGGGTTTTCAGTGGCTTCTAGCTTGCCTTGATTGACAAGTCTGTCTCCGGGGAGCTGAAAGCAGGGGGAAAATAGATCTGTAGACTTTCCTGTTAGAAGAAAAATTGGAGTAATTAAAGATAAATTTTCCAATTTAGATCCAGGGCTTTAGATTGGAAAGAGTTTTACCTCTTTAATTATAGTGGACATGACAGCTGCCAAAAACTACTGTAGTATGAGGAGGAAAATCTGCCTTCATTTTCATAATTGCTTCAATTGTTGCAGTATTGAACCAAAATTGCTATAAATTACCACAAATCAATGTGGCAAAGAAAGGCAAGAACCAAAGATGTATGGGAGAGAGATTGTAAAGACAGGGAAAGAAGGTATAAAATGCAGGCATTTGGAGATAGAGTCTCAGTATATATGAAAAGAGCTGCGTATGGATTAAAGTGTGTATGTGTATAAAAACAATTCTCTTTGTAAATCTTCTAGCAGATGTTGTTTCTTGCACTTGTGGCTGTCAAATTGAGTGACAAATTAAATGTGAAGGGCAAAATCTGGAAGTGTCAGGAAAAAAGATTTCCACTCCTAGTGCTTATGAACTGTTCGGTGGTTTCTACACATCATATGTTGTGCTGGGTGTTTTAGTTTCAGGCTGTTTAGGCTGCAATCATTTAAAAAGAATGATTGTCTTGTAGTTAAGGGAGGCGGAGTGACCATTCTTCCACTGCTGCCATAATACACCATTTAGTCCATTCTTTCATTTAATAAATAATCCAGACAATTAAATATTTGGCTTCAGAAACATTTTACTTTACATTTAAACCAGTTGCTGAATTATTTCATGTTTAGTATAGACTTTATTTGCTTCTCACATCTATAACATTTTGCATAGGATTCAATCTATCAAAAGTAAATTTGAATAATTTAAAAGGCTCCATAATCCCAAATTTTAAATTTGAGCACTGAAATTAGGGCACTCACATCCCCGTCTGGTGTTCATATTGACACATAGGCACCTAAAAGATAGTTCAACATTCAAATGATGCCTGTCACCAAAGTATAAACTAAAGAGTCTTAGATACATTTTAGGTATTTGGCTAAACGTGCGGATTGTTATGGCTCACATGGATTTTCTCTTGTTCAATGTCATAGTTAAATGATTTGTCCCGACTTTGAATCTGTACTTAATCATTTGGTTTTACATCACTATTTCTTTGCTTTGTTTTATCTGTTTGTGGTCAGCAGTTTTTTTGCTTATATTATATAAATGTTCAGATTTAATTTGTATTAGTCAGTGATGGCACGTGGCTCTCCTTTTGATGTACAGAATTTCCTCCAATAATTCTGCCAGCAACAGTTTTCCCTCTTCTATGGGAGCAGATTTCCCCCCCCAACTTGCTTTCAGAAATGCAGAGAGTGGCTTTGTTTCTTCATGCCAGCAATGTTAGTAATTCTGCTGACATTTCTAGTCAGGCCAACTGCCCCTTCAAGAAAGCTCAGAAGAACTTAAAAAAATAATGACTTATGTTTGGGGGTCAAGTCACTGAATGTGCTGATCATCTAGTCACCAAATGTTGCCTTTCAATAAAGCAAATTCTGCAGTGTGGGGAGAAAACTGATGTGTATATTCAACACAGTTGTGTATGTGAATTGCATAGATTTAACCACAAGAGAGCAGTGTGATACCAGACTGGTACAAAAGTAGTTTTGTTTTTGTAACAGTAGGTCTCTTCTAATAGCAAAACCTTACCCTTCTGTTTTGTCTTTTAGCTGTATTCCAGATAGCACGCTAAAGTTCTCTAGAGATGCATGCTTATGGCTTTAAACAAACAGTGCTGATGGTGAACCATGTTTATGTGTGCTGAGATTAGTAAGAAGTACATTTAAGGCTAATTTATCCTCTCTGAACTACACAGCAGATTTACTGTTTTGCTCTCTACGTGTTTAGAATCCACACAGCCAGCAACCAGTACATTCTATGCATGTAGACAGCAGAATAGATATTGAGATTCCCATGCCGAGTTGGAAGAGAGAATTTAGCAGCCCAAAGTGATTCGCCTTACAGTAGAACTCTAGTGAAAAAAATGGGTTCATAAAATGCTACCATCAAAGTTTATCGCTGCCTAAAACTGCTGCAACTTTCAAAAAACAAATGAAAACCATAACTAGTAACTTCAGTTTCTGAATCTATATTCATTTTGAAACCACGCACAGTATTCTGGTTTCTACTGTGACAGAAACAATTAGCTAATGTTTTTGCCTTATTTGATTTTAAAAATGATTGTCTTTAGAAAATCAGCTAAACAGTTTTGGTACTATGATTCACATTTATTTGAGTTCAAACCCTGATCCTGCAACTATGCACTTGTGTAGCTTTATGTATGTGAATAGTCTTATTGAAGTCACTATTCATGCATACCAATAGTGACTTCATTGGGACTATTCACATGCACTTGCTTAGCTTTGTATGTGTTTGCAGAATTGGGCCCCTGTTGGTGTTTCTGCTCATAGAAGTCTAATTGTAATATATAATAATAATGCAATAAGCACCTTGCCGTTACTGCCAAAGTAGGAAAAGGGTGTGTGTATTTGTTTTCAGTGTTGTATCTGATATGTGTTTGGCAGATGGGTTTTTTGCTCATTTGTAACTTGACTGTATAACCATCTCTACAATATGAACTTTTTAAGATGAAGGTAAAAACAATCCTAAATAAATATCAATTTGTATTACTGAGATTATGAGGAAAAATCACAAAGTATTGCGTTCCAAGTGTATTGCTGCTTTCCAAACATCTTCAATGTACGCTAAGTATGAGCTTTTGAAAAACTTTACTTTCCGCTCATAAAAAATGTTAGGATAAAATGAACAGAATTGTAAACCAGAAAAAGGCAAGCACTGCATGCTAAAAATTCATTTCTTGTTATAATTCATACTTATTTAATCCCTCTCTACACAGTCTTTTACTTTTAATGTATCATTCTCTTTTGTCTTCTCTTTTGTTCACTAGCTGTTTGCTGTGCTTCAGTATTCGATTTGTGAGAAGATTACATATAGGGGGGCCTGTGAGTCACGGGTAGATCAGTATCTTGGTGAAGTAAACTACTTCAGGTTAATGTTTAGTTCCTCCATTTACACGACAGAGGGATTTACTGCTCAGATATATGTAGACACTCTGTGTGGATGTGTTCCCCAGCCCTCCTCTAAAACAACTTGCCTATCTAGCCTTCAGAGATTTTAGGAACTTTTCAGAAAAAAATATCAAGAAGAATCTGCTAACATGAATGCTTTAAAAAGAAATACTATCTAGACAAAAATCACATATAATTCTGCCCTCAGTAATGTCCCTGCTTCCCCATTGACTCAGTGGAGTTACTGGAGGCTAACTGAGGGTAATATTTGGCTGCATGCATGTTGAATAAAGAAATGCCCCTATCATCTTGGATTATTAAAATGGTAAACTTTAAATCTAACTTTTTGCCATTTGTGCTGTCTCTCAGTATTTTGCATTTTCTTCTGCAGGGATAATGAAACTGGACTGGTCAACTTCACTTTAGTTTCTAGTCAGATTTGCTTTCTAGTTCTCATGCATGAACAAGGCAGCTGTGTTTTGAGCACATGACTTCAGAGGAATGTATAAGAGACCATATCTCTCTGGCCATATTCAACATTGGAGTTATAGGCACCACTGTAAGGCTGATGAACAGCAAACAATCCACTGGTTCACTGCAGGAGACTAGATTGAAAAATTTTCTCTGCTGAGTGGGGCTGCAGGCATATCTGTTTCATTACCTGTCAGGCTCTTCATCCTCTGTGTACTTCCAGGAAGGTGAGATTTCACTGCATTTTGCTGCACTTGTAGGGTGTGATCTAGAATAAGGGTGAGGAAAGACAGCTCATTCAGAGCAGCTTCCAGTTTTGATTAAGTAAAGGTGTGCCTGTGTGGTTCTTCATAACTGTAGCCACCTGCTGTAGTGAAGAAGTAGCCATCTTGGGCACCAGCTGCCAGTACAAAGTGGAGGAATAAGAGAAGTGAGACTGGCTCCTGTCACTTCATCCCAGCTTCATTGTGCCCTAGTTCTTGTTGCTGCATCTGAATCCTGCTGTCTGTCATACTGTGGTGTTAGCATTTGTCTAGCTTTCATGGCTAGGTGGGCTTCCAAAGTACCCCTAGATGCATCATAGAGATTGATCATATCTACAACAACATTGATGCTTTGTTCCGGGGAGCAATATGTTATGTTGTATGTGCACATCATTATGTGTGTTTGGTTATCCTAACCTCTCTTGTGTAATTTTTTCTATGCGGTTCTCTCCTTTTGTTACGAGCCACATCCTATTTTATTTGCCAACGTGCAAAACAATGTGATAAGCCAGTTCATTTTTTTTATTGAACTTTTTCCTGGAGCCTATTGCTTGCCAAGACATCTCTCTGGATAAGGGATCAAGCGAGGTGTTTTGTTTGTTGTTTTTTTTTGAAGTAGGAGGTGTCTCTACAGTGTCACCCAAAGGAAAGGCACCTGAAAGTCAATGTTTAGTACTGATCAAAATGTCTAATATAGAGGTTAGATTTCTAGTCATATGAAATGGTGTTTTAATAGACTTTACAAAACCTACGGTTGGGGGGCTTCAACAACAAGGACTGCTCCTCTAATATTTGATCCCCATCCTTGCACACCACAAAATATTAGTTTATAGACCTTCTGCATCTGCTTTTATATTTTCACTATGTTTGTTCTTTCATCTATACCGGGGTTGGTAACCTTTCAGAAGTGGTGTGCCAAGTCTTCATTTATTCACTCTGATTTAAGATTTTGCGTTCCAGTAATACATTTTAACGTTTTTAGAAGGTCTCTTTCTATAAGTCTATAATATATAACTACTATTGTTGTATGTAAAGTAAAGAAAGTTTTTAAAATGTTTAAGAAGCTTCATTTAAAATTAAATTAAAATGCAGAGCCCCCCGAACCGGTGGCCAGGACCCAGGCAGTGTGAGTGCCACTGAAAATCAGCTTGTATGTCGCCTTTGGCACTCATGCCATAGGTTGCCTACCCCTGATCTATACCGTCTGCATGTGCATGAGTTATAGCAACGTTTAGCTTTTTATACTTCTATGTAATATTTTTTTTTAAACCAGTAGGAGAGGATTTCAGAGACTTATTTCCTCTTTCATAATAGTAGACTTGAGGGTTTCAAGTGTACTTGGCCTGTTTACATGGCATAATGAAGCTGATTTATGCACAATGATTATGCTATAATTGCTTTGTAATCTTGTTTCTACTATGAGATCAGAATGTTGGCACTGGGTTAGACTGACATTACAAATAAAAGAATGGAAAAGCTATATATGGTACACTAGTCAGATGTACCTTGGGATTAAGGTTCTCCTACTTTTTATTAGTGTGCAGGGCTGCCACCAGGAGAATAGAATATGAAGGCAATCTCGGGTCCAGGTGTAGGGGGTAAGGCTTGGTAGGCGGGGAGGGATTTCGGGTGCTGGGAGCTTGGTGGGAGGGTTCTGGGTGCATGAGGGTTGAGGCTCAGTGTGGGGGTCTGGGCGGGTCCAGATGTACAGGAGTTGGGTGGACTGGGGAGCAGATCCCCATACAGTGGCCCCTCCCCCATAGAGTCAGGAAGTGGGGGGTGGAGGGAGTGGAGAGCTAGGGGAGGTTTCTGGGAGTGGGTCTGACCTGGACCCGGCCACTCCATGCAAGGGAAGAGGAAGTGTGCTCCTCCTTCACCCCACAGCCCAGCTGAGCCAGGACTAGCAGCTGAGCCTGGCACAAGCGTAGGTGCCACCAATTGAGGCATCCCCAGCCCCGCCCTTCCCCCGCCACAGTGATTTATCTCTCTGCTGGCTGCTGTGGGTGCCCAACCAATGCGCCCATGCTGCTCTGGAGGGGTGCATGACCATTCTTGCTGTTTCCCTTTGCTTCCCCATCAGAAAGTCATTTTTCTGCAGGGAAGCAAAGAAATGTGAGAGGGACATGAATTCTGCAGAATTACACCAGGAATAATAGATAATTGGTTAGGATGTCAGAACCCACAGCTAAGAAGCCTGGATTTAAGAGATGTAGTCCATGACTAGCAGTGTTCCTGGTGTCAGGTGCTGTCAAATGGGGCCCTTGAGTCCAAGGCTGGCAGTACAAGTATAGTGGCTATACTCCAAACTGTGCCACCCAGTAGCGAGAGTCAGTGGCTGCCTTGCCTAGCAGTGGGATTCAACGTCTATGCCGCCCAGTGGTAAGAGTCAGTGGCCACATTGCCCAGTGGCTAGAATCAGTGGCCATGTCACCCAACAGCAGAAGGTTAGTGACTCAAGGTAGGGGACCCCAGGCCCACCCTGTTCCACCTCATTCCAACCCAGAGTCCTTCAAAATAGTGGTCCAGATATGTGACCTAGGGACAAATGCCAGTATGCCTGTTCCTCCATCTGCACCCAAGTTTGTCTTGGAGTTCCTGTTGGAGTCCTCTCGGGTCACTCCTGGAGTGTTTTCCCCTCTCTGCAGTGACTTGTCATCCTTTACCCCTGTGGTTGAAAGGCCTGCAGCGGCTTACCTGTGAGGCCTACCCCCAGCAGCTTCTCTGCAGGAGGCTGCAGCACCCAACTGCTCTTTCTTAGTCAGCCCAGACTGAGTTGAGTTGCTCCCTTTTAAACTCTCCCTCCACTGGGAGCATGCCCAGCAAGGGCGAGATGGTGTGGCTTCCTGTGTCCAGAACAACTTCTTAACCGTCGCCTCACCAGTGTGGAATTGGTATAGCTTGTCATAGATGCACAGGCCATATGCCTTGTATGTTTAGAGAGGGACGCTCTCCCTCTAAATTTTCTATTTGATCAACTTTTACCACACAAGCAAAGAAGAAAAGATAAAAATAGACTCCAAGCGATTTTACTGCAGAGAGTCAGTGACAGTGAAACTATTGGGAATGCCACAGTATGCAGCTGGTTCTTGGAGGTCTGCTCTGAGTGATTCAGTCAGGAAGGAGCGTTTCTCTTTGGTGCCCAGTGCTACAGGTTCTGAAAAAATAGGGATCCAAGAAGAAGAAATCCATAGTGGTGTTGGCCTCTGTTTCCAGAGCCAATCTGATTCAAAAGGACTCAGTTAGGTGCCGAACATGAATGTCTGGCCCTTTTCGGCATTGGCAAAGAGCCAATCCATGCACAAGAGACTCACCTAGATGGACACTCTATTAAGAGTGTAGTTTGATTACAAGTTCTCAAAGCGGGATCAGGAGATGTTCCACTTAGGATTTCATAGGGCTAGCTCTGGATGAGCCAGAACAAAAAGTGGGAGCTCAGGAACTGAGCATGGAAACTGATAGAGTCAGTAATTGGTACCAGCACAATCCTGCAACAGATAACAGTTAAGGCAACAGTTCATTGTTCAGATTAATCTCCAGTTCCTTTAATAGCTGAGACAGGAATTTCTTCTGAGCAGGTATTGGATGTTTTTTTAGAACTGATCAGACTAACTGCTTCCCCAAGAATCACCAGGGAGCTAGAAGAAATCAGGATCTCTCTACTACTTCTTCCACCTAAGATCCCTTCCTCTCCTTTCCTATTCAGAAACCCCCTTATTGTCTCCTATTGCATCCAAACAATGAAGAGATTGGTATCAGAAAAGAGATCTGGTCTGAAGACCGGATCCAGTGAAAGAATATTGTAGATAGTCTCATTCAGACCTGCTGGATCGATTATGCACAAAGATATTTCCAACTGATCTGTCAATGGGTTTTTGGCCTGACTGGCAAGTACCCCCTTGGGTTAGACGGTGCCACTGGCCATCTTCTGCATCTTATCAAGGGGGGGCCTATGTATGAGCATACACTTTCACCAAGAGGGCATACAATTGTCAGATCCGAAGGATATGGATCCAACAATGCAACAACTTCTGGGTAAGTCAGCTGTGGAACTAAGAGAGCTACTGTCTGAGGAGCAGTTATTAGAGCTGAGAGAGTCCTGTCTAGATTCTGGGGATATGCCTGCTCCAGATGAAAACATGGTGGATATTTCATACTGTTGTTGTAGCATGTCATGCATTAGTGTTGCAAATGACAAAGACAATAGATATTCTCTCAGTTTTTGTTGGGGAGGGGGGTTGTCCCATCCTGTTTTTGACATTTTGGGGACAGCTACTAGGCAAAAAGTGATGCTTCCTTTGTTGGAGGGGTTGTTTCAGCCAGCAAAAGCAGCCTGGAATACTCCCTCATCTGCTCAGGCTCTATTAAGAAAAAACAAACAAGCAGCAGATAAATTATATCAATTCCTTCAGGAAGAGCTTGCTATGTTTCGTATCTACCCATCTCCTAGTTCATTGGTGGCTGAGATGGCACTTCAAAGATTGAAAAATGCCCAAATCCAATTCCATTGGATAAAGAGGCAAAAAAATTGGATGTATTTGGAAGAAAAACATATTTTCTTCAGCTACATTAACCAAGCACATGTCTAATTATGAAGCTGTCATGGCTAGGTATCAATATTATCTTTGAGGTAAATGTCCGTATTCCTTAATTCTCTTCCAGATCTGCAGCACAGAAGGTTAACAAATGCTATTTTGATAGAAGGACAGAATGTTGCTAAGCAACAGTTGAGATTGGCATTTGACTTCACATACTTCAGCAAGGGCAATAGCTTTGGGTGTTGCATTAGGAAGACAGGTGGTTAAAATCAGGGTGACTGCCTCAGGAGTCAAAGATGAGGATTAAAGATCTTTTGAAGGAGAAGCTCTGTTTAGTGTACAGACTGATGAGATGCTAGAAAAAAATGAAAAATTTAAGCTGTACAGCTAGAGGTTTAGGTTGCTCTAATACATTGATGACATCCTATTCAACTCCACTGTATGGATACCAAAGGCAATATCCACCTTCTTCGTCTTCATCACTTCCTTATAATTATCAGAGAAAGACCTATCATTATCAGACTACACATTATAATACCCAACATCATCAACAACAGAGGAAGAGATCATGTAACTCTCATAATAATAGAGGGAAAGGCTCCACTTCTTCGTTTTCTGTGATTTTTGCAAGATTTTGGATTTGATATAAGGGCATGGACCTTTACACCACTCCAGTTGGACATTGTTTATTCACTATTTGGAGACCTTTTGTCCCACTTTTATCACCAATGGGAGTTAATAACATCAGACATGTGGATCCTGGAAGCTATTGCCTGCAGTTACAAAGTTCTACATGTTTCATCTCTGGTCATGGATCAAAGTCAACTTGTTAAGGAAACCCAAAATGTTAAGGAAAGAGGGTCAATCTCTACTGCAGCTAGGAGCAATAGTGGTGGTACCATGATGTCATAGAAGGGAGAGTTTTTTACTGGTGTTATTTTCTAATTTCAAAATGAGATATGGGGGTGGGAAGTGGGCCTTTGCCCTGTTTTGGATTTAAGGAAATTAAACACACACAGACAGAAATTTCATTTCTGCATGTTATCTCTAACTTGTATAATCCCTTCTCTTTTCCTTCAGGATTGGTTTGTAGCTCTTATTTAAAAGATGCGTATTTCAATAAGGCCATGTTATCAGAAATACCTGCATTTTATGGTAGGAGAGGACCATTTTCAGTACAAGGTTCTTGTTTTTGAGTTGTCCACAGTAGCCAGGATGCTTACAAAGTACCTGTCTATAATGACAGCATACCTAAGAAAGTAAGTGATGTATGTGTACCGGTACCTGGGTGACTACTTAATGAAAATATTGTCCAAGGAGAACTTCCTATTACAAGTAAGACAAATATGGTCCCTCTTTGCCAGTTTGGGTTTACAAATAAATTGAGAGAAGTCATTCCTAAACCCAGCTCTGAGAGTCATCTTGATAAGGACCATACTAAATTTAACTTTGGCAAGACCCTTTCTCCCTGGGGGTGGAGAGATGAAAATAAAAATGAGTATGTATCTCCTTCTCTAATTACTGCAACAACCAATTCTCTTTTTTTCACTGGTTGCTACAGCTGTTTAGCATCAACCATTACAGTAACACCATAAGCTCCTCTTTATGTGAGAGATCTTCAGCACTGGTTAGTGATACATTTCAAAGCAGTTTCAGACTGCATGATCGCAAAACAGTAATGGCACAGCAGGTGTTAATGTCACTAGTACAGAGGTCCCTGAACTGTGTGGCGTGCCCCCATAGGGGGCACGAAGAGCATTTTGGGGAAGATATGATGGGCCTGGGCTAGCCCCCATGGAGGGTGGAGAGGGAGTGCTCTGCTCCATCCCTACCCCCAGCCCTGTCCCTGTCTCCCATCCCCACACCTAGCCCCATCCCCAACCTTGGGCAGAACTTGGCCACGGATCTGGCTGCTGGCCCCTGCCATCGTCCCGCCCCCACACTCAGCCTTGGCCCCCTTATCTCTGTCTACATCCCCCCCCCCGGCTCCGGGTGTGTGTGTGGAGAGGAATATTGGGGGTTGCGACCCTGAAAAGTTGGGAGACTACTGCACTAGTGAAGTGAACAAACATTCAAAATGTAATGAAAGATACACTTTTCAGTCCCCATCTGCCATCAGTAATCCTTACAGCTGATGCATCTCCGCTGGGATGGGGGGCTTGTCTGAACAATGATTTGTTAGTCAAAGCTCATTGTTCATCAAAAAAAAAATCTACTTTATTAGAGCTGAGAGCAGTCATAGTAACTCTAAAGTTCCTCAGGTCAAACACAAGGTAGTTCAAGTAGTTACAGACAATATGCCACTGCTCTTTTAACAAGCAAGTGGGGGACTCATTCCATAAAGTTATGCATGCAGGCAAGAAGGCTTTGGAAGTAGAGTATAGAATACAATGTTCACCGAAAAGCAATTTTTGTGATGCGGGAACAAAACACCCTGGCGGATCATCTGAGTGTGTCAGATGCACGTGTGGTCTTTGTAATAACAGACCTCTTCAGTTTATGGAGGAATCTGATAATATACTTGTTTGCATCCAGAAGCAACAGGAAGTGTCAGAAATTTTGCTCGAGAGCAGGCAAAGACAGGGCATCAATATCATAGGCCTTTCTAGTACCTGCATTTATCTATGCATTTCCCCTCATTCAGAGAGTGATAAACAAGACAAGACAAGGCCAGTGTGATTTTAATAGTGCCAGCATGGCCCAGATTTAATTCACCTGTCAAGAGGACTAATGGAGCCTCTCACTGGTACTGAACTTGTTGCAACAAACAGCATGGGGTATAGAACTTTGGGATAGCTAGAAAAAAGGTCTTCATTAGAGATGCAGAAGGTATATACTATTACATTCCAGAAAAGAGTCCACATAGAAATGCTATAGTCATAAATGGTAAAAGGTTTTTCTTTCGGATTTCTATGTATGATATAGATTTGTATGCAGCCCCAGTTAATTAAATATCAGAATATTTGTAGTATCTTAAAAATAAAGCAACTCTTTACTAAACACCTATTTGTAAATAATTTATTTTTCTTAGCTTACTGGTTAGTTAAAGTTCATAGTATAGTTACTGTGTGTGTGTCCGTCCGTCCGGTTGGGGAATCTCTCCCTGGGTCGGAGACTATGCCTAGAGTCCCAGGTTTCAAGAATTGCATCACTTGTGTCATAAACAGATAGTTAAGGGTTAAGAAGTTTACCTAGCCTAGCTGACACCTGACCAGAGGAGCCAATGAGGGGACAGGATGTTTCAAAAGGAAGGAGGGAAATTCCCTTTGTCTTGGTCAGTTTCAGCCGGCATGGAAAAGATCAAGGAACCAGCCTCTTATCAGAGTAGTGAGTTTTAGAAAAGCATAAATAGGTTTATGTTTATTTTCTTTTGTGACTTTGTCTTTGTGCAGTTAGAAGAATTATCAAATTGGGGATTCTTTTGTGTACTAAGTTTTTGCCCAGGGGAACATCCTCTGTGTTTTGAATCTGTTGTCTGTGAGAGTAGCTGGTATGCTAATCTCTCTGAAGTTTTTTTTTTACTTTTCTTTTTTTTAATTAAAAGCCTTTTTTCAAGAACCTGATTGATTTTTCCTTGTTTTTAGATCCAAGGGGATTGGATCTGGACTCACCAGGGATTGGTGGGGGAAAAAGGGGGGGAGGGGAATGATTAACTCTTCCTTGTTTTAAGATCCAAGGAGTTTGGATCGGTGTTCGCCAGGGAATTGGTGGAGGAGTCTCTCAAGGCTACCCAGGGAGGGAAAGGTGTTTTGGGAGGAAGACAGAGTTTTCCAAATGACTCAAATATATGGATGGTGGCAGCATACTGATCTAAGCTGGTAATTAAGCTTAGGGTTTCTCATGCAGGTCCCCACATCTGTACCCTAAAGTTCAGAGTGGGGAAGGAACCTATGACACTTGCCCTCTCTCCTTCTCAATCAGTGATGAACGTCAGGGCTGCCTCTATTGTCTGGCACATATTTCTGCAAAGTGCAGTATTTGTCACTCGTTCTCACCCAGAACTCAAGAAGCCTGTGAGCGTTGCCTGAGAAAGCACCTGATGGACAAGTCTTTGAGGCACCTTTCCAATCCAGGCCTGTGTGTCAGTCTCAACTAACGAGCAGTGCCCCTCCAAGCATGTGCCTAGGAGCAGAGCCTCCAGTACCTAAGCCCAAAGACTCTTCTTTTAGGGATTCCCATAAGAATAGAGTGCACTCTCTTGGGCATAAGGACAGATCCCCATTGAGGATGGTGTATAAGGGATGCATTCCCTCCCAGAGCCTGTCCAGGTTGGGTGAGACTTTTTGCATGGAACCTAAAGAACTGACTCCACTAAATTCCCCCAGATTGGAAGCCAAAGCACATAAAGAGAAAGATCCACTGGTTCTATCAGTCACCTGGGTACCGAAGCCTGAGGGCCGACATTTGCCAATTCCTTGTACGAGTGCTGGTCTGGATTTATTGTCAGTACCGGCATTTTTTCCCTAAAGACCACTCTGCTTCTGTGGATGCACAGACTTGACTGCTGGAACCCCTCGGATACTGGGGTGTATAGAGACTTACATAACACTGGGGGATATGTTCCTCCTTATCCATAGTATCCACTTCTCTCTGCCCTATCCCTCTTGAGGAAGAGTCTACATTGATGTCCCAGGAGCTGTCTCACCTCCAGTTGTCTGGCAGGAGTGCTTCAATACTGATGGTCGCGCTGCTACAAGTGGAGCAATTTTCAGGCTCAGATGAGTTGGATGGGTTAGCATCTTTGGTATCTCCATGGAGACAGTTGAGCCCTGACAGACATTTATGGAGTCATGTTCGCTATTCCTCCGGGTACAGCCTCCCCAGAGACTGTACGAACCAATTTCCTGGGGGTCCTCCGCAATTGATCATCCCCTTCTTCTGGCCTTATTGGGGTCTGTGGGATCCTTATGGCAGGCATAGGGTCTCGTCTCAAGAATCGTATTGTTCCTCTCTCTCCTGCCAACCACAGGAAAAGGCTGACCTGCATTCGCAGGTACCAATGGTTCTAATAGATGTCTCTTCATCATCAGATGAAGTGGGCGCTCCTTCCTCTCTGTCTCCACCGGATGACCATAGTGCCATGGTGTACAACCTGTGGCCCACGAGCTGCACGTGGTCCATCAGGGTAATCCACTGATGGGCCGCGAGACAGTTTGTTTACATTGACCGTCCACAGGCATGTCTGCCTGCAGCTCTCAGTGACTGTGGTTCACCATTCCCGGCCAATGGGAGCTACTGCAAAGATGTTGCCAATGACCTCTAGATCCCGTTGAGCATCCTGGACTTCCTCCAATACCAGCTCCTGGATATCTTGCAACCTCAAGGACCGAATAAGGTGGCCCTCCCAATGAATGAGGACATCCTAGAACTGGCCAGAGTGGTTAGGCACATTTCAGCATCCAGTGCCCTTACCCTGAAGAGAGCTGAGAGGAGATTTTTTTTGTTCCCACTAAGGGAACTGCATTTTTGTTCTTCCACCCTGCTCCCAACTCACTGGTGGTAGAGGCAGCTACAGAAAGGGCTCGGTTATATATCAAAGGACCACTCAAACAGACAAGGGATCTAAGAGGCTGGACCTCCTGGAGAGACAGATCTTTTCCTCTGAAGGCCTGTAATTTCGTGTCTCTAACTACCAGACTGTACTAGCGAAATATGACTTGAATAACTATTCCAGGCTTGCAAGCTTTCCACCTTCACAGACAAGCTTCCCACAGAGGATAGAACCTAATTTCAATCCTTTATAGATAGGGAAAAGATAGTGGCAAAACAGTTCACCAGGCCACAGTGGATGCAATGGATACACCTTCCAGAAGTCTGTCCAGTACCTTAGTCATGAGGAGGGATTCTTGGACGCAATCATCTGGGTTTCCTAGAGAGGTCTAGAACACCATCCAGAACATCCCCTTTGATGAATTGAATCTCTTCAATGAGAGATTGGATGAGTCCCTAAATTCATTAAAGGATCAAGACTGACTGCATTTCCTGGGGGAACTCCAGCCCCCAAGAGGAAACAGCAGACATAGTATTATAGACCAAGGCCACCCCCTCCTCATGCACCTATTACTAGTGTCCAGCTGAGCATCTGTGAAAATGCCAGAGGATTCAAAGGCTTCACTTCTCAGCCCCCTCTATCTCCACAGTCTCTATTCATTCCCATCCACCTGCTATGGGTCACTACTGGCGTACTGGTCAAGACCTGCCTACTACTACTGATGCTACCCACCTCTTCCCCCATCATTTTTGGGGGCTGTTTCACACAACTGGTGGATGATCACAACAGATGGTTGTCTCTTGGAGATTATCCATCTGGGATACTCCGTACAGTTCCTCTCCTACCCTCTTCACACGCTCCCTCCCCCATTGGGTTTGGGGACCATTCTCCTTAAGTGATTCTTCAACAGGAAGCAGAATCCCTTTTACACTGAGGAGCAGTAAAACAAGCCCCACCTCAGTATCATGGGTGTGAGCTCTACTCCCTGTATTTCCTGATTCCCAAAAAAGACAGAGGGTGGAGACCCATTCCAGATCTTCAGAAACTCAACATCTTTATTTGAAAGGTGAAATTCTGGATAGTTATGTTGGCATCAATCATTGCCTCCCTTGAGGAGAGGATATGGTTCATAGCTCTCGACATGAAGAACGCATATTTGCATATAGACATTTATCCCTCACACAGGAAATTCCTGCATTTTATGGTAGGCCAGGAACATTCTCAGTTTTAAATCCTCCCCTTTGGGCTAGATAAGGCATCCAACGTATTCACAAAAGTTTTCTCTGTGGCAGCAGCCCACATGAGGCCAGGGCTACACAGTTTTCCTATACCTGGACGATTGGCTCCTGGTAGGTCACTCATGTCAGATGGTCAGGTTGGATGACAACGTTTCTCATTCAGTTTCTGACAGCACTAGGATTTGCATAAACATCTGTTTTATTACCCTCAAGGACGATAAACTTTATAGGAGAGCTGTTGGACTCTGTTTCCATGGGAGCAATCCTCCACACAGACAGATTTTGTATAATAAGCAACCCAGTTTCCCACATTGCCCACAGGGTGAGAACTACACCATGCAGGTGTTAGGCCTGGTGGCTGCATAGACCTACATGAGACCTTTCACCAGGTTCAATTTTTAATAACTGCAAGCATGGTTCCACTCGATCTATTGGCTGGAAAGGACCACATCGGATCCAAGGTGATTGTTCCCACCAGAGCTATAGCCTCGCTCGCCTGGTGGTCAAACCTAGGAAAGGTCATGGTGGGAGTTCCCTTCAACCTGAACAACCCCACTGCTCAGCGTACCTGGACTCCGTGGGAGGCCAGACTGCACATCAATATGCTAGAACTGAGGGCGGTCTGCCTTTTGCGCCAGGCCTTCCTTCCGCTCACATGCTCATTCCATATATAGATGATGATGGACAATATCAACACCTATATAAGCAGTGTGAAGCAAGATCTCGTCCCCTCTGCCTGGAAGCCATCAAACTCTGGAACTGGTGCATCAGGAACCACATCACAATACAGGCTGCTTGCCTCCCTAGCAGACAAACTAAGCAGTCACTTCTCAGTGGGCCACAAGTGGGAGGACCATGACACCGTCCTAAATGAGATATTCACACAATGGGATACACTGCAGTGGGATCTCTCTGTGTCCCAAATGAATAGAAAGCTGCCCCTACATTGCTACAGAGGAACCATAAGCTATGGCTCGCAGGTGACACTGTCGTGGACAAACGACCTCAGTTATGCCTTTCTTTCCATCCCCCTGCCTCCACAGGTCATAGGGAAGTTATATTTGCAATAGAGCCAGCGTTGTTCTCCTAGCACCCTTCTGCCACTGGCAGGTCTGATTCACAGAGCTTCTGATGATGTCTGCCCACCCCCTAATCAAGATCCATCCATTCCCGGACCACCTAACTGAGGATAGGAGAAAAATCAGATACCCCAGTCCAAGTTCTCTCCATCTCATGGCCTGAGGTTTGGATGGGCTTCGGACATAGAATGCTCATACTCCGCTCCTGTTCAGGCTATCCTTACCCAAAGTAGGCAGGATTCTACTAGAACCTGCTACCTGGCCAAATGGAGGCACTTTTCAGCCTGGACACAATTTCACCAACATTCTCCATACATTGCAAGCATTTCAATTGTTTTAGATTATCTCCTGTCCTTGAAGACCTCAGGTCTCTCCATTAGTTCTTTGTGAGTCTGCCTTGCAGTGATGAGTGCCTTTCTCCCTCCAGCAGGTGAATGTTCTGTCTTTGCTCATCCAACTACAGTACAGTTTATGAAAGGGATAGACCTTCCCACTAGTGAACAAACCTATACCTTAATGGAACTTAAATCTCATCCCGTCACCACTCACCAGTCTGCCTTGTGCACCAATGGCAACATGTTTTATGACCCACCTGTACATGAAGATGGCATTTTTAGTGACTATTCTTTGTCCAGGAGAGTCAGCCAGCTTGGTGACATTATGGTTGCTCCTCAGTTTTTCACAGAGAAAAGGTTTCCCTTTGCCTATACGTTAAGTTTCTCCCCAAGGTTGTTTCTGAATTCAGCATCACTCAGAGTATTGACTTACTTGTATTTTTCATGAAACCTCATGCTTCTGCTGAAGACAAGAGACTTTACTCCCTTGATGGCCAGCATGCCCTGGCGTTCTACTTGCAAAGAACCAAACCCATTAGACAATCGCTGAGACTTTTTATTGCCATAGAAGAGAGACTGTGTGGGAAAGCCATATCCTCCCAGAAGATTTCTGAGTGCATTTCAGGGTGCGTCCTAGAGTGCTACAGGATAGCAAAAATCTCTACCCTGGGAGTGTCACAGCTCACTCCATGAGAGCACAGGCCACTTCTGCAGCACCCTCTATGACATCCTGCTACAAGACATGTGCAAGGTGGCCACTTGGAGTTCTATCCACAAGTTTACTACTCTCTATGCCAGTGGTTTTCAACTTATTACACATTGTGGGCTACAGGTGCCAGGTGGCAGGGCAGCCCTGACCCTTGCCATGCGGGGCTAGGTGGCTGCCCCGGACTCCGCCACGCGGCTCCCCGACCCCGGAGCTTGTGGGTCTGGGTGGCTGCCCTGGGCCCTGACCACATGGGGCTGGTAGGGAACCACAGATCTCCGACCCTGCGGGGTCTGCTGGCAGCACCGACCCGGACTCACACCATGCGGGGCTGGCTGGCAACCATACCCCCCATCCCTCTGGGCAGTGGGGCGCCCAACCAGACCCCTCAGCGCTGGGCAGTGGGGCAGCTCAGACCCGTCTATGCCAGGCAGCTGGGAACCCTGCAGACCTTGGGGACACGGACCAACCTTTACTACACAGCTGAGTTGGGCCACAGCTGTGTGCTAATTTGGCCGCAGGTTGAGAACTGCTGCTCTACGCTTTAGTTCATGCCTCAGCTATGGATGTAACAGTGGTATCTGCAGTACTGGAAGCGTCTTTGCTACTGGCTTCCTCTCACCCACCTCCAGTCTGAGCACTGCTTGCCAATCCTCCATGTGTGAAATACACATAGGGACTATCGCTCAAAGAAGAAATGGAGGTTACTTACTGTATATGGAAGTTCTTTGAGATGTGTTGTTGCTATCTGTATTCCAAGGCCCACCCTCCATTCCTATTGCTTCGGATCCTGTTGGATTGCAGTAAGAGAAGGAACTGGAGAAGCATCAGCTCTCGCTGTCTCTAATATCCTCGGTCGGAAGCACGAGGAGACCTACAGCACCTGTGAGAGCCAACCAATGCTGCTTGGAAGAATCTCTGGTCTTGGATGCATAGCACATATGTACCCATGTGTGGAATATAGATAAGGACCATGCACCTCGAAGAACTTCCTGTTACAATAAGTAACCTCCATTTTAATTAGATGGATTCTGCACATTTGCACTCCCCAACTACCTTTCTCCACTATCTCAGAGTCCTACTTACCAAGGACTTGGGATTATGAGAGAAGGAACTCAGGCAGCTGGAGTGCCATGCCCTATTTTATACTTTCACTGTGGAACTTTTGACGTTCACTGAAGGGAAGGGTAGGGGAGGCGCATGAGTGCTCCAGTTATTTAGAATTCTACCAATTCAGGTTGCACCAGTTGGAGCATCCCATGAGTGTGAATATGTGTTGGTTACCAAAGAACCTTGTTTACAGCTAAGTAACCTTCATTTATACATCTAGGAACAAGAAATGCAGGCCACACCTACAGCATTTAGGGGACTAAGTCCTGGGAAGTAGTGACTCTGAAAAGCATTTAGGAGTCATAGTGGACAAGCAATGGAATACAAGCTCCCAATGCGATGCTGTGGCAAAAAGGGCTAATGCAATCCGTGGATGTATAACCAGGGGAATAATGAGTAAGAAGTTCATTTTACCTCTGTATACAGCTTTGGTGAGGCAGATGACCACATTTTAAAAAGGAGACTGAAAGATTAGGCAGTGCAGAAAAGAGCCACTAAAGAGGTTTCAAGGGCTGGAGAAAGTGACTTACAGTGTGAGACTTAAAGGAGCTCAATCTGTTTAGCTTATCAAAAATAAGTTTTTTGAGAGGTGATTTGGTTACTGGGTCTAAGTACTTTAACAGGGAGAAAATACCAGGTACTTAAACAGCTCTTTAATCTAGCAGAGAAGGGTATAACAGAAACAAATGTCTGGAAGCTGAAGCCAGATAAATTCAAATTAGAAATAAGGCACAATATTTTAACAGTGAAGGTGATTACCCATTGGAACAAACCACCAAGGGAAGTGCTGGATTCTCCATCTCCTGATGTCTTCAGATCAGGATTGGATGCCTTTCTTGAAGACATGTTTTAGTGATTGGACTCAATACAGGGGTAACTGGGTTAAATCTAAGGGCCTGTGATATATACAAGAGGTGGGACTAAATCATCTAATGGTCCCTTCTGACCTTAAATTCTGAGTCTGTGAAAAATGTAAAAATGTCCCATCCATTCAATTGCTCTCCTCCAACTCTCTTTGAAGTCCAGAGTGCTGATTCCCATCTTTGCAAAATGGGACATTCCAACTTTCAACCTGTTTGAAACAAGAAACAAGACGTGCCATCAATTTTGATCATGAGCAGCTCTCAGGCTCCTTAATCAACACCTTCCACCTCAACTGTAGATCAGCTCTTCTGTATGCCCACGCCTGAACTCAATAATCCCACAGGTCATTCTGAAGCAGAAATTGGATCATGCCAGACTGATTCTCATCACACCAGCTTGGCTGAGACAATGTTGGTTCTCCAACCTACTCAGTCTGTCGGCTTAACCTCCCATATCTCTTCCTCTTTATCCCGATCTACTGGCTCAACACCAGAGTCAAGTTTTGCATCCAGCATTCAGCACTCTGCATCTTGTGGCATGGATGCTGCGTGGCTAGATGAGAAAGAGGAACCATGTTCGGAAGCTGTTCAAGTGTTGCTTAATAGTAGGAAGCCCTCTACTAATGCAACTTTTTTTTGCCAAGTGGAAGCAATATTTTCAGTGTGGTCGCTAGCTTGGGGAATTCAGCCAATGCTGGCCTGTATTCAAGACATTTTGGAGTGCCTGTTACATGTTGTATTCTGGTCTTTCACTCAGTTCACTGAGAGTTCACTTAGCAGCTGAGTGTTTCATCGGCTCATCCAAGGGAAGTCAGTTTTCTTGAACTCCATGATATGAGCTTTCTAAAAGAGTATTCATTTCATCTCCACCCTCTTGTGAAAGAGTCAGTTCCGCTGTGGGACCTTAACACTGTCTTAGGTGCCCTTATGGGACCTTCATTTGAGACCCTGGAAACCTTTTCTCTGTCCCTTCTGTGCTAGAAGACAGCCACCTTTGTTGCTATAACATCTGCAAGGAAAGTAGGTGAGCTACAGGCCTTAATGGCAGTGCCTCCATTCATGCAGTTTTTCAAAGACAAAGTGGCTCTGTCGCCATATCCAATTTTGTTTTTTTTGGTTTTTTTGGGTCACAGTTTCATTTTAATCAAATGATTTACTCACCTGTTTTCTTTTCTAAACCACACTCCAATCTGGATGAACAGTGACTTCACACATTTAATGTGAGATGGTGCTTGGCAATTTACCTAGAGAGGACTATGGCTTTTGTGCATCACCTCATCTGATGTCTCCTATGCAAATCAAATGAAAGGTCAGAAGGTTCTTTGCACAAATGATTTCCTGGATGGATATCTTTTTATTATATCAGCAAATAATATAGCTCAGTCCATGCCTCTACAGAGCTGGTAGGGTCATTCAACGCAGGCCCAAGTGACATTGATAGCATTCCTCAGTAATGTTTCCATATTGGACATTTGTGGGGCTGCTACCTAGTTTTCTATATATTCTTTTACCAAGCACTATGCACTTACTACTGTGTCTAGTGTAGTAGACTCTGAGCCCTACCTCTTACAGGTAGTGCTTGTGAGTCACCCGCAACCATTTGAACAAGAAAAGATGGTTACTGACCTGTATTGTAACTTGTTCTTTGAGATGTAGGTGCAGATGTGTATCTATGACCCACCTTCCATCCCCTCTGCATTAGTATCTACTCTTGATCTTCATACCGAATGAATTGAGGGGTGGCTGGGTGGTGCTGCCCTTAAATCATCAAGGGAGGGCTAAGGGCCCAAGGCAGAAGCACCATCCCTACAGGTACTGCTAGGCAAAGTTCTCCAGCTTCAGTGCACTGGGCACATGCATACTTGAGTGGAATACACCTCAGCACGCACATTTCAAAGAACAACAGTTACAGAACAGGTAAGCAACTGTCTTTTAAAGTGTATTAACATTGTATAATTTGTCATTTTTGTTCCATGTTTATAGCTACACAGCTGCCAGGGTTCACTTGCAATTGGGTTGCTAGATTGTTATTCAGATTTATTTGCTATGTTAACATATTTTTGCATACTTTCAACACTTTTATTTAATTGGACCCTGAGGTATCCAGTTATTCTTGATTAGGGTATCTGATGTTACAGGAATCACCAGCATGGCTTTAGTAACTCAGTTGTCCTTGTATTTATTTTGGGAAAAGACAACTATGTATTCTGCTCAACATTAGCCATTGCATACACAGCCTGTTAGCAGAATTGCCACCTTATTAATGCTGGAGGAGAGGTGGGAGTAAAAAAGATGGACCCTGACTCACTGGAGTAGTCTCAATGTTATGATGACAAGACAGGATTTTTAATGAGAGATGTGCTCAAGAAGAGGACTGATTTTTCCAAAGTTATATTGAGATAAATGCAATAGTTATGTAATTCTACATTATGTAACTGGCTTGTAGGGATGGGTCTGCTGGAAAGGGCATATGGACACAGGGCAATAATATGTGATGAGAGTTCAAGGCTGTGTCTTCAGTTGTTGAGAGTGGTTCTTAAGGTGTTTCTCTCTTCTCTCTCAGTGGTATGTTGTTTAAAGCATGACTGACTGTTACAAGAGTGTATTCTATATTACTTTGCTTGGTTCTATTATGAGAGTTATGCACTGTTTCTATTGTTAGAAGGGCATGTTAGTGTAGGTATTAAGTACAAAGGAATATGTTTAATACATCAGTGAAATGGAAAAAGGAAGTTTATTGCTACTTTATGGAGTGAGGGATGAAATACTGCATTCCTGAGCTTATGTTCTGTTTAAACTTACAGATCATTATGTAAATACTAGGAACTGAAACAGCCAGCTGATTATACAGAAGTGTATTTTTGCTTTAACTCCTTCTTGGACTTCCGGCTGCCACAATTCTTGCTCCCTTTCTTCACTCCAGTCCCTTCCCAAGCTCTTGAGTTGAAGTACTGGAGAAATTTTTAACATAGTTGAATAATTTTGTTTGTTTAAAAGGCCTTTGACCGTTAAAGCACATTACATGTTAGCATAGGTAACTTCCAGGAGCAGTGGAGAGATCTCCTTAGTCTTTTGCCAGTGGTTTTGCTCTCTTAAAACAAACACTCCTATCCACCCACCCCCAAAAAGCAAATTTCAGAAGAATAATCCTTTGTGTCATTTTCAGGTTTTTTTCATGTCGTATTCCCAATATTCATTTTTCTGTAAAGATTGAACATAATCAAATATATAGTCAACGTGAAAGCCTGGTTTGGTGTCTTTATGTATCTTTTACTGAATCTGGTCCCAGAGCTACTCTCGCATATCGTACTCATGATCTGGCAACTTGACTGATATTTGGCCTTGGGTTATCAGAAATAAATTATGATTTGTCCTAAGCTGTACAGCTTGCCTCCAGATATCAAACTGGGTCTATTGTAGAAAGGGGGCTAGGACTTAAGTTCAGACCTACTTGTCCTCCCGCAATCTGTATTTTATTTGCACACATCCAGCTATTAGCTAGTTTTACAAGTACAAACTGAAAGCACCAGTGAACATTTACTGATGTATTTTAAGAATCTGTGAAATGTCAAAAGCCTCTGCTACAGGAACACGTTAGTGACACATTTCCTTGCAATGAGAAGATAAGAATTACCTGCTGGATCAGACCAGTAGTCTAGCTAGGCCAGTATCCTCTATTTGACAGTGTGTAGCCTCACTTGCTTCAGAGGAAGGTGCAAGAAACTGCACAGTAGGTAGATGTGACATAATCTGCCCCCTCAAATTAAAGTCTCATTTTAGACTGTAATGGTTAGAGATTGGCTTAAGTCCTGAAGCATGTGTTTTTTTCTCTCCCCTCCAAAGCTCTTATTTTATTACGAGCTGTTATAACTCTGGACATTTAGCCCTGTGGAAAATCCACATATTACATCTTTAGGACAAAGACCCAGAAACAATTGACAAAATTTTTCCCTGGTGCATCTACAGTTAAATACATGGAGTCACTTTAGTGATGAATTTGGGCCACTGTGTTTCCCATAAACAATATACAGGTAAATTGGTAGCTTAGTGAGTGGGGTGGGCTAGGGGAGGAAGGAAGAATTCTGACTGCCTTGTCAAGTCAGAAAATTTTAGCAAGTGTTAAGCAAATGTTTCACAGACAACTGTTTCTTCTACCAATAAACTTCAGCTACATGTCATTCTGTGAATCTTTTTATTGTCATCCTTTGACATGATGAATACTTACAGCAGTATGTAAAACAAAAAAGATACAGTTAAGTCTCTCGTTTAATTCTTGGCATCACTGCATAGCAGTCACGGAATTTTCACACAATCTGTTACTTCCTTTCAGCTTCTTATACATGACGTACACACACACACACACGAGCAGAATCCTAGTCCAATTGAAGTCAATGGAAGCTGATTTCTCCGGCACCAGGGTTTAGCTCATGTAGTTGTATTAGGTATGTGTATGGCTATGTAATACATTTTACAATAAACATGGCATTTCTATACAATTTTGTGTTCAACGATTAACAGAATATACTGTACATCCATGGCAAACTTTTTATGCTCTGCATGTAAAAGTTTGTGTACCTAAAATATAGGATGGCTTATAGCAATAAATGATTGTTTGCACCAACGGGAAAGTAAAATGTACATATTCTTTCAGTACAGCTTGCCTCTTTTTTTGTATTTGCATGCTTGGTTATTTCAGATTTAATCTTCTACTGTAAAAACAAAATTAACATAACACAAACCTTTATGCATAATTACCAATGAATTACAAGTACTGATCTTCTGTGACACAAGTCAGGCCAAAGGGACCATCTT
The DNA here is from genome assembly GCF_025201925.1 of Gopherus flavomarginatus. NCBI lineage: Eukaryota > Metazoa > Chordata > Testudines > Testudinidae > Gopherus > Gopherus flavomarginatus. The sequence goes on from NC_066620.1 coordinate 112,517,179, forward strand.
ATATCCAGCTCAGTTCAGTGACACAGACTGGCTATCAGCAGGGAATAAATTGTGGTTGGTATGCTGACTGACTGGCCTGATGAAAGTCATCACTACTACAGCTTGTGTGGTGTTCAGCCATGACTGGGACTGCTGCTCCCATGAGAGCTGTTGGGCTTTTATTCTTGGTTTTGGCTGACTTAGACTGTTGAGGCTACTAACACTAAGGGCTAGTGAAGTGTCTGTGATGCAATGTGACAGATGGTCCATTTCATTTAGTGTGCTGCTAGTGGTGTAAATGGAATTTCTTTCATACAACCTTACAATATAGGCTTAATGAACTGAACAAGTTAAAACAATCATAGAAAGAAAAGAGCCAGTAGGACATCTATTCTACTTGCTGTATTAAATCAAATAGTTCCCTTTTTGGTTGGTTTGACCCTTGCTTGGTAATTGTTTTGGGTAGGTGTTGTTTGAAGAAAGATGTGCAGTACAATCCTAGCTTGTTTAACACATATTCTGTCACTTCTCCTTTTGTTGTGCTCCATGGGAATGCTGACCAAGCTTGCTGTGTTTTGGGGCTTAGGAGCCTTATGCTATAGCCTTTTCAATGCTTATTTGTAGGCTGTCCCCTTCATCTAAATCATGTTTTATCTGAAGCCTTGAGGTGCTCCACAGTGCACAGTAAGTCAGATGGAAAGCCAGCTCATATCATTTTTGTCCAGTCACCAACTCTGGTGACATGGATTCTAAATCTACACTCTTTCTTCTACCATGTTGTGCATAGTGGCTGACATTATTGTGTTGTGCTAATGAGTCCTTTGGCTGCTACTGTAACTTGTCTACTTTTCTTACATTTGTTTTGTTTAAAATATGAAGAATGTCTTGGGCGAAAACAGTGACCCGCTGCAATGTCTCTCTCTCTCTCTCTTTCATGTTTACTTCTGTATTTCTTTCCTCTTTCTTTCATTAGTGATCTAAATGCTGATCCTCTGCTGCTATTTAAGGCTCTGATACAGCAAAAAAAAACATACTTATATGCTTTATGAATCAAGGCTAATAGTCTAAACTATTTTCCTTGCTTTATTTAATTTTTAATTACAGCATTCACATCTACGGCAGTACATAATCGTTCCTTTAAGAAAACAAATGTGGGTTTTAACCAATATATATATTTTTTGTGTAGGAGTATGCTTGAGAGCTCTCTTCAGTATGTGCTTCTAAAAAGCGAACCAAACTGGAAAACTCTTGAACTTGAGCTGTGCAGCTCCAAGAGGCCCTCTTAGAAGAAGTAAGAATTAATGTACATAGGTCTTCTATAAAGTGTCAAATGCAGCTAATGGGACAAAAGTCCATGTCCTTCTCTTCTGTGCAAATGTTTCATTTTTCCCTACCTTTCCATTCTATTGCCCCATTCCCAGCCTGGGGTTTTACAAGTATTTCTGTGCTCCAAACAAGACAATATATAACACATGAATCAACAGTGTATATTTAGTTGCTGGTGGTGTTGAACTGAGTGCATCAAGTGCAGTCAGACGTCTTCTATGGGGAAAATAAATGGTGGAACTCACCCAGAATTCCTGCTTTTCAGCACAGAGCCCAAAACTGTCTGGTTGGCAGGCAGCTGCTCCCAGGGCTCACTTCACAGCCCTCTTTTGACGTGAACCAGTCTGGAGCACCTGAGGCAAACTAGCTTAGACAGACCACGGCTAGTATAATTTCTTTGATTTACATGTCATTTAGGTAGATGCTGAAGCCAGCCTGAATTTCTTTCAAGTATTGTTTCACTAGTAAAGGTTATTGTTTGCAACTTTGCAGGTGTGTGCATTTCAGTTTCATGAAAAGAAGTCCTCATCTATTTTTAAGAGCAGCTCTTTCAGTTTAGAGTAGTTAGAAACTTTAACTTTATAAGGGTTGACATGAATAACAGATTTTAGGTGCTAATAATAAAAGTCCAGATTGTACTGTGGACATCATTGGAGGCCTCTGACTGTGCAAAGATCTGCCCCAGGATCTTTTTTCTACAAACTCCTCAGAACAGCAAATTAAAGTATGAAATGCCACAATGATCTGACTATCTCTACTAGCATGTAGCAACAGAAACAGCTGGCAACATACAATATTGAATAGACTTGTTTCATTCAAAGCTATAGAACAGCTTTAAAAAAAAGTCTTCCAAACTAACTGGAGAGAGGTTACATTTATAATTAAAAACAAACAAAAGGGAAGGGACATTCTCTTTCTCACTTCTGGAGGGACTTAGGCAGGCTTTTTATCTTCTAAAGTGCTGTTTATCCTTCAAGGGCTCTGTGTTGTGAGTAACACATGTCCTGACTTATTCTAAAGTGATGGAGTAGCAGGAGGAAATATAGGTCCTAAAAGAATGCAGCAGTGCAGGCTAACAAACAATAGAAAGGGCATTCATTTCGATCACAGAAAAGGCAACAATTGTGTTTTGGAAGGAAGGGAACATATTCTTGTTCCACTACTTAAGCAGTGGTTCCTCCCTCCCTGAATTGCAGGCACTGTTAGTAAGATCAGATAGCAAACTGCAATGTGATGTGTGTCCTGCTTGGAAGGCTTGAGGAAGAAAAATGTTCTCATTGTCCATTATCTGCTGCCACACAATATAAAATGATAGGAGAGGACCAAGCTATCTGGCCCAACATGCTTCATCTTTCCAGTGTTATCTAAATTTCACCTTTATACTTCACTATGTGCTTCAGTCCCCTTCTCCACTAATTGATTCTACGCATATATTACTGATTACATGCATAGCCTTCTTTACTAAAACTTAGATTATGCCCTTAATTGATTGGATCTCTTATCAGTATGGAAATTTTACCTCTAACAACATCATTAAGCCTTTTTATAATTAAAATATCCCTTATTACTTTGCACTTTTACACCACGAGTAAACACATAATTTTCAAACATTCTCTATAAACTGTGTTGGCCTATGTTGCTCTCTCTCCAAGGCAATCATGTCACACAATACAATTGTACTACTATGGAGCCTGAAATGGAGGACAGCTTTCTAACAGAAAACTCTTTCTTTAAATAAGATTGAGTAGAAAAAATAGTTCTGTAACAGCATTGCACTTGCTATCAGAGTAATACGCTAAAAACAAACACCTGACTAACACCAGTTAGTGCCCCAACGCCAAGTCTCATCTGACTGGAGGAACTTAAGGGACAGGTTCCAATGAATGTCCCAACAGAGGATGTTTACGGGGTAGGCTACAATGCACATCTTTCAAAAATATTGGAAGTGAGAAGGGGAAGCTCCAGAAAGCTACTGCCAGTAATAGTTAAGCAGGAATTTACTAGATTGGCTACAACATATTTTCATTCACTAAGTGAGATTTAAAAATGATAAAAGCTGGATAAAGTATTTTTATTAAGATGGGGGGAAATACCTAAAAACTTATCTAAAGCCTAAAAAATAAATAAATAAAAAGTGACATTACAGTTCTGCATCATTTGAGAAAGCAAATGGAATCTAGAACTGCCAGAATGCCAGGATCAAAACCAGCATCTAACCCTCACTTGGGTGTGTGTGGCACTGTAGACTACTCTGCTACATAATAAAAAATCAAAACTCATGACTATATGTTTACCAGTTTGAACTGTAAAATAGATTGTGTAATATTGCTGTGGTTTAAAAAAAATATCTTCAGGCTTTGTGAAGCATCTGATTAGACTGAGTGTGCACTATGCCATGGATTAAACAATATGAATTCATATGGAATGCATGTGAAGTTTGCAGAAAATGCCCTCACAGATTTCATTCTTTTATGACCTCTGCTGGAAGGCTGAAAATGAAAAGAGAGTTCAGATGCTATGATCTGAACAGCTAGCAGTGAATGATGCTAAAAGTTAAGGCCTTTATCTGCAAACAACAGTGTATTAATAAACTCTATACCATATTTACAAATGCTTTCTCTTGTATTAAAACTAACAGTATTCTGTTCACAGTGCCATTGTTTATACAGGTAGCAATCCCATAATACTTCAGTATTTTGGCATGGGAATCAGTAGCGCTTTGTATTTACAGAAAATGTACACATGGATATAAACATGTCATTGAAACAGAGTCATCAAAAAGATAGATCTGGTAATGTTGCAAAGGTTTAGACTGTACAACACCTTCCCTTTCATTTGCTAGGGACTGCTGTTCTCTACAGGGAGAAGATATCCGTCTCTTAGCTAAAGTGGCATAAAAATGATTAACCAAATGAGCCTTGTCCCACTGAGTTGTATGTACATAGAGTTACCTTGGTCCAAGGTTTCTTGATCTGTTGTCTAGTGCACAGAATACAAAAGTTAAAAAGGTTTTTTAATTATTTTAATTATTAAAATGATGAGATTCTCTCCTCTGTGCACTCTCACTCAGCCAATGTCCTCTGAGTTCTGAAGATGCTGGTGGTTTAATGCGCAGTCCAGCTGCCAGACTTAAAACTGTGTATGGCGCTCTGGGCCTATATACAGCTACCTGTCACAATATGAGCCAGGGTGAATGAAATATGTTGACATCTCCCATGCTTTCTCTCTAATCCTCCCCGTTAGTTGGTAGCCACTTACTGGCCCAGCTTCATCACTACTGAATGGAGTTCCTTATTCAAGCAGTTAATGATCAGAAGTGATGAATGGCTTCAGATATATGTGGAAGGATAAGGAAGAGGAGAGAGTGAATTCAAAGGAGCTCAGATTGAAACCCAGAAGCAGGGTGGGTTTATTCATGAGGACCCTTATAGCTTCTGCTTCTCTTTTTCTTCCCTTTCCATATTGTTGATGATGGCCTTACAGTTCCTGACGATTTGGCTTACTGTTGTGACTAATAAAGAAGATGCAGCCATACTATAAGGAAGAGTCAAAACTGGCACTATGGGATGTCGCCTTCATTTAAAGTTTGCTCTTCATTTTCAGTCACTTGACCTGAGTGGTCATTGCGCTGGCTACTGCTGTGTTGCTTGTGGAGCAAACTCCTCCACTTGGCCTTGTTTCTCCTGAGATGGCTTAGCATATTTTCGGATAGGGGAGTGTCTCCTGTAAACTTGGCCCATTCCTCAAAGAGTGGCTCTACAATGTAGGTCATGAAACCTGGGGAAACATGAGACAAGACATGTAAGGAGCAGTATCATTCACCAAATGCCTTTCCCTGCAGTTTGGGTGGTTAAAGTGCAGTGAACAAAGTCACAGAACCCCAGAGACAAATAACAAATAAGCCTCTAACTCACACCCTTAAACTGATGGTTATGGAATATGTATCCTCTAGGACCATTGCAAAATCAGATTGGCAGGCTCTGTCTGCATAATAATTGAAACCTGTATAAGACAGCACCCTTTTTAGGCAACCTCCTGGCCTGAAATCTCTCTCAAATATTCTCTCACTTACTGTGTACAATTCTACTCTACCTATATTAGACTTTTTTTTAAGCAGCTGATTTGTATCCTTCCCTTGAATGGTTGTTCAAGATAGGTTTCACTGTATGTGTGTGTGTGTGTATACCATGTGACTCATGATTCTTATGGTCTACTTTGGAGCTGTACATTAACGGAGTTATTTACAAAGCTTAGTCCAAGTGCAAATCCTTGAGTCAAAAATGAACTTATGCTCTTATTTGGAAAGAGCTGCAGAAGCACAATTAATGTTTTGGGTTTTGGTTCTGTTCAGTCAGAGGCTGTGGGTTCTTGTAACATAAACTGGATTAAAAGGTCACAGAAGGGCCCTTTTGTGTATGGCAGTGTGCATACCAGGATAGTGGGCTAGAGCTGTATGTTGGGCTATAACATGGAAATTATCTAGTATCTCTGAATCTTGGGAAGGTATCATTTTTCGAACTCATGGATAGAAGGAGGGATTTTATCATCCACATCACTTTTCACCCTGCAGCAGGCACAATGAATATTTTAAGAACATCTCTATCTGAGGAGGATTTAATACTTTTTTATATGACCAAAATCATTTTTGACGGAAGAGAAAACAAATGAAGGCCATGACTGCAGTTTGATCTCAAAAGTAGGCTGTAAAACTAAAGTTCTGCTTTCAGTTTCTCCTGAAACTGTTGATTGCACTGATTGTGTAATAATGCAGCATAGGAGATGTTTATAAATTTGCACTGCTGACTGGGAGACCCACTGCAGATTAAAAGAATTTTGTAAATAAATGAACCAACACAATGCAAGCATAATGCATCCTAAAATGTGCTCAGTTCATCAGACATATATAGTTTACTTTTACAAAATAGAACATTTACTACAATTCAGAAGTATTACACATATCACCAATCCAGTCTTAATATTCTAATGAGACTGTGCTATAACACTTTCCTCTTCAATCTTAGCTGAGAAACAAGGTGAAACAACCATATTGTGTGAAGTAGTGCTGATCAGAGATGTTCTGCTGTATTTTAAAAAGATAATATATATATTTTTTTAAATGATATTTGCCTTCTTTAGCCACTGCTAACATAATTATTTGTATTCCCTATGTGAATCTCACAATCTAGAAAGGTCTGTTTCAGTTTCACTCTTTGTGAAATCTGTTACTAATGCTGCTGCTCCATAGAAAAAGATTCCAATCCAAAGCAGTGTTTCATATCAGCTAAGATGAACTTGATCTCAGTGGTGGAGTGAATCAGAATTGCCCAACTCAAAGCAATTACAAAGGGAGATTCAAAATCATCAGTTATTTACTATCATGTTTTTCAACTTGTTTCCAGCTCATGTGTTCCATGGCTTGGAGTAGGGGAGAAGGAGCATACAAAATGTAAGAACACAGTTCTTCAATGGTGAATGTTTGGCACAGTATCTGAAAGGTTACACAACTGCTCAGTCATGCACATTGTCTGAAACAAGGTGCATTTTGAAAACACTGAGTAAGAATAAACCATTGGGCTGTTGGAGTGGTCTACAAACAGTGCATTGGAGCCTGAGCTTAACCTTCAGCCCACTTTCTGGGATGGGAGGGCTGTGAAGGCAGCAAATTCAGTTCTTGTGGCGGAGGGAAAGCCTGTGCCACTTTTGAATGGATCCGCTCCTGTCTCCTGCTGCTCAGTGCAATGGAGCCTGCTAGTCTTGGCAGATCATGGTTGGTTGCAGTGTGAGAACTTGGAGGAAGAAGGAAAGGAGGAAAATCAGGACTCTAGAGAACTCATGGAAAACAATGAATGATTCATTCAGAGTCCTTGAGAAACCATCTTCCGCTGGCTCACCAACTAGATTACATGCCCACTGCAGCATGAGTACTGGATTATGGAGTATTTGGTGGGGATTTTTGTGGGAGGTCAGAATGGGAAGCAGGGTTTGAGTTAGTTTAACTGGGAAGCACTAAATAGGTAAAAGGTTTCATGAAACCCTTTACTTCACTCAGGACTCACAGCAAACAAGTGGCATATTCCACTAAGTGGGATCGTGCTGCAACTGTCTGAACTTCTCTTTGAGGACCATTCATCCTCGCATGCTGCCACTGTGTCACTCCTCTGCTTGTTTACATTACGGCTGGACTCAGCCTTGCTCTTGGTTTATCTGGCCTGCTTGGCAAATGGGTTTTATTTTCATCCTATGTTACTCCTGGGGTTATTGAAGTTTTTGGTATAAATCTACACGTCTATCTTCTGCTTAGCTTGTGTTGCACCTTCAGGGGGTAGTGCGGAGGAGAAAGAGACAAAAGAATGAAAGTTAAGCTCACCAATTTGTATACTAGGTATGGAGTCCTTCTGCTGATTACAAAGAGGGCTTATTTCCAATTCAAATTTTTGTTCCAGATCACCTACCAAAAAGAAAGGAGAACAACATTTTTGCCACTTGGCAATATTGAATATGATCTTTTATTCCTTATAATATGGATGGAACAGCAAATTCTAGGAGAATTGAAATCTGCATTAACCCTTACATTTCATCTCCATTTGATGTCCTGATGGACATCACCATTTTAAAGACAGACTGCAAGTCTCAACATGATCATACAATGGTTCCACATAGAAATCTGCAGTTAGAAATCGGAGGCAGGGCCTGTTATACATGCCTAAACAAATAAAACCAACAATTTAAGATGTCACAGGAAATGACTGTAAGCAGGAAGATCCTCTGCTTCATAGAAATCAAAGTGGAATGTATCTCAATCCATGACCTGCCGAGACAGCTGTTCTCTCTGGGACAACACAGCTACGAAAACCCAGGATGAAGTATATGAAAGTTTGAAATGTTAGCAGTGGTATAAGCACGAGTAGTGTGGATTGGGCTTGGGCGTTTTTACCACCATGGGACTACTTTGGTGTGAAACTGCCTATAAAGGCCAGCTATTGCTGACAACCATGCTCAATTGTGGTTTAAATTTGTAGTGGACATGTAATGTCAATAAATTCAGTACGCCAGAGCACTATGCTTGCTCTTCTACCATCTTCACCCCTTCCTTTAGGCTCTGTTAATACTACTAGAAAAGGGATTTAACAGCGATTAAATTCCACTACATCCTCACTGTGTTGTAGAACAATTTGGCCTGGCCTGTGCAGATGGAGCCAAATGGTATGTCGTTACCCTGTTAAAAACCATGTTTAGCTTTGCTCTCAGTAGGGGTTAGAAAATGTTTACAGTTAGGTTGCATTAGAACTCGGCTTAGTGGTGAGCATGTTCAGACTGTGTCTAGTTTCCCTGCAACTGTAAGCAGAGGAGAAGGAAAAAGCAAATGTAACACTCCAAGGGTAGGAACTGTAGTCATATTTTGGAAAGCAAAGGAAAACAAGTGATGGCTGTGTAATTTCTGAGCACTACATACCCATGGGACTTTCAGCTCAGAGCAGATAACAATGACCAGAGATTTTGTACAGTTAATTGAAGGTTCAAGGCACAGCAGAACCACCCTCACTGACACCGTCTTACAGGGGCAATCAGATCAAAGAAATACCCGCTTCTCTTCTATTTCCTTTCCTCCTCTTGCCCCTCATTACCAATCACATGCAAAATAAGGCCCCATTTCTGCTCATCATCATATTTTTTGGGAGATTTTAGGGGGAAATCGGGTAGTTGATTGCAGAGCAAACGCCACTTGAGATTAGCCAATTTCTCTCTTGTCACATTAAGTGCCTTAAAGAACAAAGTGAAAGGATAATTCAGTATGTCAGAAGACTGACCTTGCCGGTAGAATTCCTCACAGACCCTTTCACTCCACTGCTTGCTCATCTGCCAGAGTCGGCAAGGATTGCAAATGTCAGCACACTTCAGCGCGATCTGAAAGTAAAGGAGGAGAGTGGTGGTGGGGAGAAGAAATTATTAGCTAGCGATTGTTCAGCAGTGAATTTATTGCACTCTGAGGTGCTGTGAAACTGCTGGGCCCTGCAAGCTTGCTGCCAAGATGGATTCAAGAATACATTATAGAAACTGAGCCCTGCCCAAATGTGCCGCTTCAGGAAACAGCACTTATTCAAGCCTGTAACAAAACCTTCATTCAGAGCCCCATTTTATAGTAGCGAGAAAGAGAGAAGCACCACATTCCAAGTATGCATAGCCTCTTGGATATGACTGATGGTGGGCAAGCCAACAAAAGCTTCAGCCTGACTCCTGCTGACTGCCTGCCTTGGCATCCATCAATGAGGACAAGGAAATGAAGAGCCAAGCCAGTGTGAAACTATTCGGGCAGCACTTCTTTATGGTGTCAGTGAGTGACCTTACATATCACTTTGATTGTGCTTGGGTTTAAAATGTGTATACAGTCAGCTCAGAGGGGTCAGCTGTGTTTTTGTTTACTGAGCTAAACATAGGACCTTCTGGTTTGCCCCTGACTTGTTTTCACCTTGCTAGCAGTGGAAAGTGATTTGCTGCGGTAGAGCTGGGGTAGGACTGGCAAGGGAAGGAATTATAATCAAGTAGCTGCTGCTTCTTCAGAAGAGTAAGATATGCAATAATCTGCCGGTCTTGCCTCCTTGAAACAAAATGTCTTCTGTGTGCTTTCTTCCCGGACAAAGTACATCTAGTTGATGGGTTTATTATTAGACTTCATGACAGATAGGGCAAAATGCTGATGCAGATGCCAAAGTTATAGGGATTGCAGATTTCACCTATGGTAAAAGTCATTACCTCCTTTCTAGAAAATAAATGGAGGTGGAAAAAGGGCGCAACTTATTTGGTAGGCACCGTGGACTCTAGTCATCTAGACATGAGACTAGAAATCAAGAGACCTGCATTCTAATTCTAGCTGGACACTAACTAGCTTTGTGACCATAAGAAAATCATTTATGTTCTCTGAGCCTTAGTTTCCTCATCTGTAAAATGGTATAAAGAAGTAAACTACTAAAGTATGTTTTATAAGTAATATTGAGGCCAGTCAGTTTAATCCAATAGACTTTGAGGAAGTGGTAGCACCTTCCCCCAATTCACAGGTCTGAATTTTCACAGGAAAGCACAGTTGTTTTTCATGTTTTCTCCACTGGAACCCGTGCTACATTTTGCACCATCATTTTGCCTGATCTGTTGTGAAGCATAATTACAAATCCATTGCCTAAATGTAGTGGTCCATGAAGAAACCAGGCCTAAGATATTTTGTTCAAGGAGGCAACTCAGGCAAATTAGTACATATATTACTCTTCTGAAGGAGTAGTTACCTGAATATCATTCCTTCCCTCACCTGACCCCAGCAGAACCTCAGCAAAGTATTTTAAGCTGGCAGCAATTAGAGTTTGTTTTGAACTGATGATAATTACTTGAGGTGTTTTGTATGATAAAAGCTATTTAGGAGCTATTTAGGAGCAGGCAGCTTCGTGTGATGCTATTTCTACAGAAAAAATGCAGCATACAGCTACCTTTAGGCTAATAGTGAAGGTGATGTAATGGGTGGAAATTTGTTCTGAAAATACCATTAACTACTGCAGTATAGCTGGAAGAAGCAATCTGAGTCCATTTGGTTTTAAATTAGATTTGGTTCTTTCATTATCTGAGGAAGCACTGCCATGGCAGTGGTTTCCTCCATGCAGATGCAGATTAGGAGCATCAACGAAGTGACCACTTCTTGGGCACCTACTGCAAGCTCCTCTGTGAAAAAGCATTGTCAGTGGCTGGAGTAAGAGGCTGAGCTTCCTACCCTCTGCTGAAGTAGCAGTTGCCACAACAGGGCAAGGGGAGAGAGACGTGGCAAAAGACAAAGTGGCCTGCAACTCAAGAGGTGAATAATAGTTGATCCTTTGCTGCATCTGCTATATTCAGATTATAACATAACACCTGGTACCTGGGGAAGTATTGGAGGTACGTTTTTGCTTGCTTTGAAACATGCTAGGCGACAGCAGCAAAGCAATTAAGATGGTGGGTAATGGGTACCCTGAGGCTGAGTTAACATACATACACTGTTCCTTTAAGGGGAAAAAAAAGTACCTGCAGCATAAAATGTCTGTCTGGTGCATCCTCCAATCTCAGATCCTTATTTTCGAGATGAGCTTTCAACCGGGTCAAAAACTCATTCTGTCTATTGATATCTGTTGCCAAGATGAGGGAGCCCAGCTGCTGTTCGATATTCTGGCTGTAGGCAAGAAAAATGAGCCCTTTTGAACATGGGATTGTTGAACATCAATAGTTTTAAACTACTTCATAGCCTGCCTCCTTCTGAGTATTATGTGATGACTCAGCTAACAGACGGATTCCACTTCATTGTTCTCCATTGGGATAGCTTGCAGGAGACCAGCAGTTTAGCTGGCAATGGGATGTATGTGGCATAGGCTGTGTGGTAGAATAATCATGTTGGTGTAAATTGCCCAGGGAGCTTCCATAAAGTATTGTGAAGAATGCAAACTGAACAGCAGTATGTGTTATTGAGTGAACACAAAATGCATCCAGAAGAATTAATGTCATAGGGTTTTAGACTGGCAGCCACACAAACACCAAGGCATTGTACATTATTTCTTTAAAGAAGGACTGAGAAGAAGGGGATTGGATGATTTAGGAAATTACTAATGGGATAGAAAGCCTGTCCTTTCTATATAATCTGTTTGCATTCTTCCCAAGTTACCAGTGATTAAAAATTAACACTGGAGACTGCTTGATGGTTAACGTGAAAAATTTGTCTCCATACATTTCCCAAGGATCAACACTGCAATTGTTTGTGTTTGCTACACACAAACAATTGCAGCAAAAACCAGCACGCAATGGTCAGCTCTGTCTATGTTCAGTCTCTGTTCTTTCTGCTGACTGCCATCTCCCTCTGCTCAGAAACGGACAGATTTGAAGCACATTCTTCTGGTAGTGTGGGAGACACCTAGGGCATATCTACCCTAGCCATGTCTTCTATTTCCCACCATTGTTAACACTAACTCTGAGCAGGTTTAATTGATATGGTGTAAAGAACAACACCCACAACGGGCAGCCATCGGTGCCTTCTCAGCATTTGGCCTCCTAACCATGCTAATATTGGTGTAGCTGAGCAAGTATTAGCAACAGTGACAAACTGGTAGATAATATTCCTAGTGAAGCCCCAGCCCAGGTGCATCCCACATATCATACCTTTAGTCCCAGATTTGGACCTTAGCGTCCAAAATATGGGGGTTAGCATGAAAACCTCCAAGCTTAGTTACCAGCTTGGACCTGGTACTTGCTGCCACCACCCAAAAAATTAGAGTGTTTTGGGGCACTCTGGTCCCCCTGAAAAACCTTCCCTGGGGACCCCAAGACCCAAATCCCTTGAGTCTCACAACAAAGGGAAATAATCCTTTTTCCCTTCCCCCCTCCAGGTGCTCCTGGAGAGATACACAGACACAAGCTCTGTGAATCCAAACAGGGTGACTCCCCCTCTCCGTTCCCAGTCCTGGAAACAAAAGCACTTTCCTCTTCACTCAGAGGGAATGCAAAATCAGGCTAGCAAATCCAACACACCCAGATCTCCCCCTGATTTCTTCCTCCCACCAATTCCCTGGTGAGTACAGACTCAATTTCCCTGAAATTTCCCAGTAAAGAAAACTTTAACAGGTTTTAAAAAGAAAGCTTTATATAAAAAAGAAAGAAAAATACATACAAATGGTCTCTCTGTATTAAGGTGACAAATACAGGGTTAATTGCTTAAAAGAAATATGAATAAACAGCCTTATTCAAAAAGAATACAAATCAAAGCACTCCAGCACTTATATTCATGCAAATACCAAAGAAAAGAAACCATATAACTTACTATCTGATCTCTTTGTCCTTACACTTAGAAACAGAAGATTAGAAAGCAGAAACTACTTCTCCAAAGCTCAGAGAAAACAGGCAGACAGAAAACAAAGACTCAGACACAAACTTCCCTCCACCCAGAGTTGAAAAAATCCGGTTTCCTGATTGGTCCTCTGGTCAGGTGCTTCAGGTGAAAGAGACATTAACCCTTAGCTATCTGTTTATGACACCACACTACCAGGCCAATGTGCTTTACATCACCTTCAGGAGCGGGTGAGACACTAGCTCAGCCTCCAATCAGCTTTTGGCCCCTCTTCTTATGGTTTTTAATCAAGCAGTGAAATAGGCTATTCGTTTGTTTGCCATGGAATTTATCAGGATGTTTCACATGGGTGGCACTTACGTCATTTCCGTTGGTAGATGGGCAAGTAGCCTAGATTCTCGAAGCATGCCTATTGTTGATCTCCAGTGATGATTTTCTAACACAGAGACATTCTGAGGAGAAAGGAGGTAAGGAAATAAAAAGACATAGTGGATAGATTTCTTATATTTAACAGAGATGCCTAAGATTTGCCAGACCTTATAAGTGATCCATCTCATCAGGTTTCCTGCCACTACCAGTGGACAACACCTGATACTGCAGCCAAAGACCCCAAATCTCATGGAGTGCCTAGCTAACTTAAATGCTATAGGCATGCCAAACCTCAGGCAATCAGGTCATGCCAGGAGTCAGATGTCTTCCTACTGCCGACTACCTCAAACACACTATTATTTTTGAGACCTTGGCATGCACTAAGGGCACTTAAAAAAATTCACACCACCACTTGTTTATTAAATAGTTGCAAAGAAACAAATAGTATAGATGAGCCGGTAAACAAATTCATTTTTCACAGTGTTTTAGTAACATCATAAGTGATAAGCGACAAAGAGTCCTGTGGCACCTTATAGACTAACAGAAGTATTGGTGCATGAGCTTTCGTGGGTGAATGCGTCTGACGAAGCAGGTATTCACCCACGAAAGCTCATGCTCCAATATGTCTGTTAGTCTATAAGGTGCCACAGGACTCTGTCACTTTTTAGAGATCCAGACTAACATGGCTACCCCCTGATACTTGACATAAGTGATGTATCTGTCCCTTCTATTTTTGTTCCTTTTTTTTGTTCAGTTTCCATCTTTTCTCTTCTCTTTCTCCCCTGCTCTCATTTCTTTTTCATTCCAGAATATGCCTCCCTTTCCAATTTCCTTCCCTCTTCTACATCTTTGCTTCTCTCTGCCCATCATGCTATGCTGCACCTATTAGCCTATTCTGCTTAGAATTTACTCTTTTTCCTGGAATCTTGTTCTGCTCAGACCATCCTCACATCTTTTCTTCCCCACATGTTCAATTAAACGAAAAAACAACAAAATTTAGAAGTGATAAAAGGACATATTTTCTTTTGCAAAACAAATTAGGCTGTGGAACTCATTGTCACAAGATATCACTCAGGCCAAGAGCTGAGTAGATTTAAAAAAATGAGAAAATATATTGATAGCATACAGATCCAGAGATTCTAAAGGTAAGATTAAAACAAACCCAGAAAAGTTTTGGAAGAGATAAGCCCTCATATTTCAGGACGTGAACTAGTTTTTAATTATTGAGGGTTAGGAAAATAGCTTTCCTTGTGGACAAGTTATTGCCTATTACAGCATATTGCACCTTCTTCTAAAATATTTGGTACTGGCTACCGTGGGAGACAAGATATGAGGCCCATAGGTCTAATACAGACTAGCAGTTCCTTTGCAAATGGAACCTCAAAGTGAAATTGGCAAGACACCTTGTCAGCATCACTTTTCTCTGTTCCTAGGTGAGGCTGAGACTCAAAATGAAACTGTTAAAACAGCCAGTCAATTTCATATTGAGGTTCCACTCACAGGTGGAGTTGGAGCAGTTGGTAGGAAAGAGGCAAAAGTGAGAGCCCAGGGGGCTTTGCATTCCACTTGCTGGGCTTACCATGCCTCCAGCCTCTCCCCCCAACCAGCTTGTGCCACATATCTTGAAGTTTAATTGCCCTGATTAATACAGTTTGCATCATTCAGAGCTTCTATGAAAATACTACATGCAAAATAATACGTAACAGCAAACTGATTACAGTATGCCATCTGAGGTTAATACTGGTGTCAGACAAGGCTCTCTTGTGTAACCCAGGATCCTTTTACTGGTAGTAGACTGGGTAATGAGAGAGAGCACAGAACAACCAAGGGGCATACAATGGACTTTCACAAATAAGTTAGAAGACCTTGAGATATCCATAATGACTCCCAAGTCTTTTTCCTCTGAGGAGCTCATGGATTTGAGGAGTATGGCTTTTAATGCAAAGTTCAGATTACTTTTGATACTGTGCATTACTGTTTATTTAGCCAAGTTAAATTTTATCCATTCTCTTGCTGCCCAATTGCCTAATGTATTGAAATACATCAGGACTGTCTCTTATAGTCCTATAGCTTTGACTACCCAAAATAATTGAGTCTAAGCAGGAATTTTCACTTACGAAATTTTATGAGAAATGCAGAGGACAGGTGTGATGTGCTCATGACAGCCTGTGTTGCTGAGCAGATGCGCTGCAGTGTTTTGTACTAGTTGGAGTTTCCTGAGTGCTGAAGGCTTCATACCCAGGTAGATTGTGTTGCTGTAATCCAGCTGAGAGGTGACAAAGGAACTCGACTGAGACCAGATCTTCAGTGGCCAGGATGGGATTTACTGTCTCTTAAAGTCCCTTCTGCTGGCCGCTGCGGATGCCATTGCATTCTGCGTGGCTCTCTGTGCCATGCCCTTTCCCTCAGTGCAACAGAATCACATTGAATTTGCTCTGATTGGGGCCTTCTGTGGCTCTTACTTAGGCTTTGTGTACACTGCCAATTGAAAGACAAAACTTTGATCGTTCACAGATGCTTAAAAAAGCCCCTTCCCCTCAAAAAAGACAAAAGTTTTGCTGCAGCAAGTGGCAGTGTAAATAGGCAGAGCTCTCCCCTGTCAACAACGCGAACCCCGCTCGTAGGAGGTGGAAGTATTTTGTTGGCCAAAGTGCTGACAAACAGCATTTATGCTGCCCGACTTTTAGTGACATGGCCGTACTAAAAGCTGTGTAGTGTAGACAAAGCTGTAGACCGAAGGATTTAGTCCGCGGTAACATATGTTTATTAATAAAGCTGCTAATGACTTCTGGACTGCTCCACTATTAATTGTCTCCATTCTGGGGAACAGTCAGTCACCATTATTACTTTGCTATTGCTTAATCAGTTTGGAATCTGCCTTGATAAGACTTTCCCCTTGCTCCATGTTTAGTTGTTTTCCCGCAGAGTCTCCAAGAATGTACCTTATTAAAAGCTTTTAGAAAATCCATCTAAATGATGCCCACTGGGTCACCTTCATCTATTAGCTTTTACTTTATAGAGGCACTTATTTCCCTTACAGAAGCCAGGTTGATTTTTGACATGGTCTGGTAACATTGTCTATTACTATTATTATTTATTTATTACTTATAATGCCCAGGAGCCCTAGTCATGGGCCAGCACCTCATTGTGATAGGTGCTGTACAAACACAGAACAAAAAAGGTATTCCCTGCCTCAAACAGTTTACAGTCTGTCTAAGACCAGAGCCCAACAGATGGGTACAGACAGACCAGCTGGGGAGTACAGGGAAACAATGAGACAGTGTTGTCTAAATAGACAAGACAGACACAGGATGGGGGAATGGTGAAAACAAACAACCAGGGTGAACAATGTGATGGCAACAAAGGACATGTTAGTGATTTTGTTTGTTTTTGTTTTTTTGGGAGGGTTTAGTTAGGGGGTCAGCTAAATAGAAAGAACAGGGAAAAGTGTGGGAGGGATGGGGCAGGGCAGGGCAGGGCCGTCCTTAGGATTTATGGTGCCCTAGGCAGGATTATTAAACTGGTGCCCCTGTGCCTGTCTTGCTCTTAGCAACACAAACATAAGCTTACAGTATTGGAAGACTTGACACATGCATGTTATTAAAACCAGTTTAACTTAATTAAGCACACTGTAATGCTGATGGACTAGCACTAAAGAAGTAGCACTATAGAAAAAATTCTGATTTGACAGAATGATGCAAATAATATACTTTTTTAAATTTGTCAACATTTTATTGGAAATTTATATGAAGAGGTATTAAAACAAGGATTAGTTTTTAATTAAAAGCAATCTTTCTGGCTTTTTTGGCTGCAAAATCAGTAATAATGTCATCGTATGACAAAGACAAAGTCGTGTCTTGTTCGATTGCAAGAATAGCAAGAGCAGTTAAGCGTTCCTGACTCATTGTAGAGCGGAGATAGTTTTTAATGAGCTTTAGTTTTGAGAAACTCCGTTCTCCTGATGCTACTGTTACAAGAATTGTCAGTAGAATACGAGTGGCAATGTACACATTAGGATATATGTCAACAAGTTTGCTGGTATGAATAAACTATACAATGTCCATCATCGATTTTGCATGTGGCAACAACTCAATTCTTCGTACAGTTCAAGTCCATTTAAATCAAAATGATCACCATGCTTCAGGAGGTTCTCTAGGTCAGGGGTCCCCAATGTGGTGCCCGCGGGCGCCATGGTGCCCACAGGGGCCTCTCAGTGCACCCGCGTACTGGCCAGAGGACGAACATATGCCAAAATGCTGCTGAAATTCGGCAGCATTTCAGCTCCGACGCCTCTGGATGACACCGCTTGCCACCGACAAGCAGTGTCATCCAGAGGCGTTGTCGCTGAAATGCCACGGAATTTTGGCAGCATTTCGGCAGATGCTCGTCCGCCATCACGGTCCTTCGTCTGGTGCCTGCCAGATGAAAAAGTTTGGGGATCGCTGCTCTAGGCTTTTGCACTTTGTCATTAGTTCGCTTGTTTTCCTATTTCATTGAATTTAGTCCCGCTCAGCCCGCTGCCAGCTGAGTGAATGGAACCCCAGGCCAACAGCAGGTTGAGTGGCTCAGCCAGGGTCTCAGCCACCGGCCTGCTCAGCCCGCTGCTAGCCTGGGGTTCCTTGGGGGTTCCCAGGCCAGCAGCAGGTGCTGAGTGGGGCTGGTGGCCAGGACCCCAGGTGGCAATGGGGCAGCAGCCGGAACCCCAGAGCAGTGGCGGGCTGAGCCACTCAGCCTGCCACTGCGTGCCATCAATAATCAGCTCGCATGCCACCTTTGGCACATGTGCCGTAGGTTGCCGACCCCTGCTCTATACACTAGTAAGGAGATGAGCATATTACAGTTGTTGGAGGGCTCTATTTAGCAGTAATAGGGCTATAGGAAAGTCAGTCAACATTTTTTGTTTCTCTGATGAAAACTGGCCCACTCCCTTCCCCATACCAAACTTGTCACAAATAATTGTCAACAACTTAATTTTCTGTTTTTGGCTAAGATACTGATTTAAAAAAAATATTGAAATTGAATTCAGGATTGTTAGCAAGCATTTTTGGCAAACAAATTTGTTAAATGACAATCTAAATGGCAACACAGTACTGCTTTCATGCTTGGCTCACCCCTCAGCTTGCTGGTCCAACAACTGCAGTAGAGGAGGAGATAGGTGGAAAACTGCAGGACCCCAAAAATCCACCTCTTGGGGTGCAGAGTGGCAACAGCAGCAGCAAACCCTCAGGTCCGATCACACGCCAATGGGCACCACCGCCAGCCCAACAGACCATGGTGAAGTTAGCACAGCATCTGATCTTAGGGACGGGGCACCCATGGAGCCACAGCAGCTCATCCTGCCCTGTGCCACTCCCACTGGATGAGATGGATCGCTACCAGCCCGGAGGAGAGACACGCTCCCCAGCTAGGGTGACCAGATCCAGATGTCCTGATTTTATAGGACCAGTCCTGATATTTGGGGCTTTGTCTTATATAGGCACCAATTACCCCCACCTAGGGTGACCAGACAGCAAGTGTGAAAAATCAGGATGGGGGGTGGGTGGGGGTAATAGGAGCCTATATAAGAAAAAGACCCAAAAATTGGGACTGGTCCTATAAAAGTGGGACATCTGCTCACCCTACCCCAAACCCCTGTCCTGATTTTTCACACACACTATCTGGCTATCCCCAGCCCAGTCCTGTGCGACCCTTCCAATCCTGGCTTTCACTTTCAATCCTCAGCAAGCAGCCAGTCAGCCTCCCTTCCCCCCCCCAGCACCTCACCCGACCCAGCCCTGATGGAGGGAATGGGAGAGAGAGAAACGAGGGGGGGTGTGCTCCGTGGGGCAGGGGTAGAAGAATGGATGTTCAGGGGGACAACAAAAGATACTGCCAGAGCCGCTGAGCCTGCCTCACCTCACGCCAGGGGAAAGAGTCACACTCACAGGTGAGTTCCTTCCCCCACCCCTTCCCAGCAGCCAATCCCCTCCCTCAGACTGGGCTGCATTCAGCTCTCTTTAGGACCCAGCAGCCCTGCTCTTACATGCTCCACTGCTTTCTATCTGTCTGGGCTCCCAGCAGAGCGGTGCCCCCAGACCTAGTGGTGCCCTAGGCGGCTGCCTGTTCTGCCTATGGCTAAGGATGGCCCTGGGGCAGGGAAGGAGAGCATAGAAGGGGCAGGTATGGAGTGAAGCTGAAGTGAAGAGATTGTTCCAACCCTCTCGGCTCCTCCTCACATACAATCAATCAGCACAGGGCAGAGAAAGTCAGAGAACATTCTGCAGTTTCAGATGGAGTGTCCAAAGGTCCCTGTTTTGTCTGCTTCTGGTCCTGTTGGCTGGGGTCTCTGGCTGGCTCCTCTATATTAAATATATTACTTTATCCTTAGACTTTCAGTCAGCTTTCCTGGAGAGCACCAGACTGGTAATTCCTGGGATCTCCAGCTAGTGACTCAGTCAGTCATGGAAGGCTATGGTGGAATTAACACAATGCCTTTGGGGTCGTTTAGGTAAGAGGGAATTCAGACATCTTTTGGGGTGTGTTTTTAAGCTGGCAGTAAGAAATAAGGAGTCAGATGGAGATGAAGCGTAACTGAGAGAAACTATTTGTTTATAGTTCCAGACAGGTGGTTATGGTTTAGAGACCTGATATTCTAAGGGCACACACTTCCTGGAAGGAAGCATGGCATTCTAGCATGCCGGTCTCCTACAGAAAGCATTGGGAGGGAACATGTCCCGAAGCATAAAACAAAGATGTGTGAGAAGGATCACACTTGGACGGACAAGACACACATACAAGCATGGAAGAAATAATTGGTAATGTCAGGGAAAATTTGTTTTTTTCAAGTTTCTGGTATTTAAGCTACTGTTCTTCATTTCTTATGCAGTGCTCCTGGGGATGCTTATTTACACATCTTTATCTCATTCCTTTGACTTTGCTGTCAGTGTATATAAATAAATTACTCACGTAAGGGACAGTTTCAATGAATGAACAGCCATTCAATGTTTTGTTTTATCCTCGTTGTTCAATGCGTGACTTTAGACCTTAATTACTGTACAGTACTCAAATCCTGCTCTGAAGACAGAATTATTAATTTAGTAATGAACTTTTCTCCGGTGCTCCTCACTATAGTGTCTGAGTGCTTCAGGAATATTATTTATTTCCATAACACTCCGGTCAGACGAGTAGGTGGTATTATCCCTATTTTACAGATGGGGAACTGTAGTACAGAGAGATTAAAGTTAGAAGTATTCATTTCATTCGAGAAGTCTAGGACCTGATTTTTCCCTGTATTTAGGATTATATAGCCCGTTACAGCTCTTGTGAGCACTCAGTATTTCTGTAAATCCTACCCCAGGCTTTGAAGTTGGGTACCCAGAAAATGAGGACCACCTGCGCAAAGTTTGGTTGAGTGATTTGCTCACCACCACATAGGAACTCTGTGGCAGAGGAAGGGAGATAAATGCTGCCCTGCGGAACTGGGTTAACTGCTTTAAGCATGAGACCAGCTTTTCTCTTCCTGCAATCCCCTGCCTCATTCACTACACACCTTCCAACTTCTGCAACAAACGAGGCAGACAAAAGACCTACAGACAAAAGTCTTAATGTAATCTCAATCTTCACCTCCATCCAAATGGCTCTCAGCCCCTTCTCCACATTCTCATTGACTTCCCATACCTGGTTTTCCTGCACAGCACGTCCCAGTCTCCCCATTATATCAGCTTCATGTTCCAGCCAAGCAGGCTCCCTGATGCAGTCTACTTCTTCTGCCACCTCCATCAAGGTTCTATGTGCATCAGTCTAATTTACTGATGTGTGTGGCTCTTAGTGTGTGAAATTCATTTGAAGCACACAAAGGTAGAGGTACTGTGGAGAGGAAGAGCAAAATCCACCCCTCAAAGCTCAGAGGCAGGTTCCAGGTCTGCAGGTCTGCTCCCAGCAGCTATTACTGCATCCTATGAGCTGGAATAGCATCCCCTGCACCTCCCCAGGGCTTGTGTGTGGGGGGGCAATAGGGCATTTTGGGTTCCCTGGCCCGTGCATTGCTGCTGTCTGCAGCACATAGGGTGTAAATACCTCCTTGTGTAGCTTGCATTCCACAAACCTCTTTGGAACATGAGTGATATGGGGAGGGTCTTTGCAAAAGCCCTCCAAGGTGAATTGCAGCCAAGATGCCCAATGTGTCCTGGATTTATAATATGAAGATGCAAAGATCCTAATCCCATAATATTCCTAACACAACACACTCTAGCAGTGTTTAATAAGACACGTATATACACTGCACCTGTGTAGCAGGGAACGTTGCAACTGGTGCCCAAACATCGTGGTGGGGCTGGGGCTTGCAGTTAGATAATTATCACGAAACACTGTGGCTCTGGCGGGGAGGGATATATTTTCCCCTCAGCTGGGAGAGGAGAGAAAAGGGAAAGCATCTCTATATTACACAATGCTACCCAATTTCTGCATTCAGTGCAGGCTTTGAGTAGTGAGCAGTAAGTAGGGCCTGGGGCCACCCTCTGTAGTCGGTTCAATTTCTGTCTGTGGTAGCCAAATGATGAAGATAAAAAGAAATATTGAACATTTACTGAATCCTGTGCACTGAGTGATGCAGGGGTGCTATGGGAAATACAAGCTGTGTTCAAGACTAGCTGGGCCTGTCCTGGTACCTGACACATTTCTTCCCAAGCAGGCAGGTCGTTTGTCTGATTTTAAGCCAGACAAGCCTGTTTTTTAAATCTTGCACACATGGTTCATGAGTAGAGTTCCATGTCTGTCATGGAGGTCGCGGAAGTCATGGATTCTGTGACTTTCCATGACTACTGCAGTGGCCAGAGTGGCTGAGCCCAGGGCGGGCCCGGGGACAGCCGCACTGGCTGCTGCTGGAGTGGCTCTGGGCAGCCTAGGCAGCTGGGCCTGGGGACCATCTGAGCAGTGGCTGTTGCGATGGTCACTCCTCCCTCCCCCACCCCAGCTCTCCCTTAAGCAGCAGCCCCTTGCTCCCAAAGCAGCACCATACCCCTGGCCCCACTGAGCAGTGGCCGCTGCCCCCCCCCCCCCCGCCCACAGCAGCTGTCCCGGGGGCGAGTAGCTGCTGCTCGGTGGCCCCTGCCAGCAGTCCCAGGAGGTGGCCCCCAGCAGCTGGTGCTGCACTGGCCCTCTCATAAGCAGAGGCCTCCCCCGCCCCGCCCCCCCCCGCCCCAAGCAGTGGTCCCAGGGCAGTCCCCAGCAGCTGGTGCTGCGTTGCCCCCCCAAACAGCAGCCCCCCCTTCCCCCAAACAGCCCCCCCCCAATCCAGCATCAGTCCCGGGGGCAGCTGGAGCAGCCGCAGCTTGGCGCCCCCTGGCAGCGATCCCAGAGCAGCCACCAGTAGTGGTCCCGGGGTGGCCACAGCAGCGGTCCTGGGGGTGTCCGGAGTAGCCGATGCTCAGTAGCCCCCGACGGTGGTCCTGGGTTGGCCCTGGCAGCTGGTGCTGTGCTGGCCCTGCCCCCCCCAGACAGCAGCCTCCCGCCTCCCTCTCCAGCAGTGGTCCCTGGGGCAGTTGGAGCAGCCACTAGTTGGCGGCCCCCAGCAACGGTTCCGGGGCAGACCCTGGCAGCTGGGCTGCACTGCCCCCCTAGCCCGAACAGCAGCCCCGTGGCCCCCTCCCTCCCACTCCAGGGGGTGGTCAGAGCAGCTGCTGCTTGGCGGCCCCCAGCAGCTGGGGCCTCTGGCCCTGCTGAGCAGTGGCTCCCCGGGAGGTCCCCCCACAAGATTTAGTCGGGGTATTTATAGTATAAGTCATGGACAGAGCACAGGCTGTGAATTTTTATTTATTGTCCATGACATTTTCATGATGTTTACTAAAAATACCCATAACTAAATCATAGCCTTACTAGTGAGGTCACACTGGTGGGGTGGCAAGCGCTCAAAAATAGCATCCTCCATGTGTTCAAGGTCACACCCACAAGGGCAGGGTCATGCAGGCTGGGACAGGCCCATGCCATTTTTGGAAGTACTGGACTGGTATTCTGGGAATGCATGAGAAGCCAACCTAATTCTATGAGATAATGCAACAATGCTGTGACGTCAGCAGCTCCTGCCCACTTGCTCCAGGCATGAGCTTGGGAAGGGCTGGTGTCAGTTTATTAAGGAACTGCTCTGGTTTCTGTAGGGGCAGGTATGGGAGAGATAAGAGAGGCATCACAAAGAGAAAAGTGACAAGGGAGAAGACTAAAGGGAGTTGCCACAAAGGACTGCAGGGAGGAAGAACCATGAGGAATCACCTAGGGAGAAGAAGGATGGACCACAAGAAATGCGTGGAGGAGGGTGGGACCACAGGAATCATGTGAAGAGGAAGAGATGAGACCACAAGGGATTGCATAGTGGAAGGGGACAACAAGGGATCACATGCAAATAGAGGAGGTGGGAGCACAAAGGATTGTGTGGAGGAGAAAGAGACGGGCGCATGAAGGCCTGTGTGGAGAAGGAGAGACCATGAGGGATTGTGAGGTAGTGGAAGAGGGACCACGAGGAATCACACGGAAGAGGAAGGATCACAAGGGGTTGTACAGAAGAGAAGGAGGTCAGACCACAAATGATCACATGGAGAAAGAGATAGGACCATGAGGGATTCATAGACTCTTGGACTGGAAGGGACCTCAAGAGGTCATCAAGTCCAGTCCCCTGCCCTCATGGTAGGACCAAATACTGTCTAGACCATTAGATGAAGAGGACAAGGTGGGCCCATGGGACATTGCATGACGAAAGAGGAGGAGGAGAGACCATGAGTGATCGGGAAGCACAGGAGGGTCCATGAAGGATTGCATGGTGGAGGAGGACAGACCTCATGAGGGATTGTGCAGATGAGGAGGAAGGACCACACGCGATTGCATGGATGAGGTGGTGGGACCATGAGGGACTACATGGAGGAGGGATCATGAGAGAGTGTGTGGTGAGGAAGGAGGAGGAGAAGGGACCATAAAGCCTATGAAACCTTAATTGTATCCTCTTGCGCTTATGCATTATGATACAGTCTTTAATGGCATGATCACTTACTAATTTTCAGTGCACAGAACAGATGGTGCTTACTTACTGAGCAGCTATTTTCTCATTATTCAATGTGTGGCCATAGGCCTTATTTATTGCACACTATTCGCACCCTGCTCTGAAGGCAGAATTACTAATTTCCTCATGGGCTATTCTATGGTGCTCATCACTCAAGTATCCAAATGCTTCATAAATATTAATGAATTTATCTTCACAACACTCCTGTGAAATGAGGGGGTGATATAATCTGCAATTTAAAGATGAGGCATTGAGGCCCCCAGCAACACCCTGCCAGATTTCAAGTCATTGCTGCAAAGCATAAAGGCACTAGAACTTCTCTATCAAATGGTTGTAATTTTTTTTAATAAAGGGCAAAGCAATATATTTTTCTTCAATCTCACTCTCAGAAATGGCTGAACTGTTTTAGCTGAAACTTTAAGTAAAAAATAAGAATTAAAAAAAATTAGTCTGAGACAGACATGGAAAATTTCAGTCCAACCAAAGTTATAAGCTATTGAAAACAGGGTCTTATAATGGAAAAGGTCTGGCAACCTTTAATTATCAATATTGCTACCAGCTCCTCCTATAATTCATATTTTCTTTCAATCTGTCCTTGTTACTTATGATTTTTAGTTAGGAGGAAATATATAAACTGGAATAAGTGACCAAAGTCTGATGTACTTGCAGAATCATACAACAAATAGTATGTTAGCTCGTTGAGGCCGGCACCGTCTCTTAGTATGTGTTTGGACAGTGCCTAGCACATGGAGTCCTGACTAGGCACTGCCACAATATAAATTTTAAAATAATGTACGTGACATCAAGATGCCTCCAATCTGCCCTCAACAGATACAGACCTATTGTAAGATAGTGGATGGTGACAGTATAAACTATAACAATTCTTCTCAGAACTATCTTATTATCAAGACGTCCTGTTGCTGAGGAGACATCCATGACAAATGCTTATTGCATTCTCCAAGTTCTACTATACTGTTTCTTTGACATACCATTTATTAGTACCTAGTAACTAAAGTGGAAAGAAGAAAGTTGGGTAGATCATGTTACTGCAGATCTGAGAGGAGAGAGGGAAATATATGGGAAAACAGGTCCAGCTAGATGCTCACATTATCTATTTTTCTTTCTTATTTCTTTCATATTTTCTGAATTTACTGTTCTAATTCATTCTTCCTATCACAGCTCTTTTTTTGTTTTACTAAAACCGTGAGATGTTTCTGTATATTCAGGGAAAGAGATGGGATTTGATTAGTTAATGTCGGAAAGTACTCTGAGATACTCTGAGGAAAGCTGCTATAGAAGTGCAAGATACGATGATAATTACTTAGTTCCTATTAGAAGAATAAAAAGTTTGAGTGTTTTCAGTTCTGTAAATTTCTCATGCATGGGCAGTGGATATAATAGGCCATAGGAGGCTGCTGGATGCCTGGGCAATGGTGGACCCGCCTGCGCTCTGCCTCTTCTCCTTACTGCTCTGCCCCTTCCCAGAGGCCCCCACTGCCCATCTGCCACTGCCTGGTGAGTCCCTCCTGTCCTCCACTCCAGCCCCCTTCTCCTGCTGCTCGCCACATCCCTCTTCTCCTCCACCCCCCTCCCCATGAGACCTCCCCCTGACTGCTGCCTGCCACTTCCCTCCTCAGCCCCCCGCCCCCATGGGGGAGAGGGCTGAAGGGGAGGAGAGACTGGGGATGGGGTGGAGAGGACCTCATGGGGAAAGGGGGTGGAGGAGAGGAGGGACACAGTGAGAGTGGGGGAGCTTGTGGGGGTGGGGAGAGGAGAGGAAGGACATGGTGAGAGTGGTGGCAGGGGGTCCGAGTGGGGAGGGAGCCAAGCCGGGGAGAGGTGGACCCTGGGGTGGAGTGGGGGAGGGGCCACAGGTGGAAGAGGCAGAGTTAGTCTCCCCTAGGGGAAGCTTCACCCACTGCCCATCATGGTCTAATATTATACAGCAAGACTGCATAAAAGCTCTCAGTCTCTCTCTTCACCCCTTCCCTCCCCCATATTTTAAATTCACTCTGGACAACTAAAGAAAGATCAGGTTAACAAGTGACAGCTGAGCATGAAGCCATACATCTCTAGCATTAAGTGCGAGCAGCTAGAAACCATACAGCTGCTGCTAGCAATTAGAATTGTCAGCTTTCCACCAAGGACCCCTCTGCTGACTTATTACGGCTAATTGCCAACAGGTATCAGATTGCCTTAGCCTGTGGGGATATAAACCAAACAGAGAGCGGCAGGGGTGGCTCTAGCTTTTTTGCCGCCCCAAGCACGGCTGGCAGGCTGCCTTTGGCGGTGTGCCTGCAGGAGGTCCCCGGTCCCACGGATTCAGTGGCTCACCTATGGGAGGTCCGCCAGTTCTGCGGCTTTGGCGTACCTGCCGCCAAATTGCCACTGAATCCATGGGACCGGCAGAGCTCCCGCAGAAACGTCGCCGAAGGCTGCCTGACTGCCGCCCTCACAGGGACTGGCAGGGCACCCCCCACAGCTTGCAGCCCCAGGAATGCACTTGGAGCGCTGGTGCCTGGAGCCGCCACTGGAGAGCAGACTAAGAGGTGGTGGGTTAGTGTGAATTGCAAACTGGTTTGTTTCTTAAAAATTAACTCATGATCTAGAGGAAGCTTAACCCTTTATTTGAACTGCTATGTGACACAGACATATATATGGCTGGCTGTAGGAAGCTTTCATTATGTTTAGGGCCTAAAACCCATGGTACGGATTGTTACAGTTCCCATACTGGGTAGCCCATCATAATGAGATTACTAGGGGCCAAAATTATACTGTTCCTTAGACAGTCACAAAAGAAGTGGAAGAGAATGTTCTCAAAGAGGGTAGTGGCTGTCATGAGAAGGCCATTGATATTTCTGATGATCAAACTTCAGAAGATTCAGTGATGTAAATAAATCCCCCAAATCTGGGTGCTTCTCTGAGCTACCCACATCTCTCAAAACCACAAAGCTGGGCTACGAATGACATGAGAATGGGCTTCTCTGTGAGAAGGCTTCTATTTCTGGCTGGAACCCAGTTGCGCAGAGGTAAATCAAAACCTAACAGGAAGTGAGGAAGACTGGACATTAAATAGACTATTGAAAGAAAAAAATTACCTAGGGAGGTGGTGGAAATCTCCATCCTTAGAGGTTTTTAAGGCCCGGCTCGACAAAGCCCTGGCTTGAATGATTTAGTTGGTGTTGGTCCTGCTTTGAGCAGGGGGTTGGACTAGATGACCTCCTGAGGTCCCTTCTAACCCTAATATTCTATGATTCTAAGATTCTGTTTTCTGTTGTCAGAACTCAGGGTTTGTATGAGATGGCTCTCCCACATTTCTCTTTCCATGGATCGTAACCCTGCCTTCCACAGCCATTTGGCTCCCCTCCTCCAGCCTCCAATCCAATTGCCCTGACATTTAGAGGAGCCAGGAGCAAAATAATGTAGGCAGAATCTAGCTGTGGTTGCTGTTTGGGTATAATTTGTCATAATCTGATTCATCAAATTAAGCCTGTCACAAAGTCATAGCTATGTGAGCATTGCTGTGTCCTGGCCTTGGCTTACATGGCCCTGTCTGTTCCTTTATCTCAGGGTAGAAGGACAGTTGAACTCCTACACAATCACCATCTTATCTGTAAAACCACAAGTGTCTGGGGGGGGTGGGGGAAGGGGTGGGGGAGGGGCGGATGAGGGGTATGGTAGTGGGCAGGAAGAGAGAATCTCTCTCTCTCTTTAAGTACTCAGCAAATTATTAAATCGGGACTGTGCTGTATCATGCTTAGTGTATTCAGAAAGGCACATGGTCTTTCGCAGCCTCTCTCCTCATTGTTCTAAAATGCATAAGGTTTAAAGAATTCTATCAATTACTAATACACCAGATTTTTTTTTGACAGGTCCAAGTTTACTGTCTGAGTTTTGAACGCCAGGGATCATGGTCAGTGCACACATTTTTGTATTTCTTGGACGTGAAAAGCCCCAAAGCCAGTTCCCTGACCCTAACTCCACTTATGCCTGCTGGGAGTCAGGATTTTCCAATGCCACATGCTGCTGCAGCTGACTACAGGGTACATAGGCTTGCCGCTTCTAAGAAGTTAAATACAGTAGCCAAAGCTGACATATAAACGCACATGTAAACATACATGGATTTATATATGCATGAATAATATGGATATATTATATATTGATATAATATATACATAGATATATATGCACATAAATAATATGGAGTTACAACTTAATTAGTTTTAAGAGAGAGATGGACACATTTATGAGTAGGACTGTATGACAATGTTGCCTGTGGTGTTGGGAGGCAGTGAGGGTCCCTTCTGGTTTATATTTTATGTTACTAAAATCTCATGCTTCAGGGCTTCACCTGGTCTCCTGCAAGGGTCAGGAGGGATTCTCTCTCTCCCTGCTCTTCTCCCCTCTCCCCCCATATTCTGGGTTTGTTTGGTTTTGGTCTCCTTCCTCTGAAGAGATGGCCATGGCTGGAGACGGGACATTGGAAGGGCTGGGCCACGGCTCTGAGGTGGCACTGAGCATTTTCTCTCTGTCTCTCTCTCTCTCAGGTACCTGGCTGGCTGGTTCTTGCTCACATGCTCAGGGTCTAACTGGTCACCATATGTGGGGTTGGGAAGGAATTTTGAGAAGACTGTTGATTGTAAGCCACAAATCTACACAATCTTACCGCAGCCCACCCACTCCAGAAATATTCCCAGCCTCGCTGCCTTTTCAGCGCTAATACTGTCCTGAACAGGTAGTGGTATTTGTGTCCTATTGCTCAGTTGCAGTGGCAGTTTTGCAATGCAAAAAAATGTGTACAGAGGATCTATGTTGAAATTGCCAAACTCGTAACAACTGTAACTCAGCTAGATTTGAAACCATAGCCTCAACCTGAAAATGCATTGCAGCAGTGCCCTAACCCATCTTAATCCTCCCCAGCCCTGCAAGCACAGTCTCACCTGGTATAAGCTGGCAAGATGGTGGTTGGTTTTGATCAAAAACGGTTGGTTGACCCCTGGATGGTCTACATCGTGAGCTGCAGCAGCTAGCAGTCCAAGCATAATGTCCAGAGGGGTGAGGAAGTTGGCAAGCTGGACCACACAAAATTGACCACAACATTAGCACAAACAGGCAAACAATTCTTTTACCAAGAAAATCAAAGCAATTGCTACATCATGTAATTGTTTGGTTTTATAGTTCAATTTACAATGCTATCCTCTGAGATAACTATTTATACACAGCCATCCACAGGTATGGCACTTTTGAGGTCATTGCACAGTTTGTATCTATCAAAACTATCAGGCTATAATGCAGTGGTTCAAGTAAGCTGGTACGGTCAAGTACGCCATATCATTAAGATATTTATTGCCAATATGCCGTACTGGAAAGACACATTCAGTATCAGCTGAACACCGCAGGATTCTCCGGGGAATGGCAGCAGCGAAAGGAGACGAACATGGGGCCACCGGGCAGCCCCATGCCAGCAGCTCCTCTGGCCTGGCTGTTTACTGGCCCCAGCCCTTCCATGCAGCTGTGTCTCTTGTCTGGGGTCTGTACAGCCCTGCTGGAGGACAGGGCAGTGGACAGGGCTGGAGACAGTACAGCTGTGCTGCCAGCATGAGGCTGCCCGGTGGCCCCGCGTTCTTCTCCTTTCGCTGCTGCAGTTCCTGGGACAGCCCTGTGGTTCAGTGGATACTGATTTCTATCTGCATCCATGGGTATAAATTTGTATCCGCGCAGGGCTCTAGTCACAGAACATTTTTGGTGAGGGGGGCTGAGGTCGGGCCAGCGACTGGTGCAGTGGTTCTCAAACTTCTGTACTGGTGCCCCCTTTCACATAGCAAGCCTCTGAGTCCCACCCCCCTGATACATTAAAAACACTTTTTAATATATTTAACACCATTATAAATGCTGGAGGCAAAGCAGGGTTTGGGGTGGAGGCTGACAGCTTGTGACCCCCCATGTAATAAGCTTGCCATCCCCTGAGGGTCCTGACCCCCAATTCGAGAACCACTGGATTGGTGGGAGGGTCAAGTGACCCTCCCAGGCTCAAGTGCCCCTGCTGGCCTAGGCGGAGAGATGAAGGGGTGGGGCCAGAGCATCTCCTTTTCCAGCCATGCTGCCTGGGACTCTGCCTGGTACAGCACAGTGGCTGCCTGGGAGAGCCAGGCACTCTCCCAGCCAGCTGCTGTGCTGCACTGGGCAGCATCCGGGAGTGGCTCCAGGGCCTGGTTGCCAGGAAGAGCAGCCGAATGCCAGGGGGAGGCAGTGCAGAGGGAGGACAGAGCCCCCCTTAAGATGGAGAGAGGATGGGGAGAGCATAGGGACTCCCAGGGTTGGGAGTGGGGTGGAGAGGAGTCACATGGGGGGGTCACATGGGGAGGTCACATGCTCCCCCTTTAGCTGGTGCCCCCCTTTGTGTCCCTCCCATGAGTCGCTGTACTGGTAAGAGTTAAAATCTACTTGCACCACTGGCTATATGCTGGCTCATTATTATCATAACAGTTTTTATGTTAGTATGAGCAATTAACAGGCTAAAAAACCAGGGTAGCTTCTACAAAAATAAGGATATTTAGTCTCAAAGATCTTGTTTAGAAACTACGGATAAAACTACCAGTCTAACCTATCGTATAAGATCAACTCCGCCATCAGGAACTACTTGAAAATGTTAGTGGTATATTACACTACTAGTAAAGCACACTGTATTATCAGTGTACGAAGGCCAACATTTTCAAAGTTGTCTGCTTAATGTTAGGCATCTCAGTCCAGATTCAGACACCTAAATAACATATCTGATTTAGCTGTCTAACTTCACACACTCACATTTGAAAATGTTGGCCACAATCCTTTCTGAAATATCTTTCATCTCTTTTAGAAGCAGAGTGGAAGATCATTCTCGTTATGATTTGGAACAAGCCTCCAAAACTTTCTGCTGCTGAGTGCCAGTTATTTTTTACTAATATGAATATTAGTTCTGATTTGAATAAGGTGCCCTGCAATGAGAAACAAATGTGCTCAGCAGCAGACTCCAGATGTCAGTTATCCTGTGCATTTAGAGGCAGCATGGTCTTGTGGTTAGTCTAGAGGACTGTGACTCATGAAACATAGGGCCTGATTCCACGCTCACTTATACTTGGGTAACACTCCATTGACTTCAACAGAACTGCCCTTTGTTTATGCCAATTCAAGTGAGATCAGAATCAGGCCACTGGAGTCTGTTTCTGATTTTGCTACTGAGTAGCTGTGTAAGCTTGAGTCATGGTGAATTTAAGTGGCTTAACTATTTTCCCCATCTCCAAAATAGCTATTTTATCTATCTTGGTACCATGATTTGAAACTCAAGCTCTGTCAGTGCAAAGTCCTATTGTTTTCATTTGCTATTACCTTGGGCTCCTTTAGATAGCAGTGCATAGCTTGAGTGACGTCAGCAGCATGGACAGCATTGTGGTATGGGTTTTGGCTGTGATAGTCTTCTTGAACCATAACTAGAAAGCAAAACAGGGATAAGATTTGTCCCAACACCATGATCATTCTTGGAAACTGGGGTTAAAACAAGAGTTGGGGTTATGCTCAGGGGCGTGAGGATTTTCTTCAAATGTCTACATCTTCCATGGCTTGGCACTCTTACTAAGATGCTTTTGGAGGAAAAAAATTGCTTGAAAGGTTTTGTGAGGCCCTAGAGGATTCTGGCCCTAGTTCATAAATCAAACTTTTCTTGCCTTAGTGAAGGCTCCCATTTAAAAGTAAAATAAGGCTGGGAGCAAGGGAGGCAAAGTTATACACACTAGAGTGTAATTATTTGAGGCTGCTGTCGTAGGTGAGTAATATGTTATTAAGGCAGTACCTATTTCACAGGACAGGTAGGAGGTGGGGTCAGTTGGACGGAGTTGGGGGGAGGGGCTTGTTACTTGGTTGATTATCCATGGACAAAGGTGTGCTCATGTCTTGTAGGCAGGGCCTCAGAAATTCAGTAGTTTGGAAATCCAAGTGGAAATTCCTGGAATATTTTTAATTATCTCTATCTTGCATTTTAAAATCCAAGTCCCTCTTGTTTTAGTTTCTAGTGCTGGAATTGCTAACTTTCCACCTGGAAGATTGAGATCCGATTTTACAGCCTTCTCTCAGCTCCTGTTGACACAAGAAATCACTGAGGTTTGCTCCTGAAATTTGGTTGTGCCATGTGGTAGCATATTTCAACACCAGGCAATCCACTGTGCCATCCTTGGGCAAAATGACATTGACCTTGTATATGCAAAGGCTGTATTATAACATTGTCCAAATCACCCTTCTCTCTGAGGACAATGTCCTGTTAAGTGGGGAAGAGGGATCAGAAGCAAAATTCCAGAGGCATTGACTCAATGCTATTGAATGGCTTTCCTGGCAACTCAGGTCTCTAAAATGTATCAGGAGAGACAAGGAAATCTCTAGCATGGGACTTCCCTAGCTATTAATTGCCAGAAGGATGGAATGCATATTGTACTGACTGGGACAGAGACACCTCATGTGAGGCTAAGAATTGAGTATGTGCATGTGACACGACAGAGAAAATCACTCACTGATAATTCCTGCTGGCATACGGCTTTTGTTGTAATTATTGTTTTTGGTCTTTTATACAAGTTGCTAGAAACAATTACTGGTGTGTATATGTATATACTATTTCAGTAGGGTTTTTTTTTACAGCTAGCACTGTATGTCTATATATCAAATATATACATCATTTGAAGGATCTGATGATAATTCTTTAAGCCTTGTATAATTTCGGATTGAGTGATCTGTGTGGCTGCTTCTTACCCTGTACAGTCAGTCATGGCAGTTAAAATAGGTCAAAGTACTCTGGTGTTTGGGGTTCCCTCCTGACTGTTGCAGAGTTTGCACTTTCCAGAAGTGGCAGCTGTGCTTTCTCACTTTGAAACTCTCTGACAGGACACGATGCATGGACTTACTTGTCTTTGGCTTGCTTTCTTTCTTTGGTGCCCTGACAACATGGGGGCTAATATTTCTGTTGGCAGTGGCGGCAGCGGCAGTGGCTTTCATCAGCGCTATCCAGTACAGACAGCTTGATATAATTTGTTAAATTTTGTAAATAGGCTCTTAGCTGCTCTATAAATCACTAAAACAACAACACTGCACTACAGTTCCATTTCCACTGAGATGTATTTGGATTGATTTTACAGTGTGTGTGGGGTTCTGTCTGTGTGGGCCTACACAGTCTGTGTGTGGCTCAATATAAGGTGGTTGTTTTTTTTAAAAAAAATCAGCAGTTCAGCTTTATCTGACCTGATGAAAGACTGGTTTAGAGACCAATCCAGAGTTCACTGAAGTCTCACCATTGACTTCAGCTGGTCTGAGTCTTTACTGCTTGTAAAGTACGTTAGTGTATTTTACAGAAATGTTCAATTGCTAACATTTACAAGAATATATATATATATATATATAATATTGCTGACATTTCTCTCTATATATATTCTTGAAAATGTCAGCAATATCATAACATAATTGAAGCAAGACAGAGCCATGTTTGTGTCCTACGTAAGCTGTAAAATGCCTTTGATGACAGAATTGAAGAAAGGACTTACCTAAAAACCTATGTAATGTAACCATGTCTAACTGGAAATGGTGAATAAGCCCATGCACATTGAAGAGGTGGCACAGCAATGTTACCAGGCTGTTTCCTGAAAATACAGAACACTTGTTAGCTTCTTTCAACAGCGGATAAATAATGCAGTGACAAGCATGCACAAACAAGATCTTGCTTATTTTCTAATGGTCTGAACTGATTCAATCTCATGAGAGCTGCTCCTTCCAACACTTATGTCAGGGTTGTCAATTTTGGTTGGACATATTCCTGGAGGTTTCATCACATGACATAATCTTTAATGAAAGATTAATCATTAATTCTTGGAGACTCCAGGGCAATGCTGGAGGGTTGGCAACCCTAATTTATGCACATAAGTAACTTGGTGCATGGGAGTAAAGTTATTCATCACAATGTATTTGCAGGATCAGAACTCCTGTATGGACAATGTCAGTGGAATTCACCTTTGAGATATTCTTTCTTGTGTGTAGTTTATACTGTACTGGAAATCCTTTTCCTATTTCTGCATTATACATGTACTGAATTCACAAAGCAATGCCCAGAAAAGACCCACTGAGAAGGAAACCTTTCAGTATGAGCACAACTGTGAACTTCACAACAAGGGCTGCTTCAGGAGTTGATGGTTTTAGCATTTGAACTTAGCACAATGTCCCCCATGAACTATATTTAGGGCTTCTATTTCTCAGGGTTTATTAATTTCATTTTTCAGCATTTATTTTAGCTACTTTTGAGTTCTATATAAATATCCCCAAATCAGGATTTTTCTGGGCTTTCTCTTTGTATACTACATTAAAGCACACCGGGGAACCTTTAGTGCACATCAGCAGGGTTTACACAGCCAATTAATGCACAACATGTTAGTGTGCTTTAGAAATCATATCTCTAAATCCACTTTACTGTTCTGTGTTGACAAGCCCTTAGACACAAGCCAAGGAGCCTAGATAAACAAACTGCACAGGAAAAGGAGTGAAATCAATATTTACTTAGTAACCATTTCTGGTGTTTTTCCAGTGCTTATTTGATAAACATAAATTTCATTTTTTTTAAAATTGCGTTTTATTAGTATTTATCAGTTAAAACCTAAAATCAGAAGCCCCAATTATAGTGTCAGTTCATCTCAATTACTTCAGTACATGGCCAAAGCTAATTGGCATTTAAAGCCAAACAAATTACTGAGAAGTCAACAGTTTGCAATTAGTTGAACTTTTTTATTTCCTAAATGAATGTACAAACATATGAATAATCCATGCATCCAGTTCAGCACATGGCTATAATTGGATCTAGCAGTAACAATGCAGTCGTATGCAGCAGAAAATGAGTTTCAATTTAGCAAGGACTCAATCCCCCCAAAAATTCACAGTAACTTCAGTAAGAGTTCAGTACAGGTAATAATGGCAAAATTGAGTCCTACATTGGTATTCATATTGACAAGCTATTTAGGAAGAGCATGTGTAATTCTATAATAATCCATTTGCCGTGTTCATGGAACTGAAAGAAAATTTAAATTATACAAAAGTACAATGATACAAGGAAAGGGTGATTTAGGATTGAAGGATAATGAATGTCTGAAGAGGAAACAGGTAAAAGGATAGAAAGGCATTTTTTTGATTCTTCAGCTATAGTGCTATAAGATGGTAGCCCAGGAAGATAGTGCAGTATATTCAATGTAATTTCAGCAAGTCAGTAGGATTACATTTTTGCTTTCTTTGTCATTTACACACCTTTCCTCATAATTTCTACTACCAATCAGAGGGCTAATAAGTAATCCTCTAGACCAGTGAATCCCAACCTTTTCCATACTTCAGCTCTGCCTCGACTGCCAATCTACTTGGGATCTAATAGGGAAGCCCCTCCCATTTAGCCATGTGGAAAGGATAGGGTGGTCATGACCCCACTCCCCGTCCCTGGCTCTGAATCCTTCCTCTACTCTTAACTGATCCATGCTACTTCATTTTCTAGATTTGTGTGTGGTTGTGTGTACAGAATCAAATACAGACTTTAATACACACATGTGTATTTAATACACACATGTGTATTTAACTGGCAATTCATAATTATGGCATTATTGAATGAGAGAAGAATTAATAGTCTATCCCAACAAATAATATAAATAAAGCATAATTCAGACCCAAACCATTTTATAATAAAGATTCATGGCTGATGGAGTCTGGCCCTGAAGTCTGTGCAGCTGATTATAAGAGACTCATCCCAGGGTAGCTGAGTGGTATAGGACCAGCACATATTACTGATCTGAAATGAACACATTTTTTAAAGCACTTGTGGATTTTTCCCAGTGGAACGTTCCATTTAAAGGTAAGTAATTATCAATTTACAATACATAAATAAAAGGAGGCCATGACAAATAAAAAGAAATTAAATTTATAGATATGGGATACATTTAAATATAACACAATTGTGAACGTTCTGAAAATGTTTAACAGTGTGATCTTGTAAGGAGCCGAGCACCCTACAATTCCCATTTAAACGTTCGAACAGGAAAAGTCTAGCAAAATAATTAGGAATTTCTAGAATAACTGTATGAGAGGGATCATATGACAAAAAAGATTTGGGTTTTTTTGTTGTTCCTTTTTTATGACTTACCATTTGTCAAACGGTCAAACAAGAAAATGTCAAAATCCCACATTTCCACTTTGGATAGCATGTGCTGAAAATGCAAATATGAAAAGCAAAATGACTGTTATGTCAGACTATGAAGCAGATTTAAATAATTATTACTGTACATTAAGTATCATAGGAGTAGCTGCTGCAGCTTCAAAATTCTCCTCATGAGAGCTATACAGATGCACTTGAAATTGGATCAAAATAGCAATGTCTGCCTTCAAGAGACAAGTTTTATTCCACTGGGTGAGAAATCCTCTTGCCTTTTTACTTGATAGAAGTACAGTAAATGAGACCCTGCCAAAAATGAAGCAGGAAGAACATGTGAAAAATCAAAGAAAACATTTTGCCAAATGGTCCATCGCTGTGCAACTTTTTGCAGCCTTCCCTTATTGCCTCAAATTAGCTCTGAATTTTTCAAAATGACTCGTACAGTGTGAGTTCTCCTGAGGGCTTGATTCCTGCATTTTGTCTTAGTTCCTGTGAAGAGATGTGCCCTCTTAAAAATGCAGCTGTACTATCCGGACAAGCAAACACCGGAATAACCTTTAATCTCATGCTGTATGCAGTTTTAGAGAGGAGTCCAGAGTACCACCCACCATGTACAGCATTACACAATTGACTAGGTGCATTCAGGATTTTGAACCTGGATCAGCTGCATGACAAATTGTATGGCAAATTCTACATACTATTCCCCCAGCACCTGACACAGTCCAGATTCCCAAGTGGGGGCCACGATTTTTGACCCTTTCTTGCACTGAGTAATGCTCACTCATGTGACTAATCCTAATGACATCAACAGGACTAATCATGTGGGTAAATGCTACTCAGAGTGAGTTAGGGTTGAAGAACCAGGTAATTATATTTTGCCTACTATGACTTCTCTTTTCAGTTAGCATTCTTTACTTTCTAGCCTAAACTGTTGTGTAGTGTTACCGTGGACTGTTAAATAGTTGCTGCAGAGGTGGCTGCATTTCCTTGGTGGATGAAATTAATCCTATGTATAGTTTTACATCAGCTTACATTTGTAACTCACTTAGGGATCCTTCAGGCATACAAATGTATGTTCATCACTTAATAATTCCAGATTGTAATTTGGGCTGGCTGAGTTGGAACTTTCGCATCAGGTCTAAACATTTCCTTGTCACTCTGATGCTCATTCCTTAATGCTATGAGCATAAAAGCCATGGGAAAGTCCAGTACATTTGTTGGGGGGGTGAAATTAGAGTGGTAATTTTAGTTAGTTCATCCACCCATTTGTTTTTCAGAAAAGCAAGTTATAAAATGACATTCTTCAGCAAGATATTTCCAAGGATTGGGGATTTGGAGATGTCTCTTACCCTTGCTTGTCCAAGGTAGTCTTCATCCAGTAAGTACAGAGAGGCTTGTGGTACAATTCCACGCAACAGCCTGGATGCATGGAAATATCTCTGAAAGCTTAATAGTCTTTTCACCTTTTTCTTGGTGCCAATTTCCCCTGAGTGTGTTGTATCTGTGAAAAATAATTGGTACAAAAACCATCATGCTGGAGCTCAAAGACAACTTTCTCCATTCTTTAAAAAGAAAACGTTCAACATTTCATAATTTTGTAAGTCTTCTCTCAAACTCGTAAGAAACCACAATACTCTTAATGCTGCATTCTTTGCTGTTCAGATTCAGGAACAAAATCTCTCTCTTAGGAGTGTGTGCACAAGTTATACATTAGCTTTAGAAGTAATGGTGTATAGGTGTATTACAGAGGTAAATTATGGTGCAGTGGTTAAGATACTAGCTTAGAAGACCTGAGTTCAAGTCCCTGTTCTATCAAAGGCTTCCTGTATGACCTTGGGCAAGTCACTTAGTCTGTCTGTGCCTCAGTTCCAGGGTTTGATGTAGAATTGTCATCTGTGGGTAGTGTAAATCTTTTCATGATGCGAGTTGCATTTTCCTGGAGTAATTATACCAACACTGTTAGTGCTATGCTCTTTAGATAGATGGATAGTTCCAAAACAGATAAGGCACACAATCAACAAAAACATGACCAACTTTTTTGATGCTGTAAGGTAAACTTCAGGAAATCAGACAGAATGAAACTCCCAGGTTTTGTTAATCATTCAGGCTTCTAAATCCCTTTGGATTACAATGAAAATATACATTGCATTCTGAATTTGGAAATGTGACAATCAGACACTCTGATCTACTTGATCTCTTTCCATACAGAACTGAAGCCAGTACATGTTGAACTCAGAAGTTAAAAGATCTCGATATTAATTTTCCGAATGAACTTTTCTGGCTGTAGCATCTGTTTGTAGTTCTCTTTCCCCCACACTCCCACATTTGCTGGGAAACTTTGTGCACCCAATTTGGGATCTAATGTTGGATCAGTCTAATACTGACTTATACTATCCCCTTCAATGAGAGAGACAAAGTGGATGAGATAATATCTTTTATTGGACCAACTTCTATTGCTGAAAGAGCCAGGCTTTTGAGTTAAAGAAGAGTTCCGTGGAGTTCAAGAGCTTGTCTTTTTCATCAACAGAAGTCGGTCCAATAAAAGATATCAACTCACCCACCTTGTCTCTCTCATATACTGCAACCAACACTGCTACAACAACACTGTCCTCTTTAATGACATTTTCCTTTTATGTAATGTTGTGTGTGGTTTAAAAAAAATTAAATTCTTCTCTTTCCCATGTGGGTAGTGAATGAGTGTGTATAGTGCTCTTTGATGGTAAATAGTAAATGAACCAGAGCCATTAGACTCCATGCCATCCCCATGGTAAGATGAGTGGCCCTGGAGTGTCCATAGTGAATCATCAGTAGAATTCAGTTCTCAAAGTCTGTAACAAGATTGCATGCTCTTTGTTATATGCACCTGGATGCTGGCGCCTATAGAAGTTCAGCACTACTTCTTAATGAGTTTCCAAGTTGTGATGGTGATTTCTGTGTGTGCAGCCTTTGCAATACAATCTACTGGAGATTACTATAATGATAAATTACCAGAAGAAGCAAAACTTCGTTAGAGACCTAAACCCACCTAAGGATGCATTTTCAGTGCACAAAATCTAGTGCATGACCCATTTTGAAAAAAAGAAGGTAAAATTGGCTGCCTAATCTGTCATACTGTTTGGTGTTTCCCCATAACCAATCCATGTGCATAATGCTAAGAAGTTAAATTTAGAATAAAAAAAAATTAACTGATGCCAGGGAACATATAAAAGGGAATATACCTTATTCAAGTTGTACAATAGCCATATGCTCTCTTTACTGAATTCCAGAATGACTTTGTTTCCCTAGAATTTCATATATGGATGAATTTGACAAGGAAAATTAAATTGTTTTCATAAGAAAGAGAACTTAGTTTGGCATTTATTTTAGTCTATTATTGTTAGGAGTAACAGCTACGTTTACTATTAGAGAAATTAAAGTTGTTTAATTTGTACATTTAACAGCATTTCATGTCTAGTCAGTTTCAATGTTGCCTTCTGTAGTCACTGTAAGTTGAGAGGACAAAGGAAAAAATAGGGTAGTGGTTAGAGGCAAGTGGGGGTAAGCATGTTTTTTTTTTTCCAAGATGGGGTTTACAAGGGACTGGCTGAAAATGGAGAGTTCTTTTCAGGGCAAGCCTATCATTATTTGAGATGAGCAACTGCATTGTACATCACTGAATTTGTTATGCAGAGAAGATTTTACAAAACATGCATGTAGTGAGGGCATCTCTTCTCATTTTCTGTTATTTGTGCTGAGCATTAGTTTTTCTGTGAAATTCAAATTTGACCTTTTCCATGCTTATGAATATTAAAAATATGTATCTAAAACACTTTTCTGGCACTTTTTAGAGAGGTCTTTAGATATTAATTTTAGAATCTTATAAAGTCTGTATTGGCGCTGCAAAGGAACAGACAAATTTCACAGGTTTGTGTTGGCTTAAAGGTCAGGAATGTTGTTAAAAATTTACAGTTTTGAGTGTTTTCTGGGTGGAATTTCCTCCTCATATGATCCAATAGTCACCAAATTTCAGGGCTACTGAAGGGCACAAAACGAGCAAACAAAGATAATATATATTTTGCTGAGGACACTGAGTATGAGTTATTGAATCCCTAAGTCATACCATTCCGTCGTACAGGAGATTGTTCCAAATATCCCAAGGACCTTTAATAATGTGAATTTGCAAAGTGGCTGTAGCTTGACGGACAACTGGAAGCCTCATGTTCTTGAAAGACCAAAAAGGAAAAGCATTATTGTAGCAGCATGATAGCTAAAGCTTCTGAGTTGATTCACTGGTATCTGCCTAAATTCTATAGCCCTTTTAAAAATTAGAGTCATTTCACTTTTCTTGTCTTTCTTTTTTTAAACTCTGACTATTGTGGGAATGGCTATCAAAAGCCATACCAGTTACTTGGAGAGAACAGTGTGTGGGAGGACTCCGAAGACTGGTTGTGAATTTCTCTCTTTTATATCGTGATTTTTGATAAGTTGCTGGAATCCAGCTCAGTTATTGGAGACCAAAAGTCTTTTAGGCTTAATTCCAAAGTTAATCCTTCATCAGTCTCTTCTCCTCTCCACCTCCAATTTTCCTATTCCCTTCTTTGCCTAGATTATGTCACTGTCACAATCTCAGCTCACATGTTTAAATTTTACAGGCATGGAAACATTCTGCTTTGTCCATTAAAACTAGCAGTTGCCAGAACTCCTCCTAACCAGATCTCCATCTGGCCTTTACACTGTATGCAGGTGATTGTGAAATTGTCACCTTCCTTCCTTTCACTTTTGCTTCAAAAGTCAACTCTCTGGCCTGGCTTGGTCTACCCTACTGCTGCTGGTTGATCTCAGCTACACAACTGGAGTTACTTCAGTAGTGTAACTCAAATCAAAGTAGCTTAGATCTACTTATTGTGGGTCCACACTATGCTATGTTGACGGAAGATGCGCTTCCGCCTCTCGTTGAAGTGGAGTACTCAAATCGATGGGAGAGCACTCTCATTGATGGAGAGTATCTTCACTAGATCCGCTAAATCAGTGGTCCCCAACCTTTTTGTGGCCAATAGCACATTCATGTTTTCAGAAGAATGTGGCGGGTGCCAAGAATTTTTCAGGTTTCAGAGTAGCAGCCGTGTTAGTCTGTATCTGCAAAAAGAACAGGAGTACTTGTGGCACCTTAGAGACTATCAAATTTATTTCAGTATGAACTTTCGTGAGCTACAGCCCACTTCTTCAGATGCATAGAATGGAACACACAGACAGGAGATATTTTTACATACAGAGAACATGAAAAGGTGGAAGTATGCACCAACAGGAAGAGTCTAATCAATTGAGATGAGCTATCATCAACAGGAGAAAAAAAAACTTTTGAAGTGATAATTACGATGACCCATAGAAGGTGTGAGGAGAAATTAACATAGGGAAATAGATTCAATTAGTGTAATGACCCAACCATTCCCAGTCTCTGTTTAAGCCTGAGTTAATTGTATCTAATTTGCATATTAATTCGAGTTCAGCAGTCTCTCTTTGGAGTCTGTTTTTGAAGTTTTTTTGTTGCCACCTTCAAGTCTGTCACTGAGTGGTTAGAGAGGTTGAAGTGTTCTCCCACTGGTTTTTGAATGTTATGATTCCTGATGTCAGATTTGTGTCCATTTATTCTTTTGTGTTGAGACTGTCTGGTTTGGCCAATGTAAATTGCAGAGGGGCATTGCTGGCACATGATGGCATATATCACGTTGGTAGATGTGCAGGTGAATGAGCCCCTGATGGCGTGGCTGATGTGATTAGGTCCTATGATGGTGTCACTTGAATAGATATGTGGACAGAGCTGGCATCGGGCTTTGTTGCAAGGATAGGTTCCTGGGTTAGTTTTTATGTTGTATGGTGTGCGGTTGCTGGTAAGTATTTGCTTCAGGTTGGGAGACTGTCTATAAGCGAGGACTGGCCTGTCTCCCAAGTTCTGTGAGAGTGAGGGATCATCTTTAAGGATAGGTTGCAGATCTTTGATGATGCGCTGGAGAGGTTTTAGTTGGGGGCTGTAGGTGATGGCTAGTGGCGCTCTGTTATTTTCTTTGTTGGGCCTGTCCTGTAGTAGGTGGCTTCTGGGTACTCTTCTGGCTCTGTCAATCTGTTTTTTCACTTCAGCAGGTGGGTATTGTAGTTTTAAGAATGCTTGATAGAGATCTTGTAGGTGTTTATCTCTGTCTGAGGGATTGGAGCAAATATGGTTGTATCTTAGAGCTTGGCTGTAGGTAATGGATCGTGTGGTGTGTCCTGGATGGAAGCTGGAGGCATGTAGGTAAGTATAGCGGTCAGTGGGTTTCCGGTATAGGGTGGTATTTATGTGACCATCGCTTATTAGCACAGTAGTGTCTAGGAAACGGACTGCTTGTGTGGATTGGTCTAGGCTGAGGTTGATGGTGGGATGAGCAGCTGATTTGAAAAAAAGAAAAATACCGATCATGTGGCTGCAAAGGGACATGTAGGAGGAGATTTGGCATGTATGTGCACTTCTGAAATGAAACTGAAATATCTGCAGGGATGTCTTTTTATACTCATAAAACATCATCTGGGATTTTGTTATGCTCTTTATTTAATAATTCTAGCACCTTATGGATATTTTTGTGCTTATCCACAAAAGCAGCACATGTATGACTATAAGGGGTGCACATCCACATTGTATTGAAGTTTTGCCTGGCACATTAGGTGAGGAATCCTTTTGCTGCGGATAGAGCACAATTATTGTGTAAACACACACATTCGCTCCCTGTGAAGCTGCAACATTTACCCTGGTTCTTCAGCTTCAAAAACACAGGCTACTTATGCTAAAGGAGATTTCCGTTAGCTGGCAGTGCTAGTAAGTCCTTTATCCATTCTGTCTGGCAGCTGTTAGAGGGCAACATCATTCATAAATACAGTACATGACTGTAGGATAGTGGTTGACACTTGAATACTGCCTGTGCCCCTTAAGAGGTTAATAAGCCATGAAGATCTGCTTGTATCCTTCTCTCTCAAAACAAAGTGCCACTGGCAGCACAGAAGAGAAGAGTGTAACACACATCAGCTCTCCCTGTACATGGCCTATCACTCCCTCGACACACTGTTATTTCAATTAAATGAGATTTCCTGAATTGGTAGCTCCCTACCTACCATCTTTCTCTGTTTTGTATTGCTGAGGTAGCATATGGGCGTGAGTACTAAGCGTATAAAGGCAATATGGAGATGGTATTAACAAAGGGAAAAGGCAGTGCAAGTTAACAACAAAAAATTATTGTGTAAATCAACATTACACACAGACAATTTAACCTCCACACCAGACATTGACTTTTCAACAGTATTAGTACCATTTTTTCAAATGAACAGATTTTGTTTATGCATTCAAACCAGCTCTGTGAGTTTTCTTCGGTGATATCTTTTCTCTGGCTTGCACAGCACTTGAGTGTATAATGAGGAGAAATTATCTGCCCCCTTTCTTGGAGGGAAAGTGGGTTGGTTAATTTTCAAATAACTAATTGACTCAGAAACAATGTTCCAATCATTTTCCTCAATGACGCTCCAGGAAGGTGCCTAACATCTATAAATCAGGTCTGTTAAA
Organism: Gopherus flavomarginatus; assembly: GCF_025201925.1. Classification (NCBI taxonomy): domain Eukaryota; kingdom Metazoa; phylum Chordata; order Testudines; family Testudinidae; genus Gopherus; species Gopherus flavomarginatus. The sequence continues at coordinate 112,561,472 of NC_066620.1, forward strand.
CACACCGTTGACTCATATACAGCTTTTATCCCTGTTTTCTTGCAGCATGCCCTTGGCCATGTGGAAATGTTATGCTTATCCTCTGCTATGCAAATCAGAGCCTGCAAAAGCAGGGAAAGAGGAGTTGTTGGTGGAGTGGAGAAAATGGCTGCAGGAGGCATTTCTGGAGGTATGGCAGGAGGGAGAGAGGTGATAGTTAGCTGGTGAGCTAAGGAGAGACTTTATCCCTACAGATGCTGGAGTTAACATCCTGCAATGGTGGCCCCTGCGACAACTGATTGAAGTGCTTTTGTGTGTGGACTCAAGGTGCGTTTAATTGGCTAAGCGGGAACAATCAGTATTTACTCCAGTTAATTTCTCCAGCATAGATAAAGCCTCTGTCAATTCATACCAAACTTTTAGCTTAGATTTACATCCCTCTTACTATAGTCTTGTCTTTGTTTAGTATACAGTGCCAAAATTATCACCTTTCAAAGTTCTCCTACCTATAAACAGAAGCATACTTGAAAGTGCTAACCGTAGATAAATTATTGTGTATTCTTATTACCTGTGTCCAAGGGCATAGCATGGATTTTTTCACACTAATTAAAAGACAGCTGTAGTTTTTTAAGGATAAGTGAACAGGCTCAGTTAAAATAAGAACTAATCCAAAACTTGATTTTAAACCAGCTGCAAACTTTTGAAAAAGTGTTCATTTTCTCTCTACATTGTCTGTCTTTTTCTTGCACCTCTGCACTTCCTGGTTCAAGATCAGAGTGGAATTATCGAAGTTCTGAAGAAAGACTGCTCTCCTGGAATTTCTGGCATGACAGAAGGCAGGAAGCTTCAGAAAACATTTTAAGACAACTTGTTACTGCAAAGTTTCCACTCCAGCTTGGCAGACCTCAGAATATTCAGATAAACATCCCAATTGGACCTCTGACCCTTTTAAGGTCTGTCTGTTGCTATTTTGGAAAACACATAATTGAGGTTTGCTTTAAAAATAATCAGAATTATTTTAATTCTAAATGTGGCTGAAACCTTGTGTTAGTTTCATTCTAAATGTGGTTGAAACCTTGTGCCCTGGTGCTGATAACACTGTTACCACTTTGAGCAGAGTGATATTTTGTAAGTTAAGAAAATTGCTGATCTATCCTGCCGTGAATATACTATGATCATAAAAATTAAATATTAGACAGGAGAACACTATACACTGCAACACAACACATTAAATAAGTGCTGTATTGGTATCTTGTAGATTTCAGAATCTTTGGAAATCCACGAGACTTTCCTGCCTTTTGTATTTAATTCAGAATCCAGAGCTATCAGTAATAAATTATTTGCTTTCAACTATATACTATACCAAAATATTTTTCATTAACAATTACAAAAGTCTTCTGGGGGAGCACATCCCCAGATCCTTTTTGAAATGCTTGACATGTTAACGATGACTGTCTTTCTGGAGAGTCTCTGAAACTGTGGTATAGCATAACAGTCTTTGGGGCAGAGACTCACATTTGTTACATGTTTAGTCGTCTGCCTAGCAAAATGGGGCCTACCTGGTTGTGACTACGCCAATATGTTAAATAATAACAACATTCAAAATATTATATCACCATAGCTGAGTTATATGAAATAATTACCAGCAAATCATTCAGTCAATGCATTTGGCCACCTCTTTGGCTTGTTGAATCCTCATGCACACGTCACAATATCCTGAAACTCACTTGTTGAGTAAATTTGAACTAATTTTTTTTTTAAAACTCTGGATTGATTGTAAACAGATCACTGTCCAGGACAGGGGTGGGCAAACTACGGCCTGCGGGCCAGATCCAGCCCACTAGCCATTTTAAGCCGGCCCTCAAGCTCCCACTTGTGCGTGGGGTCTGGGGCTTGCCCTGCTCCAGCAGGAAAGCAGGGCCGGGCGCTGCTTCACACGGCTCCCGGAAGCCGCGACATGGCCCCACTCCAGCTCCTACGTGCTCCAATGGCCCTGCTCCTATGGCCTCCTCCGGCACTCCAATGGGAACTGAAGGGGTGGTGCTTGTGGATGGGGCAGCGTGCAGAGCTGCCTGGCCATGCCTCCGTGTAGGAGCTGGAGAAGGGACATGCTACTGCTTCCAGGAGCCACTTGAGGTAAGTGCTGCCTGGAGCCTGCACTGCTGAGCCTCTCCCCGTGCCCCAACCCCCTGTCCCAGCCCTGATCCCCCTCCTGCCCTCCAAACTCCTCATCTCCAGCCCCACCCCAGAACCCACACCTCCAACCGGAGCCTTCACCCCCCCACACCCCACTCCCCCACCCCAGCCAGGAGCCCCCTCCTGCATCCTGAACTCCTCATTTCTGGCCCCATCCTGGAGCTCACACCTCCAACCAGAGCCCACACCCCCTCCTGCGCCCCAATGCCAATTTTCTGAGCATTCATGGCCTGCCATACAATTTCTATCCCCAGATGTGGCCCTTGGGCCAAAAAGTTTGCCCACTGTGATCTATGCTCAAAGTTTGAGGGGTGCTTATTAGTTGTGATTGGCCATGTAAGTCACATGGGTTTTTTTCTGTTCTTTGATTCGATGAGTATAACTCCTACAATCTAGAGGAGGACATGAAGAAATCATCAGGGCTCTGAACCTGTCAGAGAGGTCAATGATGAGCAGATCTGCTGAATTTTAGAAAATCTGAAACATTTCCCTTTTGGGGCCATACAGGACAAGATGCCCATGATATCACTCTTTTGAAAAATTAGGGGACTGCACCTTTATTGGCTGGATGCAGAGTTTAACTCATAATTTTTTTAATCACAAGCACACAAAGCAACTGCTTGTGAATGTAGGGTCCTACCTGCAAAGGAGATGCTCATCTCCTCGTCTGGCTAATTTAATTGCTCCTGTGCCAATGTTTTTGTGACAAGTTTTGGAATGCTGTCCCCTTATTGTGCCAAGTGGTGTCTCCTCCCAGATAAAACCTCATGTGGCTTGAAACAGCTCAACTTCTAACTCATAAAGTGCCCATACAATCCTTGACACTACTGAAAAACACTAGCTATACTGGACTTCCCCACCTCAAAATATATTTTCTCTGGTATATCTGAAATGGGACCACAGAACTGAAAAATAGCTATGGAGGTTTGAAAAGAATCTCAAATCCTGCAGAAGAGTGTATTGCAAATACATGTTGAAGCAAAGAAATGTATGAAGTCACAGAAATCCAAGGAGAAGAGGGAGTAGATTAAAGCCAAATTTAAGGCTAAACTAGGTTTGTTTCTCTTGATATTTCTCAGCTGTCGTGGGGAACTTGACTTGGCTAGTTATTAAAGCCATCTTCAGGCAAACAGTAGGTGTGAGGTCTTTGATTCAGTTGTCTATCTGTTATTTGGAGAGGGTGTTATGCATGCTGTAAAAGACGGTTACTCACCGTTGTAACTGTTGTTCTTCGAGATGTGTTGCTCATATCCATTCCAGGTAGGTGTGCGCGCTGCGCGTGCATGTTTGCCGGAAACTTTTTACCCTAGCAACTCCAGTGGGCCGGCAGGTCGCCCCCTAGAGTGGCACCACTATGGCACTAGATATATACCCCTGCCGGCCCGCCCGCTCCTCAGTTCCTTCTTGCCGGCTACTCCGACAGTGGGGAAGGAGGGCGAGGGTGGAATGGATATGAGCAACACATCTCGAAGAACAACAGTTACAACGGTGAGTAACCGTCTTTTCTTCTTCGAGTGATTGCTCATATCCATTCCAGGTAGGTGAATCCCAAGCCTTACCTAGGCGGTGGGGTCGGAGTGAGAAGTCGCGGCCTGGAGCACTGCAGAGCCAAAGGCCGCATCATCTCTGGACTGCTGAACCAGGGCGTAATGGGAAACGAATGTGTGGACCGATGACCAGGTCGCCGCCCTACAAATCTCTTGGATTGGCACGCGGGCAAGGAAAGCCAGCGATGATGCCTGTGCTCTGGTGGAGTGAGCAGTCACACGGCCCGTCGGAACGTGGGCCAGGTCATAACAGGTCCTGATGCAGGAGGTAACCCAGGAAGATATCCTCTGCGAGGAAATCGGTAGCCTCTTGACCCGGTCCGCTACCGCCACGAATAACTGGGGGGACTTGCGGAACGGTTTGGTCCTGTCCACATAAAACGCTAGTGCCCGACGGACCTCTAGCGAGTGGAGCTGTTGCTCCCTGCGGGACGAATGGGGCTTTGGGAAAAAGACGGGGAGGAAGATCTCCTGGTTAATGTGGAAAGCTGAGACCACCTTGGGAAGAAAGGCAGGGTGTGGCCTCAGCTGCACCTTGTCTTTATGGAAGACCGTATACGGGGGATCTACTGTGAGGGCCCGTAGTTCTGACACCCGTCTAGCTGAGGTGATGGCCACTAGGAAGGCGGTCTTCCATGAGAGATAGAGCAGGGAGCAAGTAGCTAATGGCTCGAATGGAAGACCCATGAGCCGAGTTAGGACCAGGTTGAGATCCCATGAAGGGGCAGGAGGGCGGATCTGTGGATAGAGACGCTCCAGTCCCTTCAGGAATCTCGCCACCATAGGGTGGGAGAAGACGGAACATCCGTCCACTCCAGGATGAAATGTAGAGATAGCCGCTAGGTGGACCCGGAGGGACAACAACGCCAGACCCTGGGCCTTGAGGGACCAGATGTAGTCTAGAATAGTGGTGATGGGAGTCTCCATAGGGAGAAGACCTTCCTCCGAACACCAACAGGAGAAACGCTTCCACTTAGCCGAGTAAGTAGCCCTGGTGGAAGGCTTTCTACTGCCCAGGAGAACCTCCCGAACCGGGGTAGAGCAGCATAACTCGGAGCTTGTCAACCACGCAGGAGCCATGCCGTAAGGTGCAGAGACAGAAGGTCCGGGTGACGGAGCCTGCCATGGTCCTGGGTGATCAGGTCCAGATGTAGGGGCAGGGCAACTGGGTTGGCTACTGAGAGGTCCAGCAACATGGGGTACCAATGTTGTCTGGCCCACGCTGGAGCTATGAGAATCACCCGAGCTCTGTCTCTGCGCACCTTGAGGAGAACCCTGTGTATCAGTGGAACGGGAGGGAACGCGTAAAACAGATGGGTCGCCCATGGGATCAGGAAGGCATCCGCTATAGACCCGGGCTCCTGACCCTGAAAGGAGCAGAATGTTCGACATTTCCTGTTCTCCCTGGACGCGAAGAGGTCCATCCGGGGACGACCCCACCTCTGGAAGAGTGAGAGGGCGACGTCTGGACGGAGGGACCACTCGTGCAAGCGGAAGGACCTGCTCAGTCGATCCGCTAGAGTGTTTCGTACTCCCGGGAGATAGGAGGCGGAAAGGTGAACGGCATGGGCTATACAAAATTCCCAGAGACGCATTGCCTCGAGACATAGGGGAGAGGACCTGGTGCCGCCCTGCTTGTTGATGTAGAACATGGTCGTCGTGTTGTCGGTGAACACCGCGACACAACGACCTTGAAGATGATGGACGAACGCTTGACAAGCAAGACGGACCGCTCTCAACTCCCGTATGTTGATGTGGAGGTCCAGCTCCTGAGGGGTCCACAAGCCCTGAGTTCTTTGGGCGCCGCAGTGCGCCCCCCAGCCCAGATCTGAGGCGTCCGTAGTCAGGGATGCCGAGGGCTGGGGCGGATGAAACGGGAGCCCCGCACAGACTACGGACTGGTCCAGCCACCACCGAAGGGAGTCCAGTACCCTTTGGGGAACGGTGACAACTGTGTCCAAGGAATGTCTGGCCGGCCGGTACTGTGCGATGAGCCAAGATTGAAGAGGCCTCATGCAGAGTCGGTCATACGCTGTCACGAACGTACAGGCCGCCATGTGTCCCAGGAGGGCCAGACATGTTCTTAGAGAGGTCAGCGGGGCCACCTGCAAGCGCAGAATGATGGCCGACAGCGACTGGAACCTGGGCAAGGGTAGCAAGGCCCTGGCCAGGGTAGAGTCCAGAACGGCCCCGATGAACTCTATCCTCTGCGTGGGGAGCAGAGTAGACTTGTCCACGTTGATCACGAGGCCTAGGGCAGCAAAGAGGCTGCTGATCCTGCGGACGTGGTCACGGACCTGCAGCTCTGATGTGCCCCGGATCAGCCAGTCTTCGAGGTAGGGGAACACGTGAATGCGGCAGCGCCGAAGGTGTGCGACGACGACTGCCATGCATTTTGTGAACACCCTCGGGGCCGTAGAGAGGCCAAACGGGAGGACCGCAAATTGGTAATGTTGGCGGTCGACCACAAAGCGGAGGAAATGCCTGTGCTGGGGGAATATGGCGATGTGGAAGTAAGCGTCCTGCATGTCGAGGGCGGCGTACCAGTCTGCGGGATCCAGGGATGGGATGATGGTTCCAAGGGATACCATACGGAACTTCAACTTCACCATATACTTGTTGAGTCCCCGCAGGTCAAGGATAGGCCTGAGGCCCCCCTTGTACTTGGGGATGAGAAAGTAGCGGGAATAAAACCCCTTGCCCTTCTCGCTCTTTCGAACCTCCTCTATGGCTCCCTTTGCAAGGAGCGAGTGCACCTCCTGACGGAGGAATTGCTCGTGAGAGGGGTCCCTGAAGAGGGATGAGGATGGTGGGTGGGTGGGGAGGCGAAGAAAACTGCAGGCGATAACCGGCCTGCACCGTACGCAAGACCCAATGGTCCGATGTTATTTGGGTCCACGCCGGGAGGAAAAATGAAAGACGGTTGGAAACCTGCGGGGAAGGATCCGGAGGGGAAACTGGTACTGCGCCCTCGGGCGCACCTTCAAAATGAAGGCTTGGGTCCAGGAGGGGCCTTGGCGGAGCCTTGGTTTTGCCCCGTTTGGCCACCCGACTGTCTGCGTCAGTTGTTCCTGCCGTGGCGCCTAGTGAGGTCCTGCCGCGGACTGAACTGAGGATACGGTCGACGTTGTTGTTGTTGGTTCTGCTGCTGGAATGGCCTGCGTTGTGTCGCAGGCGTATGCATCCCCAAAGACTGTATTATGACCCTATTGTCTTTAAGGTCCTTTAGTCTGGGGTCTGTTTTAGCGGAAAACAGGCCCTGGCCTTCGAAGGGGAGGTCCTGGATCGTATGCTGGAGCTCTGGTGGAAGGCCAGAGACCTGAAGCCAGGAAATTCGGCGCATCGTAAGCCCCGAGGCAAGGGTCCGAGCGGCTGAGTCCGCAGCATCCAGGGAGGCTTGTAGCGAGGTCCTCGCTACCTTTTTGCCCTCATCCAGGATGGTGGTAAACTCCTGGCGGGCGTCCTGTGGTAACAGCTCTGCGAATTTCCCCGCCGCTACCCAAGAGTTAAAGGAGTAGCGGCTAAGGAGGGCCTGCTGGTTCGAGACCCTGAGCTGTAGCGCCCCCGCTGAATAGACCTTGCGGCCCAGGAGGTCCATCCGTCTCGCCTCCTTCGACTTGGGCGCTGGGGCCTCTTGACCGTGGCGCTCCCTGTCGTTCACCGACTGGACCACAAGTGAGCAGGGTGTCGGGTGAACGTACAGATATTCATAGCCCTTCGAGGGGGCCATGTACTTCCTTTCCACTCCTCGAGCGGTCGGAGGGATGGAGGCCGGTGACTGCCAGATAGTAGCGGCGTTGGCCTGAATAGTTTTGATAAAGGGCAGGGCCACTCTGGTGGGCACATCGGCGGAGAGGATGCTCACCACCGGGTCTTCGATTTCAGAGACCTCCTCTGCTTGAATGTCCAGGTTCTGTGCCACATGTTGGAGGAGGTCCTGGTGTGCCCTAAGATCTAGTGAGGGAGGGCTGGAGGACGAGGTACCCGCCACTGCCTCATCTGGTGAAGACGACGAGGAAACCCCTGGCAACAGAGTGTCCACGGGGGGTTCTATCTGGGGCTGCACCTCCGTCACTGGAGGGAGCTCTGGGTCCTAGTGGCTGGACCTGCCTTCTGCTTCCGGGGAGGGAGGGGGTCTAGACACCGTCGCCTCCGGTGGCCTGCGTTCCACCTCAGGGCGGGGGGTAATATGTTGTGGACCCTGGGCTTGGCGATACGCCCATGGGGTCCAAAACTCCCACTGTTGAGGCCCTCGTTCCTGTGGTGGAGGGTCCTGAAACAGGGCCGAGTGTCTGTCCTGGCCCAAGGCACAGGCGCTGTCTGCCTGAGAGGACACAGATGGTTCCCTGGAAGGCCACGGAGGCGCTGAGCCGGTTTGATAGGCGTCTCTATATGCCGACCCCGACGCTTTCCTCGGTGCCGAGGATCGGTGCCGCGACCCGTATCGGTGCCGGGATCGGGACCGGGAACGGCGTGGTAGCCGGTGCCGGGATCCGGATCGGGATCTGCCTCGAGGTCGGTGCTGAGAGTGGGACCGCGACCTTCGATCAGCGCGGTGCCGGGATGGCAGTGGGGACTGGGACCTGCCACTGACGTGGTGCCGGGAGGTCGACCGGGATCGGGACCTACCACCGGCTCGGTGCCGGGAGGTCGACCGAGGAGCTGAACGTCGAGGTGAACGGCTCCTAGAGTCTCGGTGCCGGCGGTAAGAGGAGCCAGACCGGGACCGTGCAGATGCTGATCGGCGCCGCGAGTGCGACCGGTACCGCCGGGGAGAACGGTGCCGGGACTGCAAGCGGCGCCCCGAGCGCGAGCGTTCACGTCTCCGGGGCGATCGGTGCCGGGACTCTGGAGACAGCGCTCTTAGCATTGGTTTGCCTCTGGAAGTTACCCGTCCCGGAGGTGCCGTCTGAGGCTGCGATGGCTCCGTGAGTGCTATCAAGTCCCGTGCCGAGGCAAAGGTCTCCAGCGTAGATGGGACTAACAGCTCGACCCCTGATCTCAAGGGGGAGCTAGGAGGGACTGGACTTGACGGACCTTCCGGACCCGGAGTCGACAGCAGCCCTGCAGGAGGTGCCGCGGCCAAGGTAGGTGCCGGGCGTTCCTCTCGGGCCTGCCTCGATGGTGTTGCAGATGCCGAGGGTCGTGAATCTGCTCCCGGTGCCGGGGATGGCCGGTGCCGGGGAGTCTTGCCAGTGCCGGCGCGGTCCGGTGCCGGAGTAGAAGTGGCCGGCTGCGCCGCCGGTGCCGGAGTCAGTGCCGCTTCCATTAGGAGAGCGCGGAGACTTTGATCCCTCTCCTTCTTTGTGCGAGGCTTAAAGGCCTTGCAGATACGACACTTCTCACTTATGTGCAATTCCCCCAGGCACTTGAGGCATGCGTCGTGGGGATCGCTAGTCGGCATCGGCTTCCTGCATGCCGAGCACTGCTTGAAGCCCGGCGAGCCAGGCATGAGCCCGGTGCCGGGCGCCGGGAAGGGCAACGGCCCACCCGCGAACAAGTTAAACAACTATATATAATACACAACTAACTAATATACTATCAAACTATCTATGAACTATTTACAACTATGACTACGAATAGAGTACAGGAGAGCTAGGTACGTGGAGGACAGCAAGCCGCACTCCACAGTTCCAGCAACGGACACGGCGGTAAGAAGGAACTGAGGAGCGGGCGGGCCGGCAGGGGTATATATCTAGTGCCATAGTGGTGCCACTCTAGGGGGCGACCTGCCGGCCCACTGTAGTTGCTAGGGTAAAAAGTTTCCGGCAAACATGCACGCGCGACGCGCACACCTACCTGGAATGGATATGAGCAATCACTCGAAGAAGAACATGCATTTTCAACAAGTGTTGTATTTTTTTTCATATGAGGTCATCGCTTCACTGCTTCAGTCTTGTCTGTAGGGTAGGATACTCGGGATCTTTATTTTAAAGCTGCAAGTTAATATGATCTACAGCTGATTACAACTGGTGTGACAGGAAATGGTTTTCCCCTTCCCCCTTTGAGGAAGAATCCACATACTCTGTAATAACAGCAAATACAGCTTTCATTTCTCATCTTAATGATCCCTTCTCTCTGTTCTTTAAGTAATTCGGAAAATGTCCTCAATGTTATCATCAAAACACCCTTTCCCTTCTTTATCAAATAACAGAAGGTCAGGTGACAAAACAAACAATCATTTGGAAACTCCTGTATTAAAAGGACACTATCCGGTGACTTAAGCCCAGGATTTATGTTAAAAAAAAATCACAACCCTATATAGTGGTATAAACATTTGCATGGAATTATTTTAAAATTGCAGCGAAAACAGTCCATGTTTAGTTTTAAACATTCCCCTGCAATGTTCATAAAACAAATTGTAGCTTTTTACTAGTGCATGAAAATATATAAACATTTTCTGGCTTTCATTTTCTAAGTTTAAGGAAATGCAAAAACTAAACAAACAGTATAAATGACAGTAAGCAGAATTTACTTTTCAATCCACCTTGTCATTAATAATGTAGGGAAGAACAGTTTTTTAATAGGATTGTTTTTAAAACTTGTCTGTTCCTTTAAAGAGAGTGGAGAGAGAAACACACAGAGATGCAGTGAGACAGAGAGGGAGAACTCTGTGCTTAGAGTGGAGCTTTAGTAGAAAACAGAATTGTCCGTGCTGAGATAATATTACAGAATCCTAATTCCCCTTTCATGAATAGGAGGCTCATAGCAAGTCCATAGGTGAATTTTAGGTTTTGGGGTTATTCTTGCCATCCACAGCAGAGAGGGGCCAAACCAATTTAGGAAGCTAAGTGTCCTTTTCTTTCCAGGAGGTATCTCTGTGCTGGGGCATAAGGCAAGTATTTTGTAGTGATGCGGTAAACCTCTAAAGTTTGGCCCTTTAGTTTTAATAAGCATTCAAGAGATTTGGGTGCTTATCTGAACCTCTTTAATCTGGGTAGTCCAATAAGTCCTTGAAACGTCCTCACAAAGCTTTTAGCACATCCTAGTTTCATCGGGGACATAAATACCATGACCCCGGCCTCTCTTATGGTATTTCAGCACTTCCATTTCTTGTCCCAGCCAAAGGCAATAAAATAAAAAGTTAACCAAACTTTTTTAAACCTCAAAAATTTTGGGTTCAGATCACGTAGAGGTTTGGGTGAAGGTTGTGGCTGGATTTTATTTTATCTGGAGATGGGCCCAACCAAAAGCCTTGGAATTGTTCAAAGCCCAAACCTGGGGCTGTATCTGAATTTTGCAAATTCTTTTTACTGTGGGACAAACTAAAATCACAGATCCAAACATCCCCAAACACTGGGTGTGTCAGATCCAGATCCAGATCCAGACTTTGTCCATAGGAGTCCATATCTTATTTTACCAAGCCTGATACTTTGCATTTCTAGATCACCTTTCATCTGAGAATCTAAAAGTACTTTGGAAATATTCATTAAGCCTTAAATATTGACTGCAAGGTGGTAAAGTATACCTCATCAAATAGCCTCTAAGGCATCATTTTACATATGGGCAAACTGAGCTACAGAAAGGTTATTAGATGCCTAATGTCATGCAGCACATCAGCATCTGAGCCAGAGAAAGAACCCAACAGCCCTGAGTATCTTTTGAAGATAGTAGGTGATCCAAGTTAGTTCTGTTCACTGATTAAGGTAAGTTAAATTAAACTTCCTTTGTTTGCACATTAATGTCAAGATCTCAGGTTGGTGAATGCACGGCGCAAAGCAGGCGCTTTCATATCTGACAGGTTTCAGAGTAGCAGCCGTGTTAGTCTGTAGCTGCAAAAAGAACAGGAGTACTAATGGCACCTTAGAGACTAACAAATTTATTTGAGCATAAGCTTTCATGCAGTGGAAAATACAGTAGGAAGATATACATATACACAGAGAACATGTGTGTATATATATATCTCTTCCTACTGTATTTTCCACTGCATGCGTCCGATGAAGTGGGCTGTAGCCCACGAAAGCCTATGCTCAAATAAATTTGTTAGTCTTTAAGGTGCCACAAGTACTCCTGTTCTTTTTTCTCATATCTGAAGCACCTCCAAACAAGTGCTATTTAGATCTTGCAGATGCTTTCTTTCTAATCTGGCTATATTAGTGATGCAAGGAATTTCCTCTTGTTTTTAATTAATGCCATCAAGAAATGTACCATCAGTCACCGACACAACACATCATGGGATAATGAAAACCTATTTTAATCACCACATGAGAGTCACTGGAAGGATCTGGTTCAGTGACTTACTGAGCAATTTAATTAATCAGAAAATTAAGTAACTGCTGCCTTACTACTAAAGTCCTTTATTTCTGAAACCCAAACTAGGCTCCTCTAAAAGGAAAATCAGATTATGTTAATTTTCACTGGGGAAGTGCGTAAAGCTCCGAATGCTTACAAGACACAATATTCAGATTATCTACTCCTCTGTGGCTGCTTGGAGGTAATACAGTAGCTTGTAAAAAGCAAAATGGCCCCTAACTGCCTTTGTGAAATTAGCCTGAGTTAGTTTCAGATACGGGCCTGATCTGCAAAGTTCAGAGAGAAACTTTCTTAAAAATCTGTGGGATTTTGGTTGGGACCTAACTCTAGCCCATTTACACATTTGATTTTGCTGTTCCACAGTATTTCAACACTGCTCCAGTCTATTCTTTTACTTCCACGGAGTTTTTGGGAAAGTTGCATTTCTAAACTTTTACTTTCAACTCCTGCCTTTTTTAGGTCATTTACTCATCTAGCATGAAACAAGAAAACAACCCTGACATTCTCTCTCACACTTACCATTCCCATTTTAGGGTATGGTTTGATCATAATTTAGTTCAAGGGGAAACTCCTTCCCCAGTTCTCTTATGAACTTCCTTTAAACGGAGCTGTGCAGAACTCATTGCCTTCAGTTTACATGACTTTAGCAAACCAAAATCTCTGGGTTTTAATCACAGGCCCCCAGAATAATATTCAGGTTGCCCAAGCTACTCATGCAAGGTGTTCTGGAGCATCCCTCAGTTCAGTTAGCCAGCAGGAGCAAGCAGCCTTCCTGTATCACTACTGCAGGATGGGAAAGTGAATGGCCTGCATTGCCTCAGAGCAACCCTGAAATGAATGTGGGGACAGCAAAGCCACCAGACCCTCCTCACCCCCAACAGTGATGATATGAGATAAAGTTGCTACTCAGTGGCTCATGAAAATCTTGGGTCGAAAATCTTTGTTGCCTACGCTAATGCACATAGATTCAGGTGTTGTCATAAGCCCTTCCAAGTTGTTGGGGATCCAGTAGTTTAAGACAAGAACATATATAGCTATATATAGCTATGCTAGAGCACAGGAATACACTAGATGATGGCATGGGATCATCTGATCAACTACTGGGTCATCATTTAGGTTAAATTTTGTCCTCCACAAATCAACTTTTAAAGCTAAAGGTCACCAGCCCAGCTACAGTTCAAGAAAACATAAGGCTATATACATTTGTGAGGGCAGAATTACAAGAGGAACTGTGACATTGTCTAATTAAAATATAATCATGCAAATCATTATTGCTACCATTGTTATATGATTGCAACATATCTTATACAAAGTGTAATGCGTGGCCAGAAAGGGTTAAACAGCTTGCAGGCTAACTAACCCAAAGCCAACCTTTAAAGACATGTTAGAAAGTATGCAAATTATAATTAGGGCCGTTGGATGCTCGATTGGCTAGAACTTTGAAATGCAAAAAGAATTAATGGTGATACTAATTGCATGTGTTTAATTAGAGCTGGTTAAATGTTGGCCATGTAAACAGACAGTTCCTGTCTGTCACCATAGCTGTTGATTCAGAGATCAAAAGGGAATATTAACATTTACATGAATCTTGGGTGCAATAATGTCATTGTCTATATATCTCTTTAAAGTCTGTGATAAACTGTTTAATGGATAATTTATCTTACGTTAATCCATGTAGTTAATTACTGGTGAGGTTTAGTAAATAGAAGATTACATCAAAAGCTTATTGTTCACCCAGGACTGTATGGTCAACTGGCTGCTAGAAAACTGTATAAAAGACCCTTGGGTCCTGATCCTTTTTCTTTAATCTCAGATCTGCCTGAGGTTTCATGCAGGGGAAGCTTAGTCCCTAAGGACTGAGATCCCAGTTCTGACTGAACCACCCTGAAATATAAACATTGGACTATAACCTATGAACTATTTCTGAAAGAACTCTTTGCAACTACAAAGCTCACCATCTCTGCTATGAATCTGAATCTCAAGACTGTACTCATGTCCGTATGTATACTGATCCTTTAACCAATGCTCTCTATCTTTTCTTTTTTAATACATTTTAGTTTAGTTAATAAGAACTGGCTGTAAGTGAGTATTTGGGTAGGATCTGGAATATTCATTAACCTAGGAGGTAATGTGTCCGATTCTTTGGGATTGGTAGAACTTTTTTATATGATGAATAAGATTTTCAGTGATCCTCCTCATATTTGACTTGGGTGTCTGGGTGGAAGCCTGAGGCTGGGTTATTTTAAAGGAACTGTGTTGTTGGCTTCCAGGTAACCAGTGAGGTATTATAGAGGCTGTTTTGTGCTGGCTTAGTAAATCTAAGTATTGGAATATTCACCAGCGTGGGGGAGTGTCTGCCCCATTCTTTGCAGTTCACCCTAGTTGAGTGACCTCAGTTGGCTGCCCTGGGACTCCGGTCACAGGAACACTAAAGCCTTACTTCTCCACCAGCTAGGCGAAAGAGAGAAAATGTGCATGGACAATCCTGATGGGGCTTGGCAACCTGGCCCTGTCAAAGCCAAGTTACACACACAGAACTTCTCTCTGGAGGAATGTTTAGACATCATCATAGACTTTAGCTCAAACAGCAGGAAGCTAATTGCAATTCAGTTGGTTTTGAGTCCTACCCTATAAGATCCGTTTTCAGAATTGTTGCAATTTCCTTCTCCAGAAGGACTTTACTACACCCTTTAACCATACATTAAATTTGGTGCCAGAATCCAAAGAAGCCAAAAGACACAGGCAACGTTGATGCTAACCCAGGCTGGCCATGTTGGAAAGAAAATCCACCCAAGTGACTAATCTATAAACATAAAGGCTATATTTGAGTAATATTGTCTTATGTTAAATAGCAGTGTCCTGAAATATTTGTTTTAAGAATGTACATGTCTTTCTTTAATAATAAACTTTTATTTTTCTCTCTTTTCTTTTGTGAGATGGGGTGTGTGTGGATTATTATTTGGAGTTGCTAGATGGAGCTGTGTAGCTTGAGTTTAAGTTCTGTTTATCTGAATTTGTAGCAGTTAGATCATGGAGAAATGATTGTGATAATGTATCTTTATGGATATTGAATATATTTCTAGAAAAGTCTGTTCTGCCTTAATCTCTCACTTAGTTATACCTACATAAGCAAACATTTCATGGTGCCAAATAATTTTAGTAGTATTAGTCCTGACACTTTATACAGTTGTATCATAAGATTATTCTGTTTACGCTGCTTGTTCCCTTCTAAGAGGAAGTTCTTTTAACCAATGTTCCCACTGTACTTACAGTATATGTTAAATAGACAGGCCCCATTTAGTGAGTATGGATGAGGCCAAAATAAAAGCTTATGTACATCCCAGGCACAGACATGTGCACAGTGAGTGAGACAGGCCCAGTGCACTCTTCATTTGCAACCTTAGTGGTCTAGTGTTGAGATTTCACCTTATTTTGGATTTAAACATTAACAAATTCTCATCAGTCCCTTAGAATATAACAATGAAAACACAAAAATCCAATTTTGGTTCCCCCCATATTTTCAAGACTGCTACCTTTCCCCATTCACAGAGGTCAAACAGATTTTTTTTTCAGTCTAAAATATATCTACACTCAGAGCTGGTGCAAGGAAGTTTCGCGCCCTAGGCAAAAGTTCCACATTGCGCGCTTCCCCTGCCTTGCGTCAGCTCTCCACCCCTCCCCACCCTGAGGCGCCCACGCCCCCCTGTGGCAGCTCCCCCCCTGCCCTGAGGTGCCCTCCCGGGAAGCCATGCGGCACCTCCCCACCCCAGATCACCTCTGCTCTGCCTCCTCCCCAAGCACGCCGCCCCCGCTCTAATTCTCCTCCCCTCCCAGGCTTGCAGCACCAAACAGCCTGGGAGGCAAGAGAAGTGGAGTAGCAACCGCGCGCT
Organism: Gopherus flavomarginatus; assembly: GCF_025201925.1. Lineage (NCBI taxonomy): Eukaryota > Metazoa > Chordata > Testudines > Testudinidae > Gopherus > Gopherus flavomarginatus. Next base: position 112,577,337 of record NC_066620.1, read on the forward strand.
CGGGAAGGATTGCTGTAAAAAAAATTTGGGGGCACCACTTTTTGGGCAAATCTTGGCGCCCTAGGCAACTGCATAGTTCACCTTAATGGTAGCACCAGTCCTGTCTATACTACCAGAAAAAAAAAAAAGGTGTGTGCTTAACTCAGGTTAACTAACCTGCATTAGCTAACTCAGGTTAAAATAGCGGTGCCGACATGGCAATTCAGGCCTATAGCAGCTCAAGTTAGGGTCCATAGGGGAGCATGGCAATGAACTCAAGTTGCAAACCTGAGTTAAAAACCGAGTTGCCATGTCTTCACTGTTATTTTAACCCACGCCAGCTAATGCGGTTAGCTAATCTGAGTTAAGACCACACCTTTGTAGTGTAGACATACCCTAAATAACTAATTTCAGATGAAAGAGAAACAACACAGAAAGAACAAGTCTAAATTCCCCCTGAGAGAGGACACAGTGATTTACTCTGTAACATTCAGCATCTGAAATGAAACACAAATGAGGTGGCTGTATAAACTAGCGGCGCAGCTCCTTTGAATGGGAAGATGCAGCATACAGAAAGACACCTCTTTTAAATTACAGGGTAGCCACAGGTGCTAGAAAGGTCAAGCTGAGTTCCTTACTTTTTGAGCCATCACAACAGTACTGCTGTCTGTGGTGACCCCCTCCATTTGTGCATGCCAGACCTTCCTGAACTGGAAGAATGAATCAGCAGGATTCAGTGGAAGGAAACCTCCATTTCCCCCCAGAAAACCTACCTTAAACAGAAAAGTTCAAAAATACAATTTGAAAAGGTTTATTTTTGGGGGGAGAGGGGGCAGGAGAGTTTCATGGGACTACTAAATAAATAAAACGGAAATCAAAAATTAAATACTTCCGGCAGAGCCGAATGTGAACATTTATTCTCTTCTGCCACTGCATGAATGAAAGCTGGTGTTCTTGTAAATCGATTTATAACCAAGGAGAGGTGAACTGGGTCTGATTAAACAAGTTTCAGCTTAGAATTTTGAGAAGTAAGTTTTGGGCCCTTGAACATACTTTTCAAAAAAATGTAAGTACCTCTCCCTCCCTCGTGCCCTTTTCTACCCCTATTCTTTGCTCTTCCTCACCTTGTGAGTACAGCTAAGTTTCTAACTCATTCCTACAGTTGGATTTCTAACTGTCTGTTATTTCCCAATACTTTTCAACTCCCCAGACCTGATTCAAGTTCTCTTCCGCTACAGAGCCCATATATTTAATGATATTGCAAGGGTCTCAGCAGGTCTGATATCCTCTGGTTGGCCTGGGCAACTTTCTGGATTTGTCTCATCACCTATGTCCCCCTACCTCAGCATCATACCCAACATTCTGATGGACTTCTGACTTCAGCACTACCTCTAGTGTACAAGACTTGGCAGCAGTTGGTCTGGGCCAACAGTGGAGGAAGCAGAAAACAGATAATGATGATTCCAAAACTAAAATCTTTACCAGACTGTAGCAGCATTGCCAGCTTCCATAAGTGTCAGCACACCAGAGCTCTGAGTTTTCCCCTCTTTCTAGTTCCCTTCTTCTCTTCCTGCACTTGCTCAAGGCCCACCTATTTTCAGCCCTCCCATTCCCCGGATCCTAGGAGTTCTGAAAAGCAGTTAAGCAAACAGGGTTTAAAGTTTAGTTTCGATAAGTGCTTTTTAATGAAAAATTTAATCACTAGAGGATTAAAACTTTAATCACTAAGCAACTGTTCTAGATCCAGTCTATTCTGATGAAGGCTGTTAGTAAGTGTTGTTTCAAAGGTAAAATTCAAATGACCTGTGCTATACATGAGATTTATGCCAAGCCCTACTTGTGTCTGAATGTCAGAGTTGTGTTGTATTCTGTTTGAACACAAAGACCAAAGAATTGTCAGTGAAATTTTTATTTTTAATCATCTTTACACACTGGGTAACTGGAGTGCAATAACTGGGCATTTCCCAGGAATCTCTCTAAAGGAGAGAAGACAGAAAAAGCCCTCTCATAGTTTGGATAAATGGAGAGAGGTCAGGTGAAAAAGAACTGGGACTTTTTTTTAGCTGTGTCCTTCATTATTCACAACAACGCTAGATTAATAACTTTAATAAAAATGAGGTTATAGCTGTTTTTTGATAGATGCTCACTATAGGCCTGATGCAAAATCCAAGTCAAGGGGAAGGCTCCATTGGGTTTTGCATTGGGCTCTGACAGTTGGCAAAATTAATGTCACTGTAATCCACTGCTCAGTGTATGTTATGTTTCCCCCTCTGTGCCCAAACCACAGATGATAAGAGGTGGTTAAAGCTTTAAGATGGTGAGTCTGGATCCTTAGGTGCTTTTAACTGCGGAAGTCCCCAGTTCAATCCCTGGGGTTGGCCATGATGGCAGCTATCACACCACTACTGAAGTACGTATTTATCTGACCAACTGTAAGCAGTATGGACAGTGGTCATTTACTCAAAACATTTCATGCTTAAACACTGGGTGGGAACAACAGTGTTATGGCACATTCCACTGAGTGAAAGAGGAAAGCAGATCATTAAATATGGCACAGTGATCCTTGGGTCATAGACTTTTAATAACCATTTTAGTTTTTAAATTTCCTTTACAAATCCATTCCCAGAGGGAATTTAGTTGGGGGAAGGGTTGCACTTACTGTTGAGAAGATGGAAGTCTATGAACGGGTAGGAACCACGGCGCTCAGAGAGAACCCCTGTCTGACCTCTCACCCGTGCATCTCCTGCAAAACACAACCCCCCACAGATGTTAGAAGGGGTGTCCACCCTTTCTTCTTATGTAATATTAACCAATCAAATTGATAGTATCACAATCTTCTGCCCGAAAAGCCACTCTTCAAATACCATTTCACATGGCTTCCCCGTAGAATAAGGTACTGCAGTACAGCTCAATCCTCTGATATGATCGGAATATCGGAGAAAAGATGTAGCCATTCTATTGAACAGCTGCTCATCCAGTGAATAGACTCACATCACTTCAGGAGCATTGCAGAAATCTAGTTTCTTATCCCAGCTATACCATTAGGCTTAAAAATGTTATTTCACTGCTGACAGGGTGCTCAGTGTTGTACATGACGCACAGCAGAGTGTGTCCTGCCTTAAAGACGTTACAGTCTAAACCACACAGACACAAGGAGACAGATGCTGCCACCTTTACCAGTATTACCAACCCCCTATGTTCAAAAATAATCAGCCCCCAAATATAATGAAACTGGTTTAAAAATCATGATATTAAAAAAAATGATTCTTTTCCTTTCCCTTTGTGTTTTTGAGCCTTTAGGGTCCACTCAGGTGATGTTTTCAAGCTTTTCTCTGCAACAATGAAAGTTAGAAATGTTCATTAATAAAGTAAGCTGTGATTCTCAAAAAAATATCATGACTCCAGGAACTGAGGCGTTAAGAAGAAAACTAAATACCACCAGTTTTGGAATAAGATAGTGAGACTAGGCAAGATTGCTTTACTCACATTGACAAGTACCTTATTATTTCCTCAAGATGCACCACTGAAGTTAATTAGACTACTTGAAAAGTAAAGTACCGTTCAGGTTGGGTAGGAGTGGCCACATCTGTCCCAGAATAGGCAGTTGTGTTGAGGACATAGCTAAATTCAGAGCAGTCTCCCTCTGAGTTTTTATTTTTCTGTGAAGACTACTGAGGGCTGACAGGTAACTCTAAAAAGAAGTGGGCTACCTGCTCCTAATGTAACTGTACCAACACATAACATTTAAAAAAAAATCTCTGATTGTGAAAACACGTATGGTCTTTTCGATATCTGTTAATTAAGTATAAGTGCATTCAGTGGAAGCGCTGAGGAATGGCAAGAAGTCTATCAATAAGCCAGGTGTAGGCAGCAGACATACTTCCCAGCCAAAATGTTTAATTCCCTGGGGGTAAGCATTGTTTATTGCAAACTGCCAGGTTGCGGTGTTGGTGGGTTGTTTTTAAATCTTTGTCAGGATTATTACCAATTCACTGCACCTGTTCATCTAACAGCACCTGCTGAGTTAGTGATCAAGTGTGTGTACTGATGTGCCTACCGGCTGGAGATTTTGAGCATATAGCAGTTGGAGGGGAATGGATTGGTCTGTGTGAACAAATTTCATATTGCTGCCTATGCCCCTACAGTTCTCTAAGCAGGATGCTAGTAGACTTGATTTCCACAGTGGTGCTGCAAAATGCATTTGCTAGCTCTCTTGTGTAAGCTTCCAGCTATCTGTCTTCAGGCTTAAAATAAAGCTAAGCAGTTCTTCTTCAATTAATACAATTAGTTGCGTTTCATTTCAGATCAACTTTTGGTAGTGAAAGGAAGGATTCTGTGAAAACAGGACAGGAAATTTTGACAGCTGAGAGTCAGATCACTGTTCCATCTTCATTGTGTTTCAAAGGGAAACAAACAAGATGAGGGGAAATAAAAAGGGTTGTTTCTCTTTTATTTTTTCAGGCTGAAGACATAAGATAGCATACTGGAATGTTCAATGTTGCAAACACGTATAAAGCCGCATCTTTGTCAGATCCAAGTCTGGAGGCAGCATTGGGCTCTCCAGGGGAGACATTTCCTTAATGAATCGTCTGCCCGCTTGGCATCTGACTTTGTCTCTTTTTAATAATAAATAATAATAATAAATAATAAAAACCCAGCCTGTGCTAGGTAACAGGAGTGTGTGGCTTATTACAATACTGCCAGTAAGGGTGGAGATGCTGGCAGTGCTGACAACTTACAGCTGCTGCTGAAACATCAGCTGCATGACAAGAACCAGAATCTGGCTGCAATCATGGTGTCAAGGTCCTTTCAAAGTGGGGAGAAGGGACAAGAGAAGAATTAAGCAGCCGTTACTGAGCTGCTGCTGCTGCGAATGCAGTAAATAAGCAGGAGAAACATTCCTTTTCCAAAAGCCGCTGTCTGAAATGCCGCGGGACTGAATTTCCCCACATAGGCAACTCATGTTAGCAAGGCCGGAGAACAGACTGTAACTATCACAGAATGAGAAGCCTTCTCCATGCAACAGCAGCTGGGATGTGCCACTGTATTATTTAGTCTATTTAATACACGACTTCATGTGCTACTTCACGGATGACAACAATTCACAGAATGCTAAAGTGTGCAACCAATGCAGCATTTCTACAATGGTCATCTGAGGACCTCCACTCTTTAAAATATTATTTTACTAAAACTTCAGGTTTTGTACTGCAGCCCATTACTGTAGCATCTTGGCAACTTCCATGAAAAACAGATCGACAATAATGAAGTCCCCAGTGGACTCTGAGGAAGCTCTGGCTCGTCTACCTTTTGACATATACAAATGTTTTTGGTTCTTGGGGTAGAGAAAGAAGGTTTGTTGATGTTGTGAGTGTTATCGTAATGTAATGACATTTTCTGCACTGTACAGTGTGTGCCACTACTGCTACTTAGCTGTCAAGTAGCACTTTTCATCCACAGATCTCAAAGTGCTGTACAAAGGAAGGTAAGTATCATATAACCCTACATGGAGTTTGCCAGCTCCTGGAACTCTGGACTAGAACCCTGTAACCCAACTACAAGTGTCAGGTTTGGGTTGGGACAGAAAACAACTAGACCATGTCAGGCGTGGGAGGGGTGGGCTCTCATGACCTCTTGCCCAGGAGATTGGCCCAGCGGCATCTGCATGCTCCCCTTCTGCCAGCCCACTGCATTGAGTGAGTGCGTCAAGGAGTCACAGTGCCATTCTCTCTGCAGCGCACGCACAGTGGCAGAGGCGCTGACTCAGGTTCTGCAGGAAGAACTGGAAGAGGTCAGGCTGGAAAATGACTTGACCCTTTGGGGTTCAGGTCTGGGGCAGGCTTAAAACTTAGAGCTGAGTAGACCTCTATGCTGGACAGCCTCTATGGGGTCCTACTGCAATGTACTGAAACACATATGTGCATAAAGAGTTCAGTGCGTAAAAATGGGTCAAGCTGGATGGCTGCCTCGGTCTCACCTACACATCTCTGCCACCTCTCCCACAGGCAGACTGCACCCTTGTTTTGGTTCTGAACAGCTGTTCTTATTCACTGATGTCCTTATGCACAGGAGGACTTCCACACATCAGACAACAGTAATGGCTACGTGAGCCCTCTGACACCATTTCCCAGCATGCTTGGAATCAGGGCTGCGGACAAAAGGGACAAGAAACTCCTGGTGAGCCCAACAGGCTTCTGGATGGGGTGATCCAGACAAGCAGCTTGCTTGGCCAAGAACAAGTCAGGTTGCTCAGTCTCTCAGTGGAAGAGGACAGCCTGACTCAGAGCCAGAGACTCGTTTCAGTGTCAGATCAGAGTTGTGACTTTGGGGAGCAGAGAAAAGCTGAACAGCTCAATCAGGGAATCTGTGCATAACAAACTACCCCACAAAGGGAGTCTTTGAACTGCTATGGGATGTCGTGCCTGGGTCAGGCAGTTCCAGCCCTGCAGAGACCAGCGTTCAGAGTGGCAGAGATCTGACCTGGCGCTGGCTACCGGGAGCCAGCCAAGGCCTCCACAGAGCTCCAGACCAAGAAGCCAGAGAGGACCCTGCCCCACCCAGGAGCAAAGACACTGTAAAGGGACCCTTTTTGTTTAAGGCAACCAATGGTCACAGCACTACAACATTTGTCTCCGGGTTCATCTCTAGTGGATCAGCTGCCTGGGAGAGAGCTGGAGATTGAGCAGAGTTGTGAGTGGTGGGAGGTGGGAAATTGGTTGAATTATTATTGAGTACATATTAGTTAACACTAACTCTTTCCTTCCCCAGATCCTATTTTACTGCTCTCTACAAAGTTCACCTTTGTTATACTGTTATTTCTGGGGGCGTTACGTCTTTGCTGGGGTTTGTATCACAGGCGCTGATTTTTATTTTTCCCCGTGGGTGCTCCACCCCTACTCCACTCCTTCCTCACTCTGCCTCTTTCCACCCCTAATCTGTCCACTCGCCCAAGGCCCCGCCTCCTGCTGCACACTGTTCTCCGCCCTCCCCTGAGCGCCTCCTGCCAGCTGCCAAACAGCTGTGGCTGGTGGGTGCTGAGCACCCCCTATTTTTTTTCTTTGGTTGCTTGAGCCCCGAAGCACCCACAGAGTTGGCACCTATGGTTTGTATTGAGGAATTTATTGTTTCTTGCATACTGGGTTTTATACTCCTTCCTTGCAGTGGTAGCATTATTCATTTTCCCAAAGGACAGCATCCCTTGTATCTCACCCCAGGGAGGCATCGCCTTGGCACCACAAGAAGGAACTCAGAATCCAACCCCTCCGAGAAGAGGAGAGAAGCCACTCCAAGTACCAGAGAGGATGCTTGAACCACACCTCAGGGGAAGGGCTACAATTACTACCCCCACTTTATAGCAGGGGAGTGGAGGCAACAGAAATAGTCACTTGCAGAATACTGCGCAGTAAATCAGTGTCAGAGCTAGGAAACCAGATCCCATTTCAGTGGGCCATCCACTGGACCATGCTGTCTCTAAGAGGTAGTTAAAAAAAAAAAAAAAGACTGTTTCCAGGGACATTAGCAGTAACAATAATCAATTTTCAGTCTTTGTCTTTTTAACAAAAAATATTCAGTTTTTGGCTGTTTGGACTTTCAAAGAAAAAACCTGAACCTTCATGGGGAAAATTCAGTGTTAAGAAAAAGCCCCTTTTCATAAAAAAACAAAGTTTGAAGAAAAATGTTCAACTAGCTCCGTTTCTCAACACAAACTCAGTTATCTGAACCCCAATAACCCAAACCTAGTCACATCTCCATATACCAATGCTTTACCCGGAAAATTTCCACAGCTGTCCCAAACTGTAATAATGGGCTAGAAATTGTTCACCAGCTTATTCAGCTACTTGAGGCTAGAGTGTATCACAGTACTGGCAACTATTTTCTTTTGTAAGAAACATTTTACTGTTGCTGTCCCTGAGGATGGTCACTATATGCACACACAGAGCATGTACATGACGTATGTTCATACAGTATATGTTTCTATTATTCTCACACAACTCATAGTTAAAAAGTCAACATTTACCACACTGTGCTGTTTAAACACCCATTTTGCTCTACACTTTAAGCTGGAAATCTAAGGTAGTCTAGATACTGTTGTATGGTAAATGATGAGCACTTTCTCTGAGAGAATATAAATTCATGTATGCATGGCTATAAAATACAAAAGCATGGAGAGAGGAAAGGAGTGAATGACCACTGAGCTGGAAGGCTTGTCCAAGCCCCCTTTTCAAATGGGGACATGGAGGGTTCTGACTTAGGCGACTGTCAGCAAGAGCCATCAACACGTTTCAATCAGTAGTTTGTGGGTACAATGAAAGAGCTGGAAACCTCAATCATTGGCATCACAGGAGTCTAACAGAAAAATATTGAACAAAAGCAGTAGAAGAGCCTTGGGAAAATAGTTCCAAGGACAACACGGGCTTGTATAAAAATATTATTACCAACGTTAGCAAACAGCAGACAAGAAATCATCCTTGAGACTCTTTTGTCTCTAAAGGAAGTAGCAGATGCGACTCCACCAAATAACCTGCTTCAGTTATCGCACAACCAGGGCTTGAAAAATTTACCAGGGACTTGCTAGCTGGAAAGCTAAGTAGGCCACTAGCTAGAGATGAATATGAACAATTGGGAGGAAGAGGAGTGACAATGAGGTCCAGAGGCAATGCTCTGGTGAGAACTTCAGTGCTCTCAGCTTCCTTAGCCGCTAAGAAGAGGGATAGTGTTGGGAGCTGTAGTAGGCTACTTCCCCTACACCCGGCTTAGAATCTCCACCTTTGATATCATTCTCTGGCTGGGAAATATGAAACGTCACCTTTCTCCAACTGCTGCAAGGAGCTTGTCTGTCTCTTCCCCCCTCCCTGCAGAGAATCTTACATATCGTACGAGTGAAGACGGTGCGTGTGTGGTGTGTGTGCGCACCCGCGTCTTCACATCTGCCTCTCTTCTGGGTGGTCCTTGATATTTTATAATTCCAGTTTTAGCACCTCTGCTGTGGCTCAGAGTCTGCCCAAGTAGCAGCACTGTGAAATTGACATGATCTTTCATGTTTCACTGCTGTTGTTCAGAACTCTGTAAGCAACAGTGTGACTGGCCTGAGCCTTATCATTCTGCTGCCATGCAGCAAAGTTATGAATAGCAAAAGGGGCTCTAGAACTCTACAGACTTCACACACCTTTGCAGTGGTTTACATTCTGTTCATGTTCTGAAGGTTTTCATTGCAACAACAAGAGCTAGGAACTTCCTACCGGGGGGAGTACTATGCAATCACATGCATTCTGTGCATTTTACGCCTGCCTCAAAGTACCAGCCCTGACCACTGTTGGAGGCAGGATGCTAAACTAGGTAACCTGGCTCAGTATGGTAATTCTTGTGTTCCTAAAAATGTAGAAGTTATTTAGCCTTAGAAGATAGGCATTCTGCCACCAGAGTAATGTGGTATCACTAGCGTCACTGCTGTTGTAATCCAGTGAAGCCTGATGGGAGGATGCAAAACTTAGAAACGTTCTCACACATGAATTTAAATCTAGCAAAAATGTTCAGGCCTAGAAAAAGTCTAAATGTCAAAAGCTGTAATAATAATAAGAATAGCTACACTGTGCTCTTAGCAACCTGTAGTGGATTGTGTTACCATGGTAACTTTGCAGATAATGTCTTCCTGCCATAGCAAAAAAATTCTAAATTGCACCATTAGGAGAAGCCCATTATTAATTAGTTAAATGCTGCTTCTTGACATCTACTCACTTACCTTTATAAAGCCCACTGATGAAACAAATAATGTGCATAGTTAATAAAAACACATAGCACTTACATAGCACTGTACATTTTTCAAAGTGACGCACAAACAGTTCCCAAGCCATTCAGTTTAGGTGGTTAAATATAATTGTCCTTGTGATGATTTGGCAGACCTGTCTATGTACAATTTTTTAATTCTGTTTGATATTATGAACTCTCTATATGTTTATATCCTTATTGTGGGCTTTCCTGTATTATTGCATCATACTTGTGTTAAGGAGTGAGAGACTGGTGCCTAAGTGTCTGTTTCTGAATGGGGTCATCATTAAGGATCATCAAGCAACTGAATAAGCCTTACCCCACAGTGATTCTCAAACTGTGGGTTGTGACCTCAAAGTGGCTCATTACCCCATTTTAATTAGGTCACCAGGACAAATGTTACACTCACTGGGGCCCGGGTCTGAAGCCGAAGGTTGAGCCTCACTACCTGGGGCTGAAGCTGAAGTCCAAAGGCTTAAGCCTGGGGCAGCAGGCCTTTGTTTCCCTTCCCCTCGATCTGGGCTGTGAGGCTCGGGCTCCTGCCTGGGACATGTAGTAATTTTTGTTGTCAGAAGGGGATCCTGGTGCGAAGAAGTTTGAGAACCACAGAACAATGGAATGGCTGCAACCAGAGGTGAAGGTAAGCTGGGACAGTATGGTACGGCGTACTGGCAGGAGCGGGTATGCCATGTCAGACTGGAAAGGCTTCCCCAGGCCTGCGATTTAAAGGGCTTGGGGTTCCAGCTGCTGCAGGGAGCCTCGGGCCCTTTAAATCGCCACCCGAGCCCCACTGCCGGAGACATTGAGTAACGGCGGCAGGGCTCCGGCGGTGATTTAAAGGACTCGGGGCTCCCAGCTGCTGCTACCGCAGCAGAGCCCCGGGCCCTTTAAATCACCGCTGGAGCTCCATTATTCTGGGGGCTCCAGCAGAGGGGCTCAGGCAGCAATTTAAAGGGCCTGGGGCTCCAGCCACTGTGGGGAGCCCCACACCCTTTAAATCACCGCCCAAGCACCGCTACTGGAGCCTTGGGGTTGCGGCGGCAGCCGGGAGCCTCCGGGGCTCTGTCGGCAATTTAAATGGTCTGGGGCTCCTCTGCAGTAGTGGCAACTGGAGCCCCAGGCCCTTTAAATCACCCCTGAGCCCTGGGGGTCCCAGTCGCCTCTGCAGCTAGTAGCTCTGGGAGTGATTTAAAGGGCCCAGGGTTCCCAGCTGCCGCTACTGCACCCAGAGCTCCACCTCTTCTGGTTGAGGCCACAGCTCTTCCAGCGTACTTCCAGTCCTTTACGTTACTTTCACCCTGGCTGCACCGTAGGTAAACTCAGTTCTCTGCAGAGGTGTAGACAATGGCACAAAAACCCAAGTCATTTGTGGTGGCTTTTAAAAAAACACAGAGATAAGGAGAGTTTAAAAAAAAATAAGGAAGTTTGGGGCAGGAGTGAGAAGAGACTCCATGAGCTGGAAGAGACACATGAGCTGGAGGAGTGAGGTCCTGAAGAGGGGACCTGGAATCCTGACAGGACACTGACCAAATCCCAAAACAATACTCAAGAGTGGTGGTGAAACTGAGAGAGGGAAATACATACAGACATTACATATTTTGCATGGAGCTGTATATCTCTTGTGCTGTCTAAAGAGTGATGGGTTAGCAATCCCTCTTCAAGGTCTGCGTCTTACTTGTTTCAGCTATCATGGATCTCTGAAAGGTTAAACTATAAACCAGAGTACCCATAGGTTTGGAGCTCTAGGAGGATGTGCTTAACCTACTTAGGAACTTTGTGGGGTTTAGGGCAGCTGTGCTGCAGGGTCTCACTCCCTAGGAGTTGCACCAGATGACAGTCTATGCTCAGGAAGTATGCCTGAATCCAAAGAAAGAGACATTGTCTGGAACCCACTCAGACCCAGAGGAGCTTAAAAGCACATTGATTGAGCATGTGGGTCCAAATACAGCAGCCTGATGAATATCCAACAAGGGAGACCTATACCATGCCTGTGGAACCCCCATTTTGCATATGGGGAAGTATGTGGTTTGTCCAAGACCACATGGTGTATCAGTGGCAGAACCAGGGAGTAGAATTTAGGAGTTCTGGATTCTGACCTTATTCTCAGGGCTGGTCCACACTACGGGGGGAAATCGATCTTAGATACGCAACTTCAGCTACGTGAATAACGTAGCTGAAGTCGAATATCTAAGATCGGATTACTCACCCGTCCTCACCGCGCGGGATCGATGTTCGCGGCTCTCCCTGTCGATTCCGCAACTCCGTTGGGGTTGATGGAGTTCCAGAATCGATATAAGCGTGCTCGGGGACCGATATATCGTGTCTAGATGAGACGCGATATATCGATCCCCGAGCAATCGATTTTAACCCACCGATACGGCTGGTAGTCTGGACGTAGCCTCAGTGCATTTGGCTTCACTGCTTCTCTTACAAGTGCCTAAAAGATTCATAGAGTCCAAGGTCATATGGGACCACTGTGATAATCTAGTCCAGGGGTTCTCATACTTTTTTTTGCTGGGACCGCCTTTAAAAATATTTCAGGCTGTGATGGCCCCCCTCAAAAAGTGATGACTCTTCTCATACTATGCCACCTTTACTTCTGTGCTGCTGCTGGTGTTGGTGCTGTCTTCAGAGCTGGGCACCAGCAAGCAGCTGCCACTCTCATGATGTCCTTTTTACAATAGTTTTGTTACCCCCTTTTGGGATGGGCCCTCCAGTTTGAGAAATGCTGAATTCTAGTCTGACCTCTTGTATAACACAGAGAATGGAACTTCCCTAAAATGATTCCTAGAGCATTTCTTTTAGAGAAACATCCAATCTTGATTTAAAAATAGTCAGTGATGGAGAATCTACCATGAACATTGGTAAATTGTTCTAGTGGTTAAAACCATCTCTCCTATTTATATTAGGACTCAAAATGATCAGAACTATAATGTCTTAACTGGCAATTGTCACTCATTCTACTAATGGGTCAATCTGTAGAGCTTTAGTTCAATTTAGAATCTGAGCATCTGAACCTTTATGTAAACCATGCAAAACTCTTGGACCTGATTCTATTCTCACATGGGATTTACCCTGGTGTAACAACATTGAATTCAACATAATTACTACTGTAACTGAGAAAAGAACTGGGAGCCTGGAATCTGCCAATCAGGGTTGGAAAGTCTCAGAATATAGACTTCCTTTACAGAAGAGGTCAGAGAATAATTCCTAAGATAATTTTTCAACCAAATTTGCGCTTCCTAACTTACCACCTGTTTGCAATATTCAGTTATCTGAAACTATTAACAGATTTCTTCAATGAATAATTCTTGGCCTGCAGATCCTTCTTGAACAGTTTGCTTTAAGTATATGTGATTTGTTCTGTGGATAATATAAGTGTTGGCACGGGTTCTGTTTTCTGATTAGACAGTTCATTTCAACCAGCTATTACAACACTGAGCTGAGAATTTTACAGTTGAATATAAACATTGAAATATGCTTTTGAGAACTGTTTGATCATTCAGGATTTTTTTCATTTTTAAACAGGAAGGATGGTCTTGGAGTGAAGGCACTGGATGGGACTCAAGACATCTGAGTTCAATTCCTGGCTACCTGTGGCAGGTAACAATCGCAGTAACTCAGTTCTCCATCTGTAAAAAATGGTAACCACACTTCCATTCTTTATCTGTCTTGTCTATTGAGACTGTAAACTCCTTGGTACAGGGACTATGTGTTTGTACAGCACCTAGCACTATAGGGCCATAATCTTGGTTGGCTCTTCTATCACTAACCTAATACAAATACTAATAATATTTGCTTTTCATGCCAGTAAAGCTCAAGTGCTCTGATATTTGCAGAGTTTGAACACAGCACCAAACCAAAATTTGCTTTTGGAGATGTAGGAGCATTCATGGAGATAATTTCCCACTTTTCCCTGAGCTCTGTGTATGGGATTTCCAGTTCTTCCCCCTCCAGGGAACTACAAGGTACAGAGGTGCACAAAATTACAAGCAATAAACATAGTAGTCAATAATTTGTGAACACTCCTCCCTGCATCAATAATGTTTAGTTTGTGCCAGATCCTCAGGTCTTTTTAACATCTTTTACACAATGGGAGTTTTGTCTGAGGAAGGACTGAGTAAAAGATGAGAAAAGACCTTCTTGGTTTGGGTGCTTGAGTTTTTACCAAGGTTGCAGAGTTGCCAAATTCTAAATAGCTCCTTGAGTGACATTTCTGTGGCTGTGAATGTGTGAAGCTTTTTCTGGCTCAGCTTTTCTCCCCCTTATCTAATAATGCTAAGGCTTCTAGCCAAAGCTCTCCAAGTGCTTTCACATGCCCACAAGGTGGGTCGGTATTCACCCCAATTTATGGATAGGGAACAGAAGCACAGGTGAGTGATGGGACTTTCCCAAGGTTGCACGGTGTGTCAGGAACAGAGATGGGAATGGAACTCAGAAGACCCGACTCCCAGTCTTGTACATTAGCCACAAGAGCATCCTTTCCCTGTTTGTCTCAACAGTGTTTCCTTTTCTCCCTTTCCCTTTCTTTCCCCCCATCTTCCCTATTGTCTCACTCTTTGCCTTTTCTCTCCCCAATTCCACTGGCTCTTGGTTCAATCTCAGTCTCTCCCTCCCCACTTCTATTCCTTTAGTCCTTTCTCTGAATTTCTTTGTAACCCATCTGGTCATTTCTCACACATACCATGGCTGCCTCCTGGGAATGACATTTCCTGGGAGTGGACTACAGTGTTGTTCAGGACCAGGAAGAAGTAGTGCTGACCACAGATTTCTCCCCACTGCGCTGTGCTAGGAGTCACAGTGTGTGAAAGGAACCAGCACTGGGAACAGGGGAATGGAAAGAACCTTTTGGGTCAACAAGTCCAGTCCCCTGCTGTCATAGGCAACCCTCTCATATAATCCTGTTCACAAACTTAGCAAGCGCCATCTTAAAACCAGTTACGTTGTTTGCTCCACTACACCTGTTGGAAGGCACCTGTTGGAGCCTCACTCCTCTGATGGGGAACGTGAAGGGGAAGAGGAGGAAATATTGGCTGCTTGCTCAGAAGCCCCTATGAGTTGTTTGTAATAGCTTGGAGGAGCTGAACTGGAAAGCTTATTGCCTGCAGCTCTGCTTATGAGTGCCACTTCAGCTAATATAAATGAGAACTAAGGCAAATGTGTGACTCATTCCAGATGAGTGACACTTGACAGGTTCGAGATTGAGAGGTTTCTTATTTTATCCAGACCTTGTTTGCTCATCATTTGGTGTAATAAATTCTCTTTTCTATTTGGAAGTTGTCTCTTAGGGACATGGTTTGGGAACTTTCCCCTTTCTTGACTGAACCTGTTTCAATTTCTTTATGGAATATACAAAAAAACTGTCACAACTCAGTAATTACCGAACAATGAACCCAGAGAATATTTTCCAAACTCATCCGTTATTAAGCGGGTAACCTTAACCCTAAATGTTTTTAAGGATGCATCATTCTAGAACTGGTTGAAAATTTTCAGAGAGACTAGTATTCCATTGGAAAATGCCATTTTGTCAAAACTGAAACTTTCTGTTGGAACATGTCAATTTTGATGACATTTCATTTTGGAAAAAAAATAAAAAAGAAGCATTTTGATAATGTCTCCCCCGTGCCAAATTACCCCTGCCCCCTCCCCCCTGCCAAATTACCATCTACTGTATGTGGTGTTATATTTAGCAATATGTATTTAGCTATCTCTATGTCCACTTAAAAGAAAACTTGGTTGTTCATTATGGACATATAAATGTCCGTTGTCTAAGGTACTGAGGATTGCGTTTTAATTAAAAATGATAAAATCTCCAGAAAAATATAATCATGTTTCTTCAACTCCCACTACTCTTTTTCTTGGCACTGTATAGGACACACACACACAAAAGATTGGCCTCCAGAGCAGAGATTCTGGCACTAGGGACCTGAAGCACATTCTTTTATGGTGCTTCATGAATGAAAAAAAGCAGGAGGTGGAAGCAGCATTTGAAGGCTCAACAGCTTGAAAAGTGCTTTTCTTCTTTACCACTTTTCTCAAGTAACATGTAGAATCCACAGGCAAGGGATTCAAAAGGAGGAGAGCTAACTGGGTAGAACCTGGCAAATGCTCCACCTCCTGTTGTAACAATCTCAGTCCCTAATGCTGATATTCTTGCTAAGGAAGTGCAAATTTGGATAGGCTTCCCACAGTTATTTGTAGCTCTACTTGATGATGAAATGATGTTCTTTTGTGACACTTCCATATTTCCTGGTTTTGGCTAAGCCATTGCTACCTCTTTCACAGAGTTTTGGTCCTTCTGCTTCTCACAGACAAAATCAATGCATGTCGACTTACCTCCTTTATATATAAGGTAAATCTACACACTTTGATAGATATCTATAGTAGCTAGAGCTGGTCAAAAATATTAAAAATACATTGAAAGTTACTGAAAACTGGATTTTTGGTAAATGAAAAATCTCTATAACCATTTCAGTGACATTTTCAATAAACATTTTGATGAGAAATGTCTCAAATTTTTGTGAATAATATTTAGAACAAGTCAGCCATTTTTCATATTATTTTAACAAGACCTTTTTTTGACCCCCCAAAAATGTTATGTTCCAAGTATTCTGACCAGCTTCTAACATTAACCACGCTTTCACTAATGAAGGTAAAGAAGAAACATTCTTTGTGGTCAGGCTATTCCGTAAAGGCCTTGTGTAGAGTTCTGAAGCAGCTAGTACTGGCCACTGTTGCACAGAGGACACTAGACTAGATTAATGGCTTGTCTTGACCCAGGCCGGGCAATTCCTATATCCAAACGTGTTTAGAGTATCAGAAAAAGGTTCTTTTGGCGGCATGAGTGAAAGTTCTTCTTGCGTCTAGTTTTATCCAAAGAGTTAGTCCAGCCCTACTGCCTGTGCCACAATAGCCATTGCTAGATATGTTAATAGATATACTCATGACTGATACTCTGGAAATATTTGCTGTCTCAAAGTGCAGCAAAATTATAGTTTAGCTTCTCTTTTTATTATTTGCTCATACTTGAGAGATGAACATGAGCTGACTCAAAGGAAATAATTAGTTAAACATTTCACTAATTAAAATAATGTTGATAAACAAATATAATGAGGTACTTGCAGTTGGCAAAGAGTCCCAGTTTCCTAGAACTTTGTCCTGCATTTCCTGTTGGCTGAGATGGCATTTGGAACACTCATATGCCAAGAAGCAGCAGGAACAGCTGCCTTCTGGACAGACTTCCCAAGCAGATGTGTTGGCAACAGTGAGCCCATCAAGTGCTTAAGCACCTACCAGGTGGTCTCTAATTGGCTTGTTCTCCTGAATATCAATTTCTTTCTCAGCCTCATATTCCAGAAACTGCTCAAAATTGATATTTAAAAGCAAAGGAGTGAACAAGATGCGCACGAAGTGTTAAGCATAGGTCATGATCTCTCCCAGTTGTAACCCATGTCCTTCTAGCCACACTTTCTTTACTATCATCCCGTATCATGGTATGTCTAATTTAGATCTTGTTTACCCCATCTCAACACAGTTATGAATAGGTAGAAAGTGTGGGGCCATAGCATCCCAAGGGAAGTGAGCAAGCTGCTCTTCTGTTCCCTCCTCTGTGGGTTAATATTCAGCCCCTCGTGTACATGAAGGGAATAACCTCTGTGATCCCCTGAGAACAGGGACTGTGATTGTCCTTAGCCCTGGCACGAGGTACACAAAGGGATGAGCTGGGGGAGGGCAAAGGCTCCTTGTCCTGCTTCATCAACCCCATGACCTTGCACGAGAACCAGGGGCAGCCTGGCCTTCAGATTGCAAACTCCTCTGGGCAGGACATGCTCATATTTACATGTCTGTTAAGTGCCAAGCATGCCTAGGGAACTACATAAATAATAGCCAAAAATTCAAACTGGGGGCCTAAAGTTAGGTCTCATAATAATCCTTAGGCATCTAAACAAAAGTAGCCGTATTTTTTCCCCAGTTTGCTCAATACCCACAACTCTCATCGATTTCATATGCTCAGCTGCTCTACTGTAAATCACTGTGGTATCACAATTAGCGCTAGGCGAAATTTTCAGCCGAAATGTTTTTCCAGAGAAAAATGCAAATTTGATGACATTTTTGTGAATTTTTCTTTGTTTTGCCGAATTCTTTTGGCTGGAAGGGTAGGGGAAGAACTATAAAGAAAAAATACAAAGTGTTTTGTTCTGATATTTTCAAAATGTAATGTTTTAATTTTTTGGTTCAAAATGACTTTTTGTTTTGGAACTTCCTTCAAATATATTTTTAAACAATGAAAAAACACTAAAAAACTACTCAAAATGAAGACAAAATGTTTCATTTTGAGTTGAATGAAAGGGAAATTTTGTTTGACACAAAATAAAATGTTTTTCAATCTTACAATTTGCTGAAAATTTTGAAAAAAATCATTTTCTGTTCAACCAAAAAATATTTTTTTACCCTGATATGGCCAAGAAACCAAAAAATCCATCATTCACACAGCTGTAATAACAATGAACTTGCTAGAAAATGTCTTTCCCCCAGGCACCATACAGACACTGAGTGCTGCCTCTGGAGAATGTAACGTGGGCGTCAGTATCAGAAAGCGCCCTGTGCACTATCATGAACAAAAGAAGGTTGACACTGACAGAAGCAGGGGGAAGTGCTAAAAGGAGAGAAAGGTAGGAGTAGGATGAGAGAAGCTGAAGAAGGACAGAGTCAAATATTGCTTGGACTAGAGGAAGGAGGGTTGGTACCTTTGGAGCAATGAGACATATGAGGGAAAGAACGTGTGCAGAAATAATGGGTGTCCACTTGCTACAGAACTGTAAATGGACAGTAGTATGAAACAAACACATTGTTGCTGTGATATTTGACCTAACAATTGCAAATAGATGTGAATTACGTCTCTAGCACCAAACCCCATTGACTGGGAGTTCAAACCCAGATCAGAATTCTGCAATTTAGGCCTATTTCTGGTATTAAATTTGCCAATATTCATAAACTGTGTCAGTGTCAAGAATGTTATTGAAAAGAGAGAGAGAGACAAATACCCCCAACCCCGAGGAGCTTTAGAGGGAAAGCACAGTTATCACTGGCAGAAGCCTGAACTTCACCTCCCTCTGCAACTGGGGGCTGATGTTCCCAGACATCCAGCAATTGCTAAAGTCTTCTAGGAAAAAGAGGCAACTTGGCACCTGATATTTCTAATATAACAAACAAGCAGAAAAAATGGGGAGGCGGGGGAGGCCAGAGCAGGGAAAAAACAAACAAAAACCCCAACCCTGAAACTTGCATTTTTAGACATCCTAGAGGAACAATAAAGGACATAAACAATTTTTTAATTTTGCTTTGCCTCTACAATTTACCTTTATTATAGCTCCCTACAGCAGCCAAAGAGCTCTGATTTAGATATTCATTAAATAGACCTTTATCTGTGTGATCCAACTCCCCAGCTTCCTCTTCAAATAATATTTTGAAGCAGAAAGACCAAGACTGGATTTCAATCTTTGTTTTTCACAAACCTCTGTAAATTCCAAAAGAGAATAGCTCCAGGACAGGCCTTTTTTCATGTATGTGTAAAGACAGCACATAAAAAAAGCATTTCCTGACTCATCGTATCCTTGTGCAATCCATACCAAGCAGAGAACTTTTTTTTGAAAACTTTTTTTTCTTTGAGAATTGCAAGGTATAATAAGGAAAAGCTGTGGGGTTATTGTTTTGAAGGAAAAAGACAAGTTAGCTAGAATAAATCCACAGTAAAGCTTGAAGTAATAATCAACAACAGCAGTTGCTGTTTTTCTAAACTTCCTTAACCCTCCTCTAATATATCTATTTCTATGAGCATGCTAAAAATGAGCTGTAATGGTGGAACTCCAAATACTTACATATAGTAGTCTGGGATGAACTTTGGTTAGGTCAACCTGCTTGCATTTATAATTCTTAAGTAGAGATGTGTGAAACTCAAGAGAGTCTGAATAGAGTTGAGTGGGGAATGGTTTTCCTGGTCTGTGAAAATTTGCAAGATTTAGAAAAGTTTTCCCAGCCTGAATCAAGACAAAAGGTTAAAAGTCTCAAAAATGTTCATGAACTGAAAATCCAAAAGAGTTTTCCATTCGGGTCAATAGAATATTTTATTTCCATTTTGATCATTTAAAAAAACTGAAATCTATTATTAACTTAACTTTTGGTATGAAAAGTAACTTTGCACTAGAAAACTAGAAATTTGACAAATTTTGAAACCTTTTTCAAAAACTTTCCAAGTCAAGAAATTTGTCAAAAAATGACAAGTTTCTTTTCTGATGAGAAAATATTTAAATCAAAAAAATTCCTGACCAGCTCTAGTTTTGAGTTTAGAGTCCTCAGCTTAAAGAAGGTTTAGACAGCTATAAGTTAGGATGCTTTTCTAAAACCTATCCAAAACTTCCTGATTCTGAAAAACTAGCCTGAAAATCTTGTGTGATCAGCCTCGCTTTCATGCTATTTGGCCAGTTCTAACTGAGACTGGGAATAACTTATCCAAACACTTCAGAATCTCAAAAAAGTTTAATTTGAATTTGGTTCTAAAACTGGGTGGAAATCCAGGAGACTTCTGAGAACCAAGCCATCCTTTCTTTTACTCTATCAGTATTTTAACTTTCTCATACTACTGTGGAACCCCATGGAAAATCATCTGGAGTTTTGAAAGAGACTGACATTTTGGACCCAGATTCTAATCAAAGATGCACATTACCTCATAACTGAGACAATCTCTATTGTGCATAGTCATGATCTTGCTCACCTTGAAATCTTTGTGGACAAGTATAGCAAAATACCAGAACATAGCACACCATGTAATTGAAATTCACATGTTGATGTTATCTCAAGCACATGGGGACAATATCAATTAAAGTTCTGCTTCAAAGCATAACATCCTCAATGGAGGATTTCCATACTCTCATCAAAAACTTCCTACCCTGTCTCCTCCCAAGGCTTATCAGCAATTTCCCTTGGCTGGGGAAGTCTGGATGGTTCTCTTTGGTCTGTCAGGGTCACTCCTCTCTCAAAAAAGGAGTTGTTGCAGTTTGACACAAGGAACGCCTTCCAGCACAGGGACTGAAGCCAGGTCACTTGCATGGCACTTCCATTATACTTAATAACTTATACTTGGGATCCATTACTTTAGCATAAGATTTTATATTCTCTCTCCTTGCAAAATAAGGTTAGTGAAATCCAGATTCTTTTCTTTTACATAGACCTCAGATGTCATGCAGCAACTTGACAGGAGATCTGCTACAGAAGTCACAGATGCACTCCGTCTTTCCATCCTTCCTCATCTGGGGTTAAATTGAGGTGCTTCAAATTTAGAAGGAAAAAAAGATAGTGGATCACATTCGCTAGTCGCATAAATTGATGACGCCACCAAAGTCATTTATTATATTTTGTCAAGCTTTGGTTCAAAATTATTTAAAGGATATCACATATTATCAAGGTGTCCATACCAGCTAGAGGTTTAGGTATACTGATTTGAATAAAACTTTGTTTTATTTCCAAAATTATTCACAATTTATGCAAGGAGTAGAAGTGGTTCTCACCAGCTGGACATTCTGAACATTGCATGGAACAAAGTTGTTGCTATCTAAAAAAATCCAGATCTGTTGCAAATAAGTCAAAGTATCTATCTGGGTTCATTAATCTGATGCCCCCCATACTAATTAGTATCGGTTTGTTTACACTGTATGACTTGAGCAGTTTGAAATGACTTCTCCAGATCTTTAGGGTTCTGTAGAGGAGAATATTCAAATGTGGATACTAATAATCTCCATACTGCCCCTTCAATTTGACTCTGACATAAAGTAACTAATAACTTTTCTATGGGTGTTTGTCCGATTTATTTTGCAGAAATACAAAACAAACAAGGTCCCCAACCCCAAGATCCTTAAAAACATTTTTGCAGAGAACCAAAAGATCCACCCACTGATTCCCTTTTTACTCCAGTAAGAACAAACTACTTTTCAGTAGACATATTCAGTCAAATTACTATTATTTCAGAACTCAATCGGAATCCTTCCCACACTGTCAGACAGCGCTTTGAGCACACAAAAAATCTTCAGTTCAGTTTGAAATTGCTGCTGTAATGTCGCGTCTATTAGTCTTTTACTGTCAATTTTCTAGATTTTTTTGTAGTTTTGTTTTTCTTGAGTTTGATCGTCAGACATAAATTATGGTCATTTCTGATATTAGCTCCTCTCTATGTTCTAATATCCTGAAATACAGGGTCATACACTCTACTGGTGTAAACTGGTGCAGCTTTATTGGAGCCAAGCCTGTTTACACCAAAAGAGTGGCCCAGTGTTACTAATTCATTCTACACTTTAATTCTAGAAGTAATTTTAAAGGATAGTGGGAAGAATAACACATACATTTGACAGCTAAACACTGTTACATGATTTTAAGGATTTAAACATTCTGCCACACTCAACCAAGAATTGGCTTGCTTTAGCAATGCTATGCCTGGAGAATATATTGCTGTGCCAATGTTGAACTCTATAGTCACCCACAATTAAGGATGGGTTTCTTTGTATGTAAGAGGTAGCACCTTATAAGGAGCAATATATTAATGTAATGAAACTTAGTCAATTCATCAAGATATCTGTGAAAACTTCCCATAAATCAAATAATTAAACATACGAGACAATTTAGTGGCCCTAAGTACAGTAGCACAAGCTTACTAACATCCATTTTTCTCATTCTCTTTTTATATCATTTTCCCTTTCTGCTATTCATCATTCCCCTTCACTACTTCTTGGAGCTGAATGTTGTTATTATAAGGTTAAAGGATAGTATGGAATTGACAGCAGATATAGACACACTCAATGTGAATGTATATGTGTATGACAACTAATAAACATAGAGCACATTTAATTCCTGATTAGGAGGAAGTCCTACTTAATCATCAATCATGGGAGCAGAAAGTGCCATTGAATTTGTTTTGTGATGTTCTTTTTATTGAAGATTGTCACCTACCACCTCACACTGGAACCCATATGGGGTATCATCAAACATCAAACATTTACAACCCATACTTGATGGGGACCCATATCCTGAAAGAAGTCTTTCCTGAACTCCCTCTTCTGGCCTTCAAACAACGCCCAACCTCATCATCAGAAGGAAGCCCTTGCCTCGATCAGGACACACCAACTCAATTGGCACCAGACCCTGCCAGAACAAAAGATGCAAAACCTATAGACATATCTCCACTACTATGATGATCAATACTCGCCACAACACGCTTTTCAAGATTCATCTGGTGTACCTCATCCAGTGCACTAAATGCCTCAGTAAACAATTATATGGGTGAAACCAGACAATCACTACACTCTCAAATGAACTCAAACAGAAAAAATGATAAAAGACAAAAACTCCATAACCTGTGGGTGAACACTTTATATAAAGTGATCACTCCATATCTGACCTCTCAGGGTATGGCTACATTTGGAATTTCAAAGCGCTGCCGCAGCAGCGCTTTGAAGTGTGAGTGTAGTCAGAGCGGCAGCACTGGGAGAGAGCTCTCCCAGCGCTGCATGTAAACCACATCCCTTATGGGTGTAGCGTGCAGCACTGGGAGCCGCACTCCCAGCGCTGCTGCCCTGATTACACTGACGCTTTACAGCGCTGTATCTTGCAGCGCTCAGGGGGGTGTTTTTTCACACCCCAGTTGCAGCGCTGTAAAGTGTGAGTGTAGCCAAGGCCTGAGTCCTCATCCTCAAAGGACACGTGCACAACGCTTTTGAAGGATGAGACTGGGAACTTAAATTCATAACTTTGCTAGACACTAAAAATCATAGACTTCATGCAAACACTGGATTTATGGCTTATTACAACAATCTGTAACTCACTAACCCCCTTTTTTTGTCCTATGACTGCAGAAGTGTTAACAGACCACTTCACCTTAAACGGTCCCTTATAATGTGTGTTAACTACTTAAGCTAAACAATCTGTTCCACTTTGTATTTAGCTGAGACAGTCTGAGTATCTTTCCTAGACCTGAAGAAGAGCTCTTTGTAAGCTCAAAATTGGATCTCTTTCACCAACAGAAGATGGTTCAACAAAAGACCCACCATATCTCTTTAATATCCTGGGACCAACTCAGCTACAACGACATGCCATACATACCATGCAAACAACATGCCAGGTAGCAAGGACATTTTGGCAGAACACAACATTTATCAGGGAGCTGGTCAAAGATACATTACGAATTAATCTAAAATTTGTCTTTTTTGAGGTCTGAGAAAACCCAGGCACCTTTTCACTTCCTCTGTTGTTCATTTTTTAACATCTCTTGGTGCTTCCTGGTGTGGTCAGGGCTCAGAAATGAAATTCCCTGAGCAAAGCCACTCATTATATGCCCAGCAATTTCAGAGATAGGATGGGCCAGAAATCTCATGAGAGAACCTGCTTTCCAGTTTGTTGAACCACTAAGTTCAGAAAGTTCATCTCAAAAGAGTCTGGATACTTCTCTAAATCTTACATGCTCATCTGTCCAGATTGCTTTGCAAGTTCTGTCTTTAGTAGTTACTGGCACATGTTTCACACTGAAATTTGGCTACATGTTCCCTGAGTCAATAAATATTTGTTCCTGGCTGCATGATGTGCTAGGACTTAAACAAACCGCAGGTGGGTGGTTGATTGTGTTCCAGCTCCCAGCCCCTGTTGCTCTGTAACTGTCCTCATTTTATGTATATTTTGATTTTGTAGTGTCTTTCCCACAGTCTTGCTGTATGCACCTCATTACACTGCCAGACACAAACAAGTCCTAACCTACTATATGAGACGTACATCTTGTCTCCCACATGCTTCCCATGTCAAAAAGTAACTGAAATGTTACCAAAAAGACAAAGTCTTGAGAAACAGTTTCTCTTATCAGCACAACAGCTGAGATCCACTATACACTGTTGAAGAAAAAAATTCGAATCTTGTAGGAAAGGCTCCTTCTTCACCTCCTCCATTCAAATTACCTGACCTTGAATCATACTTTGTTTCTGGAGTATCTTTGCTTGACAGATTTGTGCTAGTAATCATCCTTGAAAAATAAATCCCATGTTCTTTCAGTGCCTTTTGTGTCTATGGCATCTTTCAGGTAAGGTCCCAACGTATGGCACTATGCCATACTTTGGCCCTCTGAATACTTCTCCATGGGTTTTGAAATGATTAGCATGCAGTGGACTGTGGAGCACATAATGTGTGCAGGGGCTTAAGACTTTGTATAAGAATTTAAAGTGTTCCGATAGGATGATGACAAAAAATAATCATTCTTGCTTCATACTTTTTTATTCAATTAAAATCTATAAGCCAGATCTCCTGCTGATGTAAATCCATGTAGCTCCAACTCAATGGAGCTCATCAGCTGAGGATTATAAGAACAGATTTAATTTTTTATTAAAAGCTAATGTTAAAAATATATATACACATTTAATTATTCCAAACTGTTAACTCATTTCCCCCACCAAGTATCTTGAACTGAACCTCAGTAAGCGGGGAAGGTAGGGAGAAAAAAGAAAAGCTTGTACTTGCAGGATTTCCACCTCAGCTTTTCAGACCTAGGAGATTTGCCAAGTTTTGGCCAGCTTCAGATAATCATGTGAAACCTTGTGATGTTTATCCAAACCCCAGTCACCGTTTGGTTGAGGTTCACTCATCACTGGATTTCCTCAGCACTCATCAGAATGAAGAGTGTTCTGAAGAATGCCAAAAGGAAAAGAAAACTCAGCACTTGATGAGACAAATTAACCTTACTAAATAGTAGCAGGGTGAGATTTTCAAAGCAATCTAAAGGTCTAAAATACCCTAGATTATTAGTTGATATTTTCTACGCAATAGGCTGGTCAAAATGTTTCCTGAGTAAGAGTGTTTTTCATGACAAATGGGGATTTGATGACACAATTTTCCTGTGGAAAAATAGCTTTTTGTCAAATTTTTGTTTTTCAGTGAGATTCTAAAATGAAAAACGTTGACAAAATTGTTTGAAATTTAAGTAAAGAAAAACTCTCTTAAAAACCTTTATTTACTGGAAAAAGATGGATTTTTTTTGAGAAAGTGAAGGGAAACATGCATAAGATGCAATCCCGCTAAGACGTCTACATGTGCTTAGCTTTACTACAGTGAGTAGTAGTTCTACTGATTTCACTAAGTGGGATTGCGTAGGATAAAAGCTAAACAAAAACAATTGAAACATATTTTGTTAAACATGGAACATTTTCCTGTGAAATTTTGAACAAAATGAAAATCTTGTTTTAATAAAAAAATAAAGTTTAATACTAGTAATCAATAATAATATATGTATTTGATAATAAATAAGTAATGTCAACCAGCTATTTTAAATAGTGCTGCTCTCCTTCAAAGCCCTTTTCAAATAGTATGGGCTAGATTGTGGCTGGAACCTTCACAGCTGCATATGCAGCAGGAACTGGAACGAAATATCACTCTTTCCCAGTTAACTCAGGGAAGGGCTGAGCACAATCTTCCTTCTGATGTTAATCCCATCAAATGGGGTCCACTTTATGGCCATGTTATTAGCAATCTTGCAGTAGCACAGCTGTACTGATACAACTATGCTGCTACAAGATCACTCTTGTCCTTGCTCTATGCCAACAGGAGAGAGCTCTCCTGTCGACATGAAACCACCTAAATGAGTGGTGATACCTGTGTTGCTGGGAGAGTGTCTCCTGCTGCCATAATGCTGTGCACATGAGCGCTTATGTCGGCAAAACTTATGTCACTTAGGGTGTGTGTTTTTTTCAACCCCGAAGCAACATGACTTTTGCTCACATAAAGGGTAGTGTAGACATGGCCTATGAGTCCTCTTCCTGGAGATGCTCTGTTCAATGCCATATCCTCTATCATACCAAATGCTAACAAGTCTTTCTTTAGGACATCCCACTTCTTCTTAGGTCAGCTTCTCTGTCTTTTTTCCTTCAGTTTTCATCTGTTGGATTCTCTTACACACAAAGTTGTCAGGATTGTCCTTTAAAAGATCAACACATCTGAGTCTGCATTCCCTCATTTTTTCATTTATATTACACTGAGCATGTCTCTACTATATACATTCCTTATGTGGTCTTGCTTAGGCCACTCATCGATCTCAACATTTACATGTCTGTGGAAAAAGATAATTTGCTCATGTTTCCTCTTTCTTGCCCAATACTCAGAGCCATACATTAAAACCGGATGGACCACTGTTTTACAGGCTTTTCCTTTTAATCTTATTGGTATGTTCCTGTCACATACTACACCACTTATCTCTGTGCATTTCTGCCAGACACTTACGATCCTAGCTCTAATTTCATCCTCCATTTCCACAGATTCCGGAACCCAGATACTTTGAATTTTCAGTATTGTCTGCCAATCAGATTTCAAGGATAATTCTTTAGTATTCACATTATTGAAGCCACATACCTTATATCCTGTTTTTCCTCTGCTTATGTTGAGACCATCTCTCTCCAACACATTTCTCTGTTTATCAGCTCCTCTATCTATCTGCTCACTGCATAGAATGATGAGCACAATCTGCTCTTCACTATTTCTCACAACATCCCCATGTAATTGTAAAATAAATATTATACCTATTTCACAAATGGGGAAACAGATGCAAGAAAGTAAAGAGGACTTGTTTTAGGGGAGTCAATGTGAGAATGGGATTAGACCTCAGGAATTCTTGGACCCTCAACGTATACTTAGACCACTGGATTATACCACAACGTAGCTCAGTGGCTCTCCACTGTATTTCACAATAGTCTAGCACAGGGGTTCTCAAACGGGGGGGTTGGGACCCCTCAGGGGGTCGCAAGATTATTAAATGGGGGGTCACAAGCTATCAGCCTCCACCCCAAACCTTGCTTTGCCTCCAGCATTCATAATGGG
Source organism: Gopherus flavomarginatus (assembly GCF_025201925.1). Classification (NCBI taxonomy): domain Eukaryota; kingdom Metazoa; phylum Chordata; order Testudines; family Testudinidae; genus Gopherus; species Gopherus flavomarginatus. The sequence goes on from NC_066620.1 coordinate 112,604,967, forward strand.
GTTAAATATATAAAAACATGTTTTTAATTTATAAGGGGGGGTCGCACTCAGAGGCTTGGTATGTGAAAGGGGTCACCAGTGCAAAAGTTTGAGAATGGCTCTAGAAAAAGAACTGGCAAGTGGTTAATGCACAAAACTGACACGCAGATGAGGGTTCTATTGTTGGCAAAGAAATCTTGAAAACAAGAGAATATTTAAGTGACTTGTCTGTTACCCCATCTCTCAATTATGGGCACTGATCAGACATGCTAAATCCATGAAAAAAATGTAGAAATTTGGCTTGTTTTTGGCTTAACTGGCTTGTGAGTTGCTTGTTGGCTAGTTTTTGGCTGCTAAACAAAGTTTGCAGATGATACTAAACTGCTCAAGATAGTTAAGACCAAAGCAGACTGTGAAGAACTTCAAAAAGATCTCACAAAACTAAGTGATTGGGCAACAAAATGGCAAATGAAATTGAATGTGGATAAATGTAAAGTAATGCACATTGGAAGAAATAACCCCAACTATTCATTCAATATGATGGGGGCTAATTTAGCTACAACAAATTGGGAAAGAGATCTTGGAGTCATCATGGATAGTTCTCTGAAGATGTCCTAGCAGAGTACAGCGGCAGTCAAAAAAGCAAACAGGGTGTTAGGAATCATTAAAAAGGGGATATAAAATAAGACGGAGAGTATCTTATTGCCCTTATATAAATCCATGGTACGCCCACATCTTGAATACTGCGTACAGATGTGGTCTCCTCATCTCAAAAAATATATACTGGCAGTAGAAAAGGTTCAGAGAAAGGCAACTAAAATGATTAGCAGTTTGGAATGGGTCCCATACGAGGAGAGACTAGAGAGGCTAGGACTTTTCAGCTTGAGACTATGGGGGGAATATGATAGAGGTATATAAAATCATGAGTGATGTAGAGAAGGTAAATAAGGAAAAGTTATTTACTTGTTCCCATAATACAAGAACTAGGGGCCACAAAATGAAATTAATGGGCAGCAGGTTTAAAACAAATAAAAGGAATCTCTTCTTCACACAGCACACGGTCAACTTGTGGAACTCCTTGCCTGAGGAGGTTGTGAAGGCTAGGACTATAAAAGCGTTTAAAAGAGAACTGGATAAATTCATGGAGGTTAAGAACATTAATAGATATTAGCCAGGATGGGTAAGGGAGGATGTCCTTAGCCTCTGTTTGTCAGAGGATGGATTACAGGAGAGAGATCACTTGATCATTACCTGTTAGGTTCACTCCCTCTGGGGCACCTGGTATTGGCCACTGTTGGAAGACAGGATACTGGGATAGATGGACCTTTGGTCTGACTTAGTATGGCCATTCTTATGTTGTGTTTTTTTGGATTGGCAAGGGAGGACAAGCGGGGGGAAGTGGGGTACACAGCAGGCTCTCTACAGTCCCAGACTGCACACCACAGGGATCTAGTCACACAGAGTGTTGGGGTTCTTAGGGATTGGCTTGTTTTGGCCTTGTTCTTAGAGATTAGCTTTATTTTTGACTTATTGTGAAAGTCAGGGTGCTTATTTACTGTGTGAAAGTTGTCAGCTGTGGCACTGATACCTTGGATTGGTGTAAAAAGCTTTAAGATCTTTGTATGAATTTTGTTTCAGAACTGGGAAGTATTATGTATTATAGGTGATTCCACTGTCTCTTCTTTACAGTGGGGGCTCCTCCAGGAACTGGTATATTGCATTGCATAACAGAAAGAGAAGATAATAGTGATCACAATGACAAAAACATTTGCATTTGGGCTATTCTTACAGGACTAAGAAAAGAAGACAAGCAGAAAGCAACATGTACAGTATGGGCCCAACATGGCCTCTTAAAATTGTAACAGACCCAGATAGCAGCTTTACAGTTTAGAAGGCTGTGTGACTGAAAATCCTCTCTCTCTCTCTCTCTCTCTCTCTCTCTCTCTCTCACACACACACACAATATGTATCTAGGTTATAAAAGCTGCATTGCAGATCATTGTTATAAAAGACAAAAAAAAGACCCAAAAGAAAAACAAAACCAAAAATCACACCTTTGCCTGGAACATGATGTTCTTGAATGTGTCACTGCTAATGTGACATCTTTAAAACATCTCATTTGTTATGTACAAAAGATGAGATGTAATCACTGTTGCACAGCTATACAGTAGGTCCAACATCCTCCCTCCTTTGTGTGAAACTCTTACATGGGCTGTGGTGAACACTTCATAAATGTTCTCCATTAGTAATAATTTACATGACATTACAGCTGTCACTGAATGTCAGGATAATTTCCCTAGCCCTCCCCCCTTTTTCTTTTAATATTTTGAACAGTTCCAGTTTAAAGCAGCATCTACTGTAAGGATGTTCTTGCTAGAGAGATTGCTTAGGAGAGAAAAATACAAAGGACAGGAGTCAGTAATTTGAAAGCATCTCATCACTACAGAATTGATATTAATCAGACCTAGCTTTGAAAACCTTGGCGTTTGAGTTTTGTCTTTGTGCTAAGAAAAAAAGATTGTGAAGCGCAAAGAAGTCCATTATTTGTTTTGATAATGGCGGAGGACAGGATGGGGCACTCCATGTAGAGAATTAGTAATGCAGTGCTTTATTCATGCAGTTTCTGTGCCTCTTTTTAAAGCATTCACCTTTATTTTCATCCAATGCTCCTCTCTAGATCATCAGTGCCTTAAAGTTTGCAGGGCCTCAAGCTGCCAAAAGTGGAAAGGGCCATAAGCTGACTCCAACTTCCAGGCCCAAGCCCAGAGGAGGAAATAGGCTGGAATTGCAAACTGCCTCCCTTACCAGGCCTTCTGTCAGAGGAGTGAATTAATCTACCCCCTGAAACAGTGAGTTGGCATAGCAGCATGGGACTAGTTTTGTGTATGTGATTGTCATAAACAGATAGCTAAGGGTTAATGTCTCTTTCACCTGTAAAGGGTTAACAAACAACACCTGACCAGAGGACTAATCAGGAGACAAGATACTTTCAACTCTGGGTGGAGGGAAGCTTGTGTTTGTGTTCTTTGTCTGTGTTCTCTCTGGGATCTGAGAGTGACCGGACATACTACAGGCTCTAATTTTCTATTCAAGCAGTAAGTGCAAGTAGAAAGGCAATTTAGTCTTTTTAATAGGTTTTCTTTATTTGCAAATGTGTATCTGGCTGGTAGAGTTCTAATGTGCATTTGGCTGGAAGTATGTTAAATTGTATTTTTGCTGGAGGAGGTTTTTCTTTCTAGTGTCTATAAGCTGAAAGACCCTGTAACTTTTACCATCTAAATTACAGAGACAACTTTTACTTTTTTTCCTTTCTTTTTATTAAAAGTTTTGCTTTTAAGACCTGTCTGATTTTTTCCCCTTGTTGAGGCTCAAAGAAACTGAGTCTGTACTCACCAGGGAATTGGTGGGGAGAAGGGAGAAGGAGGAGTGGGGAAGGAAAAGTGAATTTCCTCTGTGTTTTAGATTCACGGAGCTTGAATCTGTCTCTTTCTCCAGGAGCCAGGGAGGGAACACCTGGAGGGGAAGAAAAAGGGGGGGAGGGAACAAACCTGATTTCTCTGTGTTGTGATTCAAGGAGTTTGAATCATAGTGATCTTCCAGGGTAACCCCAGGAGGGAAAGCCTAGGAGAGGCACTGGTGAGGGAAAGAGTTCACTTTCCTTGTGTTAAGATCCAGGGGGTCTGGGTCTTGGGGGGGTCCCCCGGGCAAGGTTTTGGGGGGACCAGAGTGTATCAGGCACTCCAAGTCCTGATTGGTGGCAGCTATCAGACCTAAGCTGGTAATTAAGCTTAGGGGAATTCATGCTGGTACCCCAACTTTTGGACTCTAAGGTTCAGATTGGGGAAAGATACCATGACAGTGATGCTACCCTTTCATGACTGGCACTAAGAGATGATATTGTACCAAATACACTGCTAGTTAAAGGAACTCTCTTTTAGCTTAAGGAGCAGAGGGTTACATTTTGGAAACTGCAGTACTCAGGAGTCTAGTCCCAGCTTCTCAGAGGTATGTGCGATTTATGCAATAATGGTGTTGGCTGCTTATAGCACATACATTTGTTACAACCCTTATGACAAGACGTGAATGCAAGGAATGCCCACTTACTTAACTGTCAGGACAAATTAGGCAATGCATCTCTGGGTGAACAGTGTACAGTCAGAGGTGGATTAGGGGTTTGTGCAGCCCTAGGCCAGAGCAAGTGAGGGCCCCTCATCACCCCTTCCACATGTAGTTCCTGTCGGCACTCCTGCCAGGGAGCGGGGTCGGGGCACGGGGACTTCCCCTGCCCACCCAGTGCTCCAGCCGGGCAGAGCAGGTCGGGAAACGGGGGCGTCCATTTTTCCAGGGGCCACTGGGCATGGGCCCCATTGGCCAGTGGCTAATCCTCCACTGTGTACAGTAATGAAAGAGGCCTAAGTGATTTCAGTCACTTCTAACGTTCACTGATTTCCTAGAAATGCACTTCCTGGAATGTTCATATCCCACCATGAAACAGAATCTATAAAAGGTAAAAAACAGAGCTGTGCATTTATTGAATAGTATTAATAAGTACAGGAGAGATCATCATCGACTTCCAATCAGAAAGTTTCACTACTGTCCAAAATTCTAAAACCATCACAGAATAAGAGCACTTTTTGGCCCTGCTTCCACTGGGAAATTGGCTAATCTTGAAAACAGTTTCAGGTAAAGAGATCATACTAGCCCCCACTGCGCAATCAGGCCATTGTTTTTAAGGCTGCTTCATATAAACAGTTTTAGATTATGGTCAGGTTTTTAGTATAGATGGGTTCTTAATTTACACTTGCTCAGGACTGGTGCTAGGGGTTTGAGCGCCCTAGGCGGACGGGAATTTCGCCGCCCCGTGCGCTGGTCCCGCAGCTCCGGTGGAGCTGCCGCAGTGGTTCCTGCGGAGGGTCCGGTGCTCCGCGGCTACGGTGGAGCTGCCGACCGTCCGCAGGCACGATTGCGGTTGGAGCTGCGGACCAGCGGACCCTCCACAGGCACCACTGCGGCAGCTCCACCGGAGCCGCCTGCCGCCCCCTCCGGCAAAACGGCGCCCACCATTTATTCTGGCGCCCTAGGCGATTGCCTAGGCTGCCTAAATGGTAGCGCCGGCCCTGCACTTGCTAAAGGTTATTCAGGGACTCATTATTGAAAGGACAAAAGAATCAACAAAGCACTGAGATCTCTAGCCTTTGCTCAAGCCAATTATATTTGCAAGCAAGATGGATTATTCAAAGTCAAACTACAAGTCCCAGCAATTATCACTCTAGTGCTAATCTGTTTTGCCTAAAAAAGTAGTTAAGAATAAATTTGTTGGTTTCAGTCTAATTCCCAGTGGCTAACTGGTCACAACACAACAAATAAAAACCAAAAACGAACTCCACTACCATTGACATTTCTTGGCAACCTCGTTGGCAGGTTTAGCAGAGAGTTCGAGGTCTGAATGAGCCTGGAGAATGAACAACTCTTTCTTTTCTAGGGACTGCACCTTTAGATCAGGTGGAGGTGCATTGATGGACAGTATGAGGATAACTGCGATGCCACTGGCCCCGCTGTACCTATTCTGTGGCTAAAAGTGGACTTCACTCTCAAGGCTGTGACTCTCCAGTACCTTCTGCAACCACTAAATCACTCAGCTTTTAATTTTTTTTTTTTTAAGTAGTAAGGATAGCACAAGTGAAATTAAAGTGACAGTTGGTATGGAGGCTTCAAACTGTGTCAAACACACTGCATTCACTGTGTCTCCTAACAACCAATGTGCATGATAAAGTGTTCTAATACTGATCTGTGCAAGGGAGGCAGTCAGAGAGAGAAGTGGAGGTATGGAACTCTTTTATGTTGTAGTTCTTTTCAAACTGTCTTTATAAAATCTGTAGCTGATGTAATGTTTGGCAGTGCTTTAGCATGGAAGGAGGACACACTTTATCTAGACTCCGGGAGAAGTCCAAAATCATGGTGTGACATTTACCAAGGGATGACATCAAAATCATGTTTTGACTGTCAATAGCTGTTGCATACGGGATTAAAAAATAGACAGGGATAACAGAAATCAGTGAGACGTCTCCTCTGATGTTTTCTAGTCTATTTTCCCTATTCTTGTATTTCAAAATCAAAGGGAAGGGCATTTGAATATATTTCATATTTTATTCAAGTAATATGTCCCTCAACCAAGTTACATAACAAATTTACAAACTGCAAAACATCCCATAAAAGAGTCCAATGGTATGACATCCCTTTAAATATCACCATTACCGTAATCTTTAAGGGCCAAATCCTGAAGTCCTTGCTCAGTCTTTCCCATTGAGGTCAATGGAATTTTTGACCAATTAGGATTTGGCCCTAAAACTGATGATAAATGTTTGGAGTAGCTAAACTATTTAAATTTTAACAGAAATTTATTTTTTTACATGGTACCCAAGAGCCAGGGCTCTCTGACTGCTTGTTCCGTGCCATCACACTGCATATATCCAGACTCTTCCATTCTTAACTCAGGAAAACCATAATATAATAAAAGTGTTTTTTCATTGCAAAAACTATGTATAAACTTCAGTAATTAAACTAAAATCATAGCAACCAAACAAATACTAACACCACATAACTACACTTTGTGAAGTAAAAACTAGGAAATTGGTTGTAACCACAGGAACCATATGATACTGTGGTCTAATTCATTGAGTTACATTGTCTGATGCCAGTATCTGCATATTTACTAACCTGTAGTTTTACTGTAAATCAGTAGCTATATTTAGCCCAAATTATGAAACTACGGAATGCCAGACTATCACACATATGTGCAACCAAAAAGTGAAGAGGAATTTCACTTTGTGAAATTTTATGGCCTATGTTATATAGGAGGTCAGCCTAGATGATCATTATGATCCCTTGTATCCTTAAAATATATGAATGAGTGAATTTCAGAAAGTTTGCATGCTCCTCCAAACTCAGCCAGATCACAGTGGTGTGAAATCAGTCTCAAGCAGAGGAAGTGGTGGTGATGGGGGACTTAAAAAATCCAGACTTCTGTTGGGAAAATAATACAGCAGGGCACAGATTATCCAACAAGTTCTTCAAATTTTTTTGGAGACAATTTTTTATTTCAGAAGGTGGAGAAAGCTACCAGGGGAGAGGCTGTTCTAGATTTGATTTTGAGAAATAGGGAGGAGCTGGTTGAGAATTCGGAAGTGGAAGACAGCTTGGGTGAAAGTGATCATGAAACGATTGAGTTCATAATTCTAAGGAACGGTAGGAGAGAGAAGAGCACAGTAAAGATAATGGATTTCAAGAAGGCAGACTTAGCAAACTCAGGGAGATAAACTTACTTCTCGTGGGATCTTAAGGGGAAAAACAGTTCAATAGAGTTGGTAGTTTTTCAAGGAGACATTATTAAGGGCACAAGATCAAACTATCCCACGGTATAGGAAAGATAGGAAGTACAGCAAGAGACTATGCTGGCTTAACCAGGAGATCCTCAATGATCTGAAACTCAAAAAAAAAAAAAAAAGAGCCCAGCGAAAACTGGAAACTAAGTCAAATTATGAAGGATAAATATAAACAAACAACACAAGCATGTGTGGATAAAATTAGAAAGGCCAAGGCACAAAACAAGATTAAATTAGCTAGAGAGATAAAAGGTAACAAGAAAACATTCTACAAATACATTAGAAGCAAGAGGAAGACCAAGGACAGGGTAAGCCCATTACTCATTGAGGGAGGAAAAAACAATAATAGAAAATGTGGAAATGGCAGAAATGCTAAATGACTTTTTTGTTTCAATTTTCACCAAAAAGTTTTGTAGCGATAGGATGTCCAACATAGTGAATGCCAGTGAAAATGAGGTTGATGTTTTCAAGTTGCCAAGGCCTGATGAAATACATCCTAGAATACTCAAGTTGCTGAATGAGAACATATCTGAGCTACTAGCGATTATCTTCGAAAAATCATGGACAACAAGATTGCAGAGGACTGGAAAAGGGAAAGTATAGGGCCAATCTATAAAAAGGGGAATAAGGACAACATGGGGAATTACAGACCAGCCAACTTAACATCAGTGCCTGGAAAGATAATCAAACAAATAATTAAGCCACCAGTTTGCAAACACCTAGAAGATAATAAGGTGATAAGTAACAGCATGGATTTGTCAAGAACAAATTGTGTCAAACCAACCTTATAGCTTTCTTTCACAGGGTAATAAGCCTTGTGGATGGGGGGGGAAGTTGTAGATGTTGTAGATATCTTGACTTTACTAAAGCTTTTGATACTGTCTCACAGGACTTTCTCATAAACAAACTAGGGAAATACAACCTGGATGGAGCTACTGTAAGGTGAGTGCATAACTGGTTGGAAAACCATTCCTAGAGAGTAGTTATCAGTGGTTCACAGTTAAGCTGGAAGGGCATATCAAGTAGGATCCCATAGAGATCGGTTCTGTGCCTGCTTCTGTTCAATATCTTCATCAATGATTTAGATAATGGTATAGAGAGCACATTCATAAAATTGCAGAGGATACCAGGGTGGGAGGGGTTGCAAGTGCTTTGGCGTATAGGATTAAAATTCAAAATGATCTGGATAAACTGGAGAAATGGTCTGAAATTCAATAAGGACAAATGCAAAGTACTCCATTTAAGAAGGAACAATCAGTTACACGCATACAAAATGGGAAATGACTGCCTAGGAAGGAGTACTACAGAGAGGGATCTGGGGGTCAGAGGGGATCACAAACTAAATATGAGTCAACAGTGTAACACTGTTGCAAAAAAAGCAAACATGATGCTGGGATGTATTATGAGTGTTATAAGCAAGACACAAGAAATAATTCTTCCGCTCTACTCCGTGCTGATAAGACCTCAACTGAAGTATTGTGTCCAGTTCTGGATGCCACATTTCAGGAAAAATTGGAGAAAGCCCAGAGGAGAGCAACAAAAATGATTAAAGGTCTAGAAAATGTGACCTACGAGAGAAGATTGAAAAAATTGGGTTTGTTAGGTCTGGAAAAGAGAAGACTGAGCGGGGACATCACAACAGTTTTCAATTACACAAAAGGTTGTTACAAGGAGGAGGGAGAAAAATTGTTCTTCTTAACTTCTAGGATAGGACAAGAAGCAATGGGCTTAAATTGCAGCAAGGGCGGTTAGGTTGGACATTAGAAAAACTTCCTGTCAGGGTAGTTTAGCACTGGAATAAATTGCCTAGGGAGGTTATGCAATCTCCGCCATGGGAGATTTTTAAGAGCAGATTAGACAAACACCTGTCAGGGATGGTCTAGATAATACTCAGTCCTGCCATGAGTGCAGGGGACTGGATTAGATGACCTCTCAAGGTCCCTTCCATTCCTACAATTCTATGTGAGATTTCTAGTACTTCTAGTTTCTGGGTCAGTCCAGTGACAGCCAAGGCTCATTTCAACGATAAACAAGCAGCAATCAGCAGCAGCAAGAGCGAGAAAAAGACTATGACTGATGTTTTAGATGTTTTTCCATTTTGGTTTGAGTTGATGTGTTTTGCAGTAGCTAACTAGAGAGATCTGTGATCAGTTACCCTTCAATTAATTTTCATATATGCTTGAAGTTCTGCTTGTATGGTTCATGTAGTGCCAGAACCTTGCTTTCATAGAATATCAGTGTTGGAAGGCACCTCAGGAGGTGATCTAGTCCAACCCCCTGCTCAAAGCAGGACCAACCCCCAACTAAATCATCCCATCCAGGACTTTGTCATGCCTGACCTTAAAAACGTCTCAGGAAGGAGATTCCACCACCTTCCTAGGTAACCCATCCAGTGCTTCACCACCTTCCTAGTGAAAAAGTTTTTCCTAAGATCCAGCCTAAACCTCCCCCACTGCAACTTGAGACCATTACTCCTTGTTCTGTCATCTGGTACCACTGAGAACAGTCTAGATCCATCCTCTTTGGAACCCACTTTCAGGTAGTTGAAAGCAGCTATCAAATCCCCCCTCATTCTTCTCTTTTGCAGACTAAACAATCCCAGTTCCCTCAGCCTCTCCTCATAAGTCATGTGCTCCAGCCCCCTAATCATTTTTGTTGCCCTCTACTGGACTCTTTCCAATTTTACCACATCCTTGTAGTGTGGGACCCAAAACTGGACACAGTACTCCAGACGAGGCCTCACCAATGTCAAATAGAGGGGAATGCTCACATCCCTCGATCTGCTGGCAATGCCCCTACTTATACAGCCCAAATAGGTGGAAGTATGGTTTTGCCTTTGTTTTTAATTTCCTGCCCTGGAGTAGGCTAAAGGGAAGGCAAAATCTGAGTCTCCGTGAAGGGAAAGAGGAAGAATTAATCTACTACTGGCTGGATCAGGAATCCTGTGAGACTGGGCCGTCTTGTGACATTTCAGTTATTTTGCTCCTGGCTCTTAAGTCTGGAACTTAAATAGATTCTCACATAATTAAACAAACTCACTATCTTTAGGTCAGAAAGAAAACTACTTTTTTATTAAGACACTTTTCTACAGTCCACAGGCTTAAATTCACTGCTGTCATTCCATAATATTTAAGGCAGACTTAAGGAGACCATTCATTTTGATTGACATTCACTCTCATAGAGAGGGACCACACAAAGGATAGGCTATGTACCACTTCAGACCTACTTAAGAACTCAAGATAGTGTTGAATTAGTTCTTGTGCATGGGACTTTGTGCAGGCATTCTGCGCAGGGGTTAAATTTCAACCCAACAAATGCACAGGAGACTTGATCAAAACCAGGAGTCGCAAGGAAATGAAAAACAGTTAACTTTTTTTCAAACCTCAAAAACAAAACAAAAAAAATAACCTCAAGTTCAGTTTGGTATATTGTATATTGGTCTAAGGCTTGGGCTTGTTCTTAATTTTATTTAAACCAGTTCACCTATTTGTAATTTTAATTCTTTATCTCTAAAATTCAGATTTTCCTTTCTGAAGTCCAGTCCCAGCAAGCAGCAGATTTCTCTGGAATCCCCAACCACCCCTCACTTAAAAGTATACTGTTCATATATGTGATTTAAAAAAAATGAATACATGATTTTTCTAGAGATGGGTTGGAACTGTCTCTGAAAACTTCTAGACTGTGGGAGTGCTTGAAATGCAAACATGCATTTGGATCTGAATTTTGCAACGACCCCCTATCATTAAAATGGGCTACATCAAATTTCTGGATCTGAACTAACCCAGATTTTTTTTAATCCCTGAACAAGGCTAGTTGCCAAAACAGTATAGTTCTAAAATATCATTACTGTACTACTCTTATCACCTGTTATCGCTAGCATCTTTATTTTACATTAGATTGTGCCTTCAATTATATTGATAGTTTCTGCAAAAAATATTCCTTGAAATATACCTAAGTGAATTCATGACATTATTTCAACTCATGGATAACTGTATACTGTGATTCCTCCCTTCTCCCCTGGAATCAAAGATTAGTACAATTGATTAAAGAAAGAGGCAAGATTTATTTCAAAGGCTGATCAGTAGGAGTTGTGATGAAGATAGCTTGAAATTGTTATGCTTTTGCTTTTTGTGAATTGCATCTTTATGTTTCTAAGACTTCCGCCTCTCTGTGCAAACAGCAGCCATTTTATTCTCAGCATTGCTGCTGCCTGTAGAGATGAATATGCTGTGTTATCCCCCTCCCAGAAACTTTATTTTTGTTCTTTCTTGCTATTTACCTTCATCTAAAATACATCATTTGCTTTTTGTGAGTGGAAACATAACAGTGCTAGAAATCAAAATGTAGCCACAAGCTCCTATGACATTCTTCTAAATCTTTCAGACTAAATGTCAAGAAGTCTAGTTACAGTTGAAAGGAAAGTGCTCTAGCTGTGGATATGCCCTAATGTGTGATTGAAAGGAAAGCTCTTTTATCTCTTGCCAATTGAAAGTTTTTTAAGTAGTTGACTTTGTGACCCAAGAACCTCCCAATGCCAACTGACAAGGGGTAACAGAAGGGTACAGGAAGAGTCGGATTCCCCTATGTACATTCTGGTTCACCAAAGAATGTCATGTGAGGTCTCAAATGAAAGCTGGTGTCATACTGGTTATTGACAGGGCTGGCTCCAGCTTTTTTGCCACCCCAAGTGGCGAAGAAAAAAAATAAGATAAAAAGAGAAACCCGATTGAGCTGTCACCGAAGAGAAGGGAAGGAGTGAAGGACCCACTGCCGAATTGCTACCACAGACCCGGACAAGCCGCCCCAACAACGAACGAAGTGCTGGCCCTTTCCATTGGCTGCCCCAGGCACCTACTTCCTTCACACATATTGTAAACCTTCCTTTTCTGGTGCCTGGAGCTGGCCCTGGTTATTGATATCATTATCAGATATGTCCAGATACTATGGTAGGAGTTATGTGTATACACTGAAGGTGTGTTCTTAGAGTTTATATCAAAATATAAGTCAACAGCAGAGGTAAAAAAATAAACAAGTTTTCTGTCAGATAGATGCTTATTCAACCCTCTCTCTCTGGCGGGACATAAATTAAGGGCTCTAAACTAATGCAATGGATGCCTATTTCCATACAAAGTCAAAGTTTAACAAAGAGATCTGAAGTCAACAGGGGAGCAGCACCCAGGAAAAACAAGCTACGGGTGGGTGTCCTGACTGAACTTTTGGGGGTATATCTAGAAGGCAAAGAAGACACCCCTTATCCTGCACATAACAAGTAAATGGATAGCACATTGGCATTCATGGAAACAGGATCACAAGCAGCATTGGTTGAAAATGTTGACTTTGGGTGACATAAAACATCTTTAGACAGATTAGCCTGTTAGTTTAGTCTCTAGAAAAGCTTGTTATGATTTAGTTTTATATGTAACTATTTGTTTCAAACATCCTTCCTCACTATCACTTGAACCTTGAATCTTTAACAATAAACTTGTTCTTGTTTTCATTATATAAATCTAGTGAAAGACTGCGATATTAAGCAAAGTGCTGGTCCTGAGCTGAATCTTGCAAGCTGATGTGTACTCTGTTCCTTTGGGACAGCAGACTTCTGTGAGTAGCCAGTGACAGGGGCTGGGAATCACAGGGGACTTCTTCAAAGAGACTCGGGGACTGGGGCACACGTATTGTAAACCTGCAAGGCAAAGTAAGGGCAGGTATACCCTAGAGGAGTGTGCTTGAGTGGCTAGAAGGCTGGTGGTGTTAGGGAACTGACACCCAGCTAGGCACAAGCAAGACTTCCTCGTGCTGGAAGGAGGAGGTAACAAGGTTACTCAAGGTTCTCAGTAACCCCAGAACCATCACAGCCTCCAGTCTCGCTTCTGTTGATCATCTGCCCTTGGTGTGCGCGTGCACGCGCACACACACACACACACACACACACAGTGTGCTGGACACCTTGCTGTTATTTTGTGCTGTTTATTTAGTAACGCCTTCCTATCCTGGCATACAAATGGTAAGTCCAGTGGAAGGACTGCAATAGAAATGGTGGTATGCGGTGAGAAGGACGATAATCAGAAGGACTGTTCCCAGCTAATAACTCAGGATCTTAATCAGATTAATCGCCACTGCTCTCCTCCCTCTGCCTTTCAGGCCAGATCGAATGCGGGTTTGATGTGTGGATGGCAAAGTTCTTCAAAAGAACAATTCATGGATGATTAAAAGCTCTCAGAGCCTACATTCTGCCTCTACTGAAGCAGAAGGGAGATGCTGGATAAGTATACCAGATTTGTGATTACAAATAGCATCATATTTTCTCATTGTCTTGAAGCTTTCAGTTTTTGTAATCTTCTTGTCAAAAGTTGTTTATTTCAGATACATGCATTGCTGAACATAACCTTGCTAATCTGCCCTTACCACCTTCGTCTTTGTGTCAGATAAGAAGCACAAGGCAATTTTCTTTCCCCATTTCTGTACAAATGGTTCGTGTGACTGATGTGAACTTTTCACTTATGGGATTCCTTATTTGTGTCCAGAATAGCCTGTTATTAGATATAACAAAAACACTGGAAACCATAGCACACACTTATAAAAAGCGACTGATTCTCCCAGCCAAAAGCAGCATTCACTGCACCGAGCTTCTGCTTGTGTGAAAGGCCACTTTTGATAATGAATGAATTTCAGACTTCTAAACAAATAGGTTGGTACCCAGCATATCTGTTCTCCAGAGAGCTTTTTGTTTGAAGCGTTTCACTGTACAGAGAATCATATAATGAGGTCAAACAGATTGTGTCTCCCAAATCTGTCTACTTCCAGGCTTTATACATTACGTAGGGTCTGATGAGACTTCACAATTTGCACGCTTTACTTCCTTTCTGAAATTTAACGTTAATTGAATCTCATGCAATCAACAAAAGACATTATTGATCTGAGCTATGAATAACCATCTTGCTCAGGAACGAAATAGATTAGAGATGCCGGGGACTGCGGGTCCTACCAGGCTGAAGAGAGGCAGGTGAAGAATAGTCCTGAAGAAATGGTTGAAAATGTTGTTTTTAACATTTTAGGCATCTGGCTTGTTCAGCAATGCCCTGAATCAGAGCTCCAACAGAGAGAGGAGGTGGCCTTTTTTTGGGCAATGCAATGGCAGGGATGTTTCAAGTTTAGCTCTATCCTGTTTTGCAGCTCCACTGCTCTTTTAGGGTTGGGGCTTTAGACTCATCCTCAGCAGGAACCATCGTCATCTGTGCCAAATCATGCTGACTTGTGCTGTTTTTGAGACAACTGACAAATATCCACTGAGGAAGAGACTCAGACCATCAAAACCATTAACAAAAATTCAAGAGCCACAGTGCATGTTTGGGTAGAAGGTGGGGGCGAGGCGGGAGAGAGAGAAACAGCACAAAAAGAGCACAGCAGGAGTCCCTGCAGAGAGAATGCCCTCAGCATTCTGTGGGGGGAATGCACGCTAGGATACAGCATGCACTTCCCCTGCTCCCTTCTTTCACACTGTACCAGCTCAGCTCTCTTGCCTGGTGTGCAGCATGACAGGTATTAGCAGTAATCCTAGATGTGAGGCTGGGGTTGTGGCTGCCTGTGCAGAAGGATTCAGGGTAGGGGAGGCGTCTTTCAACTTCTCCTCCTTGCAAATTCATGCAGGCCCAGACACAGTCTGTTGCCAGGTCAACAGAAGTGACAGACTTGAGACATAAATTAACTTATTGTGGTATCTTGCTGCTGAAGTTGGATTTTCACCAAGCACGTTCTTCGCCCTCTTGCCAGTCATTCAGGCCAATTTCTGTTCTCCGTTACACTGGTGTAAAATTTGATCTAATTCCATTGAGTATAGGATAGTTCAAATTCACACCAGGGCAGAAGAATTTAGTCCTCAGACTTTCCATTTCATAACTTTTCCAGCCAGCGCTAATTCTCTGACTGCACACTTGCATTGGAATAGATATCTCTCGGCTCCCACACACAATTTATTTTTGTGCACTGTGACAAAATATATAACCTTGAGAGCCTCACAAGTCTGCATTTCAAAGGCATTTCGTAACTGTTTACCTCGTGGAGTGAACAGTTAGTACTGTATATACAAGATCCACTAGAACTTTTGTTCTTCTCAAAGTTCTTAGGAGGTGTCCCCAACAGATTCCCATTTCTTCAGGAAAAAAAAAAGTAACATTTTTTACTCATCTAATTAAAAGATGATTGTTACCAGATTTTTTTTAAAAAAAGATCTTTCCTTTTCTTTTACTCCTGAAGGGCAGTTTACATTCCTGCTTATTTCAAAGGAATGTTTGCAATTTTGTGGTATTATGCAAACTCTAATTAGCAATCCACAAGGTGTTTGGAAAACAGTGCCTAATGTGTTACAGACGGTTGGTGGCTAACTTCCAGCAGCCTGAAGAAATGCCTGTCTTGAAAGAAAGTTTGGGAATTAAGTCACTTCAATTTTACTGGGAAATGCTGATAGAAATAATTCCTCCAACAGTTAAAAAAATCTTTTTACTTCTATTAGAGAACGTAACCCAACATCTTACACATACATATGGCAGCTGAGTAACTCTTGTTTCCTTTAGTCTTTTCTTAAGACTTAAATCTTATAGATACTTAATGGTGAGTGAAGTGCTTACTACCAGAAATAGTCTCACTGACTAGAAAACCATTCCAAAATATGTCACTGACTACATTTATTTATTTATTTGGATTTATACAGAAAACTCATTGGGACAAGGACAATTTTTGTTCTGTTTGTACAGCACCTAGCATAGTCATGATCTTAGTCCATGACTGGGGTTTCCTAGGTGCTACTAAAATACAAATAAGTCATAAATAATATTTTTAAAATGACACTCCTAAAATTCAGCCATACTATTTAGTTTATTCCCTTGCCAACCGTCCCATCTCAAACAACTCATCAAAAGGGCAAAAAATGTTTCTGGAGGTCTAAAAACATTTGAAATCATAGACTATTAGGATTGGAAGGGACCTCCAGAGATCATCTAGTCCAACCCCCTGCTCAAAGCAGGACCAATCCCCAAACAGCCCCCTTAAGCATTGAACTCACAACCCTGGGTTTAGCAAGCCAACGCTCAAACCACTGAGCCATTTCTATATACAGAAACAACAATGGTGAGATTATTGGTAGATAGAAGTAGCTGGAATATTTTTGTCAAAACTTTTCCTTTTTTAACAAAAAATGCTGTTTTGTCTAAATTGAAACCTTCAATAAAACATGTTGATGTTGACACACATTCCTGTGTGTGTGGGGAGAAAATATTTCAAAGTGAAAACATTTTCATTTAGCAAAACCTTAGTTTTGGGAAATTCTGACATTTGTTTTGAACTTTATTTCATTAGGTATTTTGAAAATGGTTATATTTTATTATTTTTACACTCTTTCATAACATATATGGCCTGCTAAACCCAGGGTTGTGAGTTTAATCCTTGAGGGGGCCATTTAGGGAACTGGGTTTAAAAAAAAACAAAACGTCCTGGGAATTTGCCCTGCTTTGAGCAGGGGGTTGGACTAGATGATCTCCTGAGGTCCCTTCCAACCCTGACATACTATGATTCTATATGAGTAGTAGTAGAGACAAACTGTTTCTTTACAATACAAATAGGACGTGCTTTAGCTTAAAAAAGAAGATACTGTATGATGTTTCAGTCAGTACTAAATAGCAGCTGCCCTTATTGATGTTAAAAACAAGGTAAAATGAAATATTTCAACTATTATAAAATGTTGTATTATGACATGGCAGTAGCAGTAGTACATACACACCTCTACCCCAATATAATGCGACCTGATATAACACGAATTCAGATATAATGGGGTAAAGCAGTGCTCAGGGGGGGCAGTGCTGCGCGCTCCAGTGGATCAGCGCATCAGTGTATCTGGCTCTGACACGCTGCTCTGAGTGGCATGTTAAGGGTACGGGGATGGGGCCAAGGGGTTGAATAAGGGGCAGAGGGTCTCGGGGGGTGGTCAGGGGACAAGGAACAGCGGGGTTGGATGGTTTGGAGGTTCTGAGGGCAGGGCAGTCAGGGGACGAGGAAAGGCGGCATTGGATAGGGCATGAGAGTCCTGGAGGTGATTATGGACGGGGGGGGGTCTCTGGAGGGGGCAGTCAAGGGACAAGAAGCAGGGGGGCTTAGATGGGGATGGGGTCTTGGAAAGGGTGGGGGAGGTCTTTGGAGGGGGTAGTCAGGGGACAAAGAGCGGGGCGGTTGGATGGGGCGGGGGTTCTGAGGGGTCAGTCGGGGGCAGGAAGTAGGTGGGGGTCAGATAGGGGGCAGGGCCAGGCTGTTTGGGGCGGCACAGCATATTGCATACACCGTGTTAGTTCTAACAAAAATG
Source organism: Gopherus flavomarginatus (assembly GCF_025201925.1). Classification (NCBI taxonomy): domain Eukaryota; kingdom Metazoa; phylum Chordata; order Testudines; family Testudinidae; genus Gopherus; species Gopherus flavomarginatus. The sequence goes on from NC_066620.1 coordinate 112,622,676, forward strand.
ATTTGCTGACTATTAATAATGGAAATGCTTGAGGCCAAAGCAAGTTCGACATAACACGGTAAGATTTTTTGGCTCCCGAGGACTGTGTTATATCGGAGAAGAGGTGTATTTACTTTTATATTTCATACGCCTAAAAAAAGGTCCCCCCTCGAAAACCCCTCCTACCCCCTCCTATCTATTATTTTTACTTTATTGCTAATCACATCATAGCTAACTCTAGTCACTGTCTCCAGTCAGTAGTTAGAGAAATACATTTCATTGCAGAATCAGTTCTTGACTCAAACAAGTGCGTCAGGAAAATGCTTGCTGGAGCTTCAGAGTATGAATCCTTTTCCTATTAGAGCACTTCTGTTTCCAGAAAAAAAGAGAGTGACCCTCAGAGGGCTTGGCAGGGTTGACTCAAGCAAATAGGGAGATCTCTGCGAGGCCAGTTACTGGGGTCCTCTGAGGCTCCAGACACGGCCATATAATTTGACCTGGAGGCTCAAACTTTCTGAGGCTCCTATTCTCTCTCTAATATATTTTAAACCTCCTCAGGTCTTTCCTCCTTTCCCCCCACTAATCTCTAATAGTTCCTCAGCTCCCCATGACGCTTCATTAGGCCTTGCTGGCTCATTTCATCTGTCTGACCCACTTCCCTCCCTCTCAATCTTGCTAACAGGAAGAGGAACAGAGTTGGATTTACTGAAGGGTGCTGAAAAGGAAAGAAGACACCATCTTGCTGGCAAGAGTAGGGTGACAAAAGGGTGGAAGGTGACTTTACCTAATCTGAACTTCAGAGGCTCTGATTTGTGTCAGAGAATGGATAAAGGGACCAGGGACTACAGGGGGCTTATTGTTTTTAAACCAGTTCTTCAGTGTTAGTGTAGCTTCTGTCTCTTAACTCTGCATTCCTGAACTGTAGATTGATAATCCAGATTTGCTCTTAATTAGTACCTGATAAGTTGAATTAGTCATATTAATGGCCATATGGATAGGTGTTTTGAGGGCAGGAGCCAGTCAGAGCACAGAGATTTATACTAATTAAGAAGAATTGATGAATGAGAAGAGGGAGGATACATTTCTTCACCATAATAAAATAATAATAACAACAACAACAACTTGGCGGTGTTCTTGTTCAGTTTAGTAATACCTGTATTCTGGGTCAAGAATCTTGGAGGTCACAGAAACACATTAGCCTCAAAGTTTATGTAGACCAGGATATTGGAACTACCTCAAAACAAGGAACAACCATCAAGTTAAGTATTGTTTCTTCAGCAATATGATTAGGGTGTGAGAGTGTTGAGAGTGTGTGTGTGCGCGCGTGTGTGTGTGTTTTAGGTAACTAGTCTTAATCTTTTCTGGTAACATTGTCATTTCATTCCTGGCTTTGCTGTAATATTTGCAGAAGGGAATTAAAACTAACTCAGAAAATAAAACCACCTCTTTGTTTTGCCGCTATAAAAGAGTAATGAAGAAATTCTGGAGAAGGAGTCATTGCTACAGCTGAGCGCCTCTGAACCACAAGGTTGGCTTTATGATTTGTAGGGCCCCATGCTGCCAAATTTGGGTCAGATGGTGAGTTTTTTCCCTTCTGGTTCAATTAGCAGAGTGGGAGATTGGGCAGGTCTGTGGGTTGCTGACTCAGTAAATGGCTATGGGGGCCTCACACAGTTTCTTGTCTTGGCTGTACTATAGGCTAGTGCTGCTAATTCACCATCATTTTCAATGGCTTATAGAGCTTTCCAAGCTGCCACTTAACTTCCATTACAAAACAGTCTTTTTAGTGCAAGGGAAGATACATATTTGTGCTGCCAGAAAGAGAGGCTGGCATTCTACAGTATTAGTTGTGTCAGCTGAGTGGGATGGGTCATAAGAGACTACTTGGCAAATTCTGCTCTCACTTACACCAGCATACATTGGGAGTCTCTCCACTGACTTCAGTGACTCTCGATTTCCACTATCATAACTGACAGCAGAATCTGGCTGTATGCCTTCAGATTACACTCCAGCCAATCAGAATGCTCTCAAAGTCCACACAGTTTTAAATTAGAAATTGACAGATAAGATTTTACCCTCTTTCCTGTTGAATTATAACGCAGTGGGAGAAGCTGCCACTCAGAGCCTAAATAAAGTGTATTTAGGTCTGGGCTCCATTTCAAATTCCTGTTGGCTCTTGGAAAGGTGCCACTGTAGCACAAATCTCTGCTGCCTAAAGCTGGCTGAATTCTGCTGCACAGAGAGAAGGTCTACATCTGCAGAGAAAGTAAGAATGTGCCTTTTGATTCCATGTTCGCTGACCTGACTAAGTCTGTATAATTATATTATAGATCTATTCAGGAACTTGAGCCAGGAGCATAGGTCTGCTTTCAATCTGTGCATCTTCCCCCAGCCCAGGAAACCAAACACTGTACCACACAGCAAGAAGGCTGTAGCGGACCACCGCTGATCCGATGCACAGATCACCTGTGACACGTCAACACTGTGAGCTCCAAACATCTTCACAGAGTGGCTCATGCATAATTCATGCTTCCTTAAAGTGGGTTAGTATATGTCAATGGCTGACTCTACAAGCTCATTTCTGAGCTGCTGCACATCAGTGTCTATCAGCTTTAAACCCTAGCCAACTACCTCCTTGTGTCAGTCCCTACATTGCATTGAAAATCTTTGACTTTCTTTCACTCCTGCTTTTGGAAATTCATCCAACACTAGCTAATAAGCAAATGAATGAGGGATAGTTTTCCCGCCCCTCCATCCCCCCGTCTTCTTTAACAAACCAGCAAAGAAAGCACAGTGCACAGGTTTCCTCCTTTCGCCTTGGTGTTCCTGGACATGGTTTCCAGAAATGGAGGCTGCCCGTTGAAAGTAAGGTCTTTTGGCAAGAGCTAGTAGGTTACGCTTTTAGAAACTGCCATTGATGATTTAGGATAATCACAGACTATGGCTCAGCCAGCATTATTTTTTGTCTTTCTCAGCTGGCCATGTTTCCAGGTGCGGCACTCTACACTGAATTAAAACGAGTGCAGGAAGATGTCACCAGTCTGATTTCTAAATGGAACCTAGTGGGAACCTTTGCTCATAATTTCTCCATAATTTCTCAGTTTATAGAGACATCTGTAACCAAAGAAAGTGATATGTCCCCCCGATTCCAGTACAACTTCTGTCTTGGCTGCTTTCCACCCTTCATTATTATCAAACATGAAATCTGCAAAGAAAACAGCTTTTATGTACCATTCTTGGTAAAAAAAAAAAAAAAAAAAAAAAAACCAAAACCAACCAACACTAAAACCTGCCCCCTAAAGGCCAGAACCCCACTTCTTTTGTATACTGATGTCTTCTGCACACCCATCACCCCCCAGTTTCTTGATCTTACTTTTGTTTTATATTCCTGAGGGCAGGGACGTTGGCCCTGATTCTCCTCACTCATTAGTTTTACATTGGCCTAACTCAGTGGTTAGCAATCTTTTTCATACGGTGACCCAAGTATAGGGAGAAAATAAAAGCTTTGAGACTGCCTCCTTCCATCTAGCCATAAAGAAGAAGGCCACTGCAACCCTGAGATTGAGACCCTCCGGGGTGCTGGAACAATTGGTATAGTTGGGGGTGCTGAGAGCCATTTAACCAAATTGTAAACCCTGTACATAATGGAAACCCCATTGTAGGCCAGGGGGTGCGGCAGGACCCCCACCACTCCTACTTCCAGTACCTATGAGAAACTATAGTGTAATTCAGCAGGCTTCAGTAGAATTCCTCCTGATTTTTATTGGACTCAAGCCCAGCATGTTAATGAGATTTGCATGCAAAGTCCTGTACACACCTATGGCACTACATAAACAATAGTGATTAAAAATCCTTCCCTTTATCAGTTCAGTCTTGTTTATGTTCCCTGGCTCCTCTTCTCTCTTCTGTTTGGGTAACTCGCTGTTGGCCATCTTTAACTAATTTGAAGCTGTCTTTCCATTGTTGCTATAATTTCCCATGGATTCGTTCTGATTTCTCCCCTACACAGTTTTTTCTTTGCAAACACATCTGTCTGGCATTCATATTTTCTTGTCTTTTTACTTTCTTACTGCTTCCTATTAGTTGATCTCTATTCCTTCCATTTCTGCCTCTGTGTGTGGCTCAAACACTCCTGTGTTGTTTTTCATTCTTATTAGATGCAGACTAAGTAAAAGAAGCTTAGGGCACAAACAAAGAATTTTTCCTCTCTGCTTACTCAAAGGAGGCTGAGGGCCTTGTTCGAAAAATTGTTTCCATGGGAAGTTTGACATGGCTTTTCAACAGTTGTATTAGGGTGGAGGAGGTTGTAACACATTTAAAGAGCTGGAAAACTGCTCCCACTAGCTCTGCCAGAGGAAGGCTCCCTTTTGGGTCACCTGGGGGGGCCTGTTGCCTATAGGCCATGAGGATGCTGGCTTAAGCATTCGCTCCAGTAATGTGCAAGATGCACACTCATTGTGTCCAGCTAGTTAAATCCACTCTAGTGTTGTAGCATCAGTTGACAGATCCAACAGGGTTCATACCAGAGCTCCCAGGAAAGCCAAGGAATTTAGTTTCTTTCCCACAGAGTGTCCTATGAACTCTCTCAGGCAGTGAAATTGGGTACAGAGCCTATTGAGCAAACAAGAGTATCAAGCAGGGTGAGTTTCATGTTCCAAAACATAAAGCTGTTTATTTTCTTGTTATAATAGTCTATTTATCAATGTTGATAATAGCCTGTACAGAAGTCCACTGCAAGATTTACCTATCAATAGGCTGCCATTTATCATTGGTACAGATAGTTAGTACTATTACTGTTATTATTTATATTACTGTAGCTCCTGGGAGCCCTAATCATGGGCAAGAACCCCACTGTGCTAGGCAGTGTAGAAACATAGAATAAAAAAAGAAGTCCTTATTACAAGGAGCTTTTAATTTAAGGGCTTGTGTTCATTACCAGCTAAATTGGTGCTGCAGCAATCGATGCAGCGGGCATTGATTTAGTGTGTCTGATGAAGACACGGATAAGTCGATGAGAGAGCGCTCTCCTGTCAATTTCAGTAATCCACCTTCCTGAGAGGCAGAAGGTAAGTCGACGGGAGAATGTCTTCTATTGACATAGCGTGGTGTAGACACCACTGTAAATTATCTAAGCTATGTTGACGTAGGTTACATATTTTAAGTAACTGAACTAGTGTAACTTAGATCCACTTACCTTGTTAGTATAGACCAGCCCTCTTTATAAGACAAGAGACAACAGATGGGTACAGACACAGAAGTGGAGGAGTACAATGAAACAATAGTGGCCAGCTTGATAAGCAGTGGTCTCAACACATCAGCTGCCTAGCCATTGTCAAATGTTTTTTAGGCATTTTGGGAAAGGAGAGTTTTAAGGACAATGAGGTAGCTTTGTAGATGTTTATGAGGAGTTCCTCTCAAGCATGAGGGGCAGCATAGGAAAAAGCACAATGGTTCTTGTTTGAAAATTTAACAAGCAGGTGATAGAGGCTGGCATCATGGGCCAAACGGAGGCATGAATCAACACCTTGATAATGAACGAGAGATGATAGGCAGGTTGAGGATTGGCTGTGAAGGGCCTTGAAAAAGAAGACAAGTTGCTTATGTATTTCATGCAATAAGGAAGGGGGAGCCAGGGGAGGGATACAAACAGAGGAGTGATGTGATCAAAGTGGCAGGCTAGGAAAATGATCTTTGCAGGAGAATTCTGAGCAGGCCAAGGGTGGAGTGTCGAGTCAGATAGAAGGATGTTGCAGTAATTGAGATGATGAAAGCCTGGATGAGTGTTTTAGCTGCATGGATTGATAGAAAACGCCATATCTTAATGTTCTGCAGTGAAAATCTGCGAGACTGAGACATAGCCTGGATATGAGGACCTGGAGAGAAGTCTGAGACAAAGATGGCACCCAGGTTATGGCCTGAGCGACAGGCAGAATGTTGGAGGCGTACACAGTGATCGAGAAAGGAGGCAGTGGAAAGGGTTTTTTGTGGGATGGAGGAGCAGATTAGGAGCTCTGTTTTAGCCATGTTGAACTTGAATTGATGGCTAGACATTGATGAGATGATATCAGAGAGAGGCCAATATTGTAGTTCGGACAGAAGCAGATAGGTCTGGAGTAGAGAGGTAGATCTGTGAATTGTCAGCACAGAGATGGTAGTTGAATTTATGTTTGAAGATGAGATTACCTAGAGATGAGGTGTAGAGATGAACAGAGAAGGGGACCCAGGACAGAGTCCTATAGAATCCCCACAGAAAGTTGGAGGGCAGATAAGGAGAATCCTCCAAAGGACATGCTGAAGGAATGATTAGGGTGGTAGAAGGAGAACTAGGAGAGGACTGAATCACAGAAGCCAAGACTCTAAGAAGAAGAGCACAGTTGATGGTGTCAAGGTGGCCGAAAGGGAATATGGAGTTCTGGTCCTGAGCTTTGGCTAGGAAGAGGTCATTCGAGACTTAAACCATTAGAGGGTGGTTTAAGTGGAGTGCAAGGGGCAAAAGATGGAATGGAGTGGATCTAGGATGGAGTTCGAAGAGAAGACCTCCAGACAGTGTATGCATGATCAAGAGTTTAGAGATGAAAAGGAGACGGCAGATAGGGCAGTAGTTGGAGAGGTCAAGAGAGGGCTTTTTAAGATGGGAGAGACCAAAACATGCTTGCACTGCTAGGGGAAGAGCCAGAGCATAGTGAGAAACTGAGGAGAAGAGAAAGGGAGGAAATGAGAATAGGGGAGAGGGAGATCAGGTGATGGGCCTCCAATAGGGTCACTAAAGAAAGTGGAGGGGAAGAGGAGGGCAGCAACTGAAAAACATCTGGACCTGTGACCAGAAAGGAGGAGGAGAGAGTTGCAGGAGGTGAAGGGATGGTAAGCCAAGGGGAGAGGGAAGGTTACCTTGTATTTAATTAACCTGGAAGTAATTGATATATTCTTGTGCAGAGAGAGAAGTGGAGCCAGGAAGAGAGGAAGATTTGAGGAGTGAGTCAAAAATGGCAAAAAACTCAGCTGGGATTGCAGGTGTGGGATTCGATTAAGTTGAAGAACGAGAGTTGTCTAGCTCAGAAGATGGCAGAACTGAAAGAGGATAGAATAAATTTTTAATGGAGAAAGCCATGGATTTCCAGAGATGCTGCACAGTGTGGGAGCAGGAGCAGAGGAAGTGGATGTTGGGGGTAAGTCAGGGCTGGGAGTGAGATGGGGGGAAAAAGAGTCAAGGGCGGAGGAGAGTGAAGCATTGAGAGAATCAACAACATATCAATGGAAGAAGGGGAAGAGAGGGCAGGGAGGAGTGGGCTAAGAGCAAACGAGAAGTTATCAGTTCTGATATCTGGAAGTCATGGAAAGATTAAGCGACAGGGCATGAGGTGTGTGAAGGCTGATGGGTAATGCTGGAAGAGACCACATGGTGGTCAGAGAGGGGTAACACAGCAACAGGGATCAGAGAGAGAGCAGTGCATGGGGAAGACTAAGTCAAGTGTACGGCACTTTTGGGGAGTGGGAGAGTTGAACCAGGGCTGCAGATCAAGTGAAGAGGTGATGGTGAGGAAATATACAGGTGTGTGGGGGGGTGTCAAATGGATCATCAGCATGGAAGTTGAAGTCATGAAGGATGTGGGAACTTGTGAGGAGATGATGAGATGAGACGGAGCATTTGACCAACAGAATCTTTAGTTGCAGAAAGTCTGGATCTGGATTCAGATGTAGCTCATTTATTTGCGATATCCTTAACTTGTGTAGTTAATGAGGTCATATGCAAACAATTTTCTGTATGTATGGCAGGTTAAGTAAGTAAGGTGTGCTTTATTTTAATTTTATTTTTCAGTGTTACAGTATTTAGCCCAACCTGAAGCACATGATCTCCCAGCCCTTTCCTCTAAGCAAAACCAAACATCAGCACATTTTTGGCTACAGAGAACGTCAGAAATGTTGTAACTGTCTCATGAGGTCTGTGTCACAGCCTCCATTAACGGGCATGAAAATTCAATTAGGAAATTAAAATTTTGCAATTTTGTTATCACAATTGCCACTCATAATAAGCAAAACCTATTCAGCTTTTAACCTGTTGCTTTGCCAGTCACTGGGCATGTACCTACGAGTAACGCACTTCGTAAAAAAAACAAGTGACTCATTCAACTTCTACTCAGAGAGAGTTTAGTGGAGTGTACAAAGTCTTTATAATTACTAGTCATAACTTTACTCTCCACTCAGTTGATTATTTCAAATAATTAAAAAAATGCTTCATAACGATGCACATTTTATCAGAAGATCTCAAAGCAGTTCACAACAATGGATAAGTATTTTAATTCCCATTTTATGATCAGAAAACTGACACTGCAAGATTAAGACTCACCCAGTTCAGCAAGGTACTTAAGCACATGCCAGACTTTAAGCACATGAGTAGCCAGACTGAAATCAATTAGAGACTCATCTGCTTAAAGTTAGCCATGGACCTTGCTAAATCAGGGTCTAAATGAATTGCCCAAGGTCAGGGCACTGTTCTATGACACAGCTTGGTAGAGAACCTTGATCTCAAACCTCCCAATTCCATGCTTTAACCAGAGAACTATCCTCCTTATTACAAATAAGGATTAGGAGAAAATGGACAAGAAAAATTAAATGATAAAAATCCTAGAACAGGTGGGGTTTAGATAATCTAAAGGATCACATCTTCCACAAGCAACTTCAGACTTTCTTCTGTTCCACCCCTTATTCATGGAATGCCTTCTTGGAACTAATTTGTCAAGTCTATGTGTCAAATCTCTTCTCAGGACTCACATCTACCACGAACCTAGAGTAAACTGCTGAATAACATTGGATAGGCTGACAGCCAACAGGGATGACTGGTATCATTGATATTCCTATTTATCCATTTTTTAAAAAAATCTCTACTTGAAGCCTGCTAATTGTAAACACTTGTTTATGTGACTGTGTGCTCCTGTCACCAATCCTCCCCATCCCGCCCTGATTTTTTCTCTGATTGATTGTATCTTGTCTTAAATTAGTAAATGCTTCAAGGCAGAAACTCTCTCCAGTTTTGTGTTTGAAAATGGAGGCCCTGATCTTGGCTGGGACCTTTAGGTGCTACTGTAGTACACACAGTTACGACACCTGGATTTTCCACGTTATTTTGATTTCTTATTGAAAGCATGCCCACCCTGTGATTCCACCCAGACGCCCAAACTAACTAGTTCCCTTTCCTCCCTACTTGGCAGTAAGGCACAAAACTGGAAAGAACAGCGGTCAAGTGAAATCCTTTGGAGGGAATCTTTAAAGTTTTATAGCATGATGGCCAGCCAATTCACAATTGCATGGTGCTCTGCCTATCTGTGTCACCATGCCCTTGACTCAAGGCTGTAATTTCGGTTCCCAATAAATGGCCAAATTTATTAGACATGAGTGGAGTGGGAAAAGTGGCAACAATATAAATGTATGAGCACAGTTACTGCTGCCTCATTCTGACATTGGCTAGCAAGGGGGAATAAGAGCAACATAAGAAACTGAACGATGTGGCATGTAAGCAGATGCACAATGCCAAAGAAACTACTCTCCTTCTCCTCCTCATTGTCTTTGCTGGTCTCCTTTCCACTCCTCTCTCTTCTTTGCTACTCTGCTTTCTGCTTCTTTCCCCTCTCTCACCTCCTCTTCGAGGCTCCAGCCTTGATGTACAGGTCCTGGGACAACACAAAGGCAACATTTCCCCATGCTCCATGCTCATCAGATTAAAGGCAGACCAGTGAGGGCTCACCACTAGAGACTAAAACAACCCTTTTTCCTCCTCACAAACCCAAGGTAGGGTGAATAAGAGACTATCTTCAATTTAAAACCATGTATCAACATGGCAAAAAAGAAACCCACCAAAGGCCGAACACACTCACATTTTATTCCAAGCATCCCCTGCCTGAAACACAGTTAAGGGCCCTGACAGCTCCTGATTCTCACTCAATTTAAAATTGGCTCCCCAAGCTTTCCAGGTCATTGGGCTCCCTCCCCAAAGCACCAGAATTCTTCTACTTCCCCGTGCATTCTGTCTGTGGTTCTCTCTCCTCTTCCTCAGTGTCTCCTCCACCTATCTTTCCATATCACTTTCCCTGGAACTCCACACAAGTTTCCTACCTCTTCTTCCCTTCTAATTCTTTCAACTCCCCCACTCTTTCCATCCCAGGTTCCTCCAATCTATTTCTTCTCTTTCTCTCCCAAACTTCCCCATCTCTCTGTCCTTTGATCTGCCACAAGTTCATTTTCTTCTCTTTCCTCCTGAGTTACTCTCTCTCACATTACCTGTCTAGTCCCATATTTCTCTTTGCTGCTCTTAAGTCACTCTCTCTCTTCCCTCCACTGCTGACCCTTCCTATTTCTTATTTTTCCCCCTCTTGAGTCCTCTTCTTAGCTCTTTTCCTGGACAGCTTGTCTACATAGCAAGTTTGCGTGTGGTAAGCCAGGGTGTGAATCTCCAGCATGCTAGCTTGTAAACAGCAATATGTCAAAGCGCATTATGGATTTTTCACCTGTTTTCCATCTCAAGTCTCCCTTTCCTTCTCCTCTACTGCCCAGGATCCTCTTATCTCGCTGTCCTGCTCTTAAGGGAATTTGGGTCCTCTTTGGAGATGGCTGGCCATTTCTCAGAGAAGTTGGGTTTCTTTTGGACCAGACACAGTCACCTCTGCTGCTGCCCTGTGCTCCAATGTCTAATTTCCCCAACTCCTAGAGCTGACCTGCACTCTCCCAGACCATGGGTTTCTGTGCTACACCTTCTGTTGGGTGCTCCTAAAGCAAGAGCTAGAGCCTGACATTGTCTCAACAGGTAGCCCAGGACCTGTAGTTACATTGGGCTTGAGCCTACCTTTGTGATAGTCCCCTCACTTACTGACTTCTTCCCTCTCCCCCCAGTCTTTTCTACCATAGTTTACCAGCACACTAATTACATATGCAGCATGCCCCTCCCACATGAAACTAAACTGGCACTTTTGGAAGGCGCCCTAGCTACTGACATTATTGCATCTGACCATCCTAGTTGCTTTATTCAAGGGCAGCTTTAGTCCCCAAGTGAGAACAGTAAGTAACATACGTTTCCCCACTGCCTGTAGAAAGAAGAGAAAGAATGGAGAAAAATATTCAAGCAGTAGAGTACATAAAACCCAGCAATCTCTCTCGCAATTCCCTCCTTCCCTGGCTCAATACACTTGAGTCACTGTCAATGAGCTTTAATTTTATCCTGAACAATTCTGTAAGGAAAGCCGAGTGAAGCAGTTTGAGGGGGGAAAAAAATCTCTGACCCAAACCTCCATTCAAGACTCCAGTTGGATCAGATCTGAGCTTTTTCTGAAGTTAAAAAATGTTCTCTTAACTCTCTTATCCCCTTGTCAAGTCTCAGGCCCATCTGGGACTAGAAACAGAATATTGTGAAAGCGGCTGTTCCTGCATTATTTCTAGCCTGACTGGAAGCAGGAAATACAAAAAATGTTGCACAAAAACCTATAATTATAAGATTTCCAGGTTAAGTTTTGAACACACAGGCTATTCGGGAAAGGTTTGGATAAACAAAGTTGTGAACACACAAGCTGTTTGAATAAGCACCTGGGGGCTTCTCTGCACTGAATCTCCAAAACATCAAGGTCCAAACGACCCCCAAAGGGCCAAATTCTGCAGTTGTTAATTGAACAAACCCACCATTGAAGTCAGTGGGAGTGTTTATTAAGGATTGCAGAATTTGGTCCATATATATTCCAGATGGACCAAACGATTTGACACTGCAGACCTTTTTTTTCTCCTGTCAAAAATTCAAAGGGGTCCAAGTAATGCCCTCTATTCCACTAAATACTTGAGGTTTTCAGGTACTTATACTAGCTACTACAGAACACTTCCTATCTGGTATGTCTATGTAATATATGCCTTTCTGAGTGGAAAAAAAAAACTTCTGAGCCTTTTTGAGTCATATACAATAAATTCCTGCAGACTAGGAAGGTTCACACAAGAGTAAGGGTCAAATAACACTGTGAATTATATTCTCAATCTGAGTTATTTGGAATATTTTGTTTCTCAGCTCCCTGAGCTAGCCAGACTCACAAAGGCATCCTAAGTCTCTAAAGAACACTTAATTAGCTCAGAATGAAGGTATACGTTCCATGTTCACAGGATACTGGCAGAGTTCTCCAGACCACCTCTCTCTATTTTGAGCTGTACCTGTTTGTTTCCAGCTCTCACATAGATGTGAGCAAAGGGCAGGTGGGGATACAAGTCTTCCCTCCACACAAGTGCCCCCTCATGCAAGGGCCAGGGACAGCTGGACAGCAGAGACTGCAGAATTCAGAGACTGCTCCCTCACTCTGGGGAGCAGACACAGAAACATTCTGCACCCTCCTAAGGGAAAGGTCCAAAGCTCTGCATGCCTGAGCTCTCGGGTGATTCATGCCAGCCTCTTCAGAAGCTCCCCAGGACAGGAGGAATGGCTTCATAGGCACAGCACTGCAGAGTGGGTGCTAACAGCACAAATGAGCACTTTGGGCCTAATCCAAAGCCCACTGAAGTTAATGGTAAGACCATCATTGACTTCAGGGGGATTGGATCAGGCTCGTAATGTCCTGGTTTGTGAATTGTTTTTGTACAACAGAGCTTAAAGGAATCCTGGCAACTTCTAATAACTAATTTCAAAAATTCCATTTTCTGACAGAACACTCTTTAAATGGCATGGCCTGAAATTACACTAAAATAACCTTTAGAAATTGCTAAGGGTTCTTCTGTTCTCTTGCCGATGCCTAGAAGTATCTTTTGGCCAGGCCTGGCAGCAACACCACTAAACATGCCCTTGTCCTCCCTCCCTTTTCCCTCTGTTCACACACCTTGTTGCTGCTGTTACTGGCAAACATCCTGTAGTACAGCATGTATTTGTGTCCTGGACAGGTAGGGCCAGGGGAGTTCTGTCTCATGTTTTCACAAGATGCCATAAAGTGCAGTTGGCCATCTACAAAACAGTGGAAGTCTCTCAACACAAAGTGTTGTCACAACCAGGAGGTTAACAGAGAGGGAGATTTCCCTCCTCAGATTTCTTTCAAATACAGTAATCTTAGGGATTACTTGTAACAATAGCAGGGATAGACGGAAATGTGCTTTGCAAACTGGTATGTGATGGAGACAGTGATGAGGCTATCTTAAAAGGTGAGATGAGTTATCCAAACATATTGCATCTGAAAATTGAGGCCTGGATTCAGCAAAGTATTTAAACGTGCTTAACCTTAATTTAACCTAAGCAAGCTCAAATTCTTTGCTGAAAGGAGATGGGATCACTCACGTGCTTAAAGTTAAAGACATGTGAAAATGCTTTGCTGAATTGGGGCCTTAGGCTGGAAAGCTCACAAGAGACTTTCTTGTTGGGTTTTAGAGATTTGTGGCTTTCTGGCCAGACTGCAGGAACTAAGTTGCTCCCATATTATGACACGTCCACTTCTGGTTCTGTCCAGAACCAGGAAGTGCCTAGGTGCATAAATATGGTAAATAATGAAAGAAAATGAACTTGAAGTCAACAGAAGTTTTTCGAAAATCCCAAGAGATTTGAATTAGGGATGAAAGCATGAGACTTTCTTATTTGAGCCTGTTTACCCATACATAAAAATTCCTCCTTAAACATATTTTCTGAACTGTTGTGTCATCTTCTAAAAAGTCAATAGCTTGGGTATGCTGATGTGGTTATCCTGAGTGACCTAGTGTGAAAGATTTCAGGAGACTGAAAGAGTGAGGGGAATGGACTACAATAAAGGGGAAAACTTAATATTCAGGGATATAATTTCTTTGTGGCATCTTGAAAGGAAAGTACACTCTTTCCAAAATGTCAGCAACAGAAGATTCTGCAGCGTATAGCCCCTCTTGCAGGAAGCTTCAAAAGCATGTTTTGCCGGCTCTTAAACCAAGAGCTTACGTTCGGCAATTTTGCTGCATACCTTTTTAAGCACATGTTGCAATGCACTCTGTATGTCGCACTTACCAATGAAAAATCAAGCAAAATGGCACATCAGCAAGTCTATCCCAAGCAATATGCTTTGCTTTTGTAGTTCTCCCACCAAATAAATGATGGCTCAGAGAGAATGGACACATCTATAGCACAGCAATCACTCATCCTGCTGGTAACCTAAATTTTCACAGAATTCGTATCAATAAATAAATTAAATTTTTAAGAAAAGGTGAAGGAAAGGGGGTAAATTTTGGGTATAAAGAATCCAACTTTGTCAGCAGTTTGGAAACAAAGCTAGGAAGAACAGCTGGCTTATAATGAAATGAAGTAGCTTTTCCCTTTGAAAAAGAATAAAGAAACAATGGGTCAGATCAGCATAGCTGCATTAAGGGTAATGACCTCACCACATATTAAGCAGTGGGTGGCTAGAGAATCAGAGTGACTTTCTGTTGCAGCTGTGAACCAGGTCAGTGGCATATCCATCCAGATGACTATATAGGTCCATTCCAGAGCAGGAAAAGCTCTCTTTTACCTGGACCAGGCAGAGCAGCACCCACCCTACTACCCATGAAAGTGGTGAAATACCGGGTTTTGTTAGGGTCTGCTGTGGGCACTGCGCTAGTTGCTCCTTTCTCAGGGGGCTGGGAAGGAATTTTCCCCTCACTCCCAGATTGGCCAAGGTGAAGGTTTTTTTTTTCCGCGTCCCCACAGCAGTTCAGGCAGGCTTTGATGTCGCAACTTGTTATACAAACTTGGGGCAGATGTCCAGTGCAGGTACTCCATAGGGAAGGGGTACAGTGATCAGATAAAATGAATTGGTAAAGGTTTAAAGGAGGCATTCTCTAAAGGAGTGAAAACAAGGGGACTGAGGGCTCCTACAACTGGTAGGGCAGGGAGCCAGCACCCCCTCCCCTTAACCCTTATTCAAGGGGAGGATAGTGAGGTCCCAGCAGTGGGTTGGCTGGGAACCAGGATAGGTAAGAGAGAGTGCTGTCGGACCCAAGTATATATTGAAATGATTATGGAATTACCAACACTATACAATTTTATCTGCCAGGTACTCCCAGATATGTAAGAATAAAGTTGTGGCCTAATTAAACCACATCCAGTGTCTCCTGTACTTATAGGCAGACAATGGAGCTCCACAAAGTTACATCATACAAGGATCTGGCCTATTAATGTTTAGATTATTCTTTAAACAGGTGCTCTGAATTGACATATTAAATTCATTGTCACTTTTTTTTTTTTTTTTGGTACACCGGGGCATTAACTCCCAGCCCTTGGCCAAAATCCAGCTTGGATAATTACATTCTACCTAAATACATCCTGGAGTTTCAACTGTATACTATATTCATCTTCTCTTCCCTTCCCCTATTGTGTGTGTGCACTGTAAAACAGCTGCCCAAAGAGCTTTTCCAAACACTCCTGCAAACAAAATTCACTTTGCACAAATGTTCATGGGAATGCAAACAAAAATCGGGTGCCAGCATGACTAAACTGAAAAGCCATTCAGAATTTGTGAAAATATTTGCATATAATTTCCCTCCACTATTTGCTCAGTTCTAGTTCTTACTTTCCTAATCTCCCTTCAAAATCAACAGAAGTTTAGCCTGAGTAAGGACTGAATCTGAGGACTGAGAAGTGAATAGAGGCTTTTGGATTTGGCCTGTAGCTTTAAATCATTTAAATCACTTATGTACTGTAAAAAAGCACATTGCATGTAAACCTTCCTCATTGTTTTTACTAAACTTTTATACAATGCTGTAACTTTACAAGTCTATAGAAAGAAATATTCCATGCCTCTAAAGAGTTGGTAATTCCACCACAGCAAATGATCATATCAACTGAATGAACTTTCATGGTCAGAACTCGAGTTAAATGCCCTTAGCTAGCCTTGATTCAAGCAAACTCATTCTCTTTGTCCCCAATAAATGTAACATATTTGGCAAGTTTCAACATTCCCTGTTTTGTTCAGAAATAGATGTAGTAAACAGCCTTCCTGCCAGTGATGCATATCTCAGTGTTGCCCAAATGAAGCTGTTTTCAGTCCAAGGAGAAGTGTAAGGAACTCGACAAATGCTGAGACAAAACATTGGAACTATCTACTATGTTGTAGGTACGTGTAAAGGGGGAATGAAAGGGTCTGATCTAGTAAGGTGCTGAGCACCCTCAATTCCTGTTGACTTCAGTAGGGGTGCTCAGCAACTGACTGGATCAAATTGCAAAATTAGCATAGCTGTGCCCCTAAAGTGTAGGGAGGGTCCCCTCTCAATGACTAATGATTGTAATGGCACTCAAAAGGTGTATCAAGCTCCCTGACCTTGTGAGATTACAAATACATTTTGGACATGATTGAACAAGGAAGTAACCACATGGTGAGGTTGGAAGGATGGACAGGGCAATATTGCACACCACAGTGGGACAAAAGTTTTTGGTTCTGATGAAATAAATGGACAAAAGTAATAAACAGAATGCTAGTTAACATGTTTCTTCGGCTTCAAGGAAGAAGTTGGTTATCAAGCAGGATTTAAAAGAGGAGGGGCTAGAGGCTTTCTGGACTAGCTTAGGAAGGACCTTCCATGCAGAGAGGTCAGTGCAGAAAGAAGAACTAACACATCCATGGGGAAAGTGGACAAGTGGTTTGCTGAGGCTGGCATCATTGGCAGAGCAGAGACAGTTGGGGGTGGGAGGAACGTGATGAGAGAAAAGGTTGGATAAGCAAGGGAAGAGTATTTAGGGCCCTAAAGGCAATGACATGAAATCTGAAAGTGATTCAGTGGAAACGGAGGAGACAGTGGATTCAAAGAGGGAGGAGTCATGGGCAAACCAATGAGAAGTGGAAATTATCTTAGTTGCAAGATTCGGCACGGACCGGATGCTCATGTGGGTGTCTCTAGTTACTGTTCTCCCTCTCTAAATGAGGCAGACTCCTCTGTTAATGAAAAGCATTATGCATGTGTGACTCAAGGCCTACATTTCTGAGAGGACAGCTGCAGTGAGGAGAAATAGGAATGGAGGTGGGAAAGCTATCTAAAGCAGTGGTGGACAAACTCTGGCCCGTAGGCCGGATCCAGCCATCCAGGGCTTTGGATCCGGCCTGTAGGATTGCCCCCCAATGGAGCCATGGGCCCCGCGCTGCTCTCAGCAGCAGTCCCTGGCCCTTGCCTCCAGGCACCACCCCCTGCAGCTTCCAATGGCTGGGAACGGGGAACCATGGCCAATGGGAGCTTCGGGGGAGATACCTGGAAGCACAGCACGGGCAGCGCAAGCAGAACCCTCCGTCCCCCTTCTCCCAGGGGCCGCAGCACTTCCCGGAGCGGAGCGGTGCAGGGCCGGGGCAGGCAGGGAGCCTGCCCTGGCCCCGATGTGTGCTGCTGCCAACCTGGAGCCTGAACCCCTCCTGCACCCAACCCCCTTACTCCCTGCCTTAAGCACCCTGCCTGCACTGTGCACCCCAACTCCCTGCCCTGAGCCCCCTCATACACCCCACACCTCCTGCACCCCAACCTCCTGCCCTGAGCCCCCGCTGCACCCCATACCCCTCCTGCATCCCTGCCCTGAACACCCTCATGCACTCCGCACACCTCCTGCACCCCAACCTCCTGCTCTCAGCCCCCTCATACACCCCACACCCCTCTGCCCTAATCCCTTGCCCTGAGCCCCTTCCTGCACACCGCACCCCCTCCCACACCCTGTCCTCTCTCCCACACCCCAACCCCCTGCCTCAGCCCTGCATGCAATTTCCCCACCCAGATGTGGCCCTCAGCCCAAAAAGTTTGCCCACCTCTGTTCTAAAGTCATTTCAGAAATGCACAAACATTGGTGTCTGGAAGGCTCTGAAGAATTTAAGTATTGTAGCAGTCTCCTCTCAGGAGATGTTGTGTGTGTGAGTGTGTCAGTGTGAGTGATAAGGCTTGTCTACAGAGTGGGGTAACGTGCTGTACAGGGGTGTGATTTATAAATCAATTGAAGTGCAGCATGTTAATGTTGTCTGTGTAGACCAGGTTGGTGCGCACTGAATATTTCCTAATGTGCTTTAGCATAGTGTTGTTTGAAACTATGTTAAACCACACTAGGGAACATTTAGTACACACAAACTGGATCTCCACAGACCAATTAATGTGCAGCACATTAGTGTACTTTAGAAACCACACCCCCAAAGTGCTCATTACTCAACCATATAAACAAGCCCAGAGAGAGAGAGACCCAAGAGAAGACAGGATAGTTAGGCAGAACATAAAGCAAGGGTAGGAGAAAATGAGAACAGTTCAAAACTGGGTAATGCAGCCTTCTTCTATAGACTAAAAATTTTAAACTATGTTCAAACTGTGCTGGATAGAAAAGGGTCTGTCTCAATCATGGTGCCAGTTAGAGCTGCTTGAGTTATTCAGTCCAAATAATGAACCCATCACATTCCGGCATTTTTCTTCCAAAAATTATTTGCAAATAAATATTCTTATTATTTGATCCACTGCAAACATTTTTAATAATGATTAATTCTACCATTTCCCATCCTCCCCATCCTCAAATTAATTGCATTTCATTATTCCACCATCTCTAGTTCTTAATTTTGTTTAGCATTTTGGTAGAGAGATAATAATGTAGATGTGCTCACCTCCTTTTGCCACAGTTAGTGAGACACTCATCTCCAAAAATCATATAGGGTTTAGGTTCGTGCTAGTGTGGACTGGGATTTGGATGAAAAAGTTACTAAGCAACAACTGGTAAGGGGCAGGCAGAGAAAGCAAGGTCTGCAGACATAGTAGATATCATTGCAGTGCCTCTTAAAGCTGGCAAGAGCATGCTAATGATCTGATTTTCAAAATTAGTAAAGGAAAATCTCACCAGAGATTTTGCCGATTAATCTTCTCGTACAATTATGTAATGTGTAGAAAACACTGTAATTGGTGTCTTTGTGTGTCGGGGGGGGAGGGACGGGGGAAGAGGATCCAGTTCCTGCATATTCCTTGACTGCTATGGCGGGCCCCAAAAGCTGTAAGACTCAGAGAAGTGTCTCTTGATAAGGGGACCCAGGATTTAAGGTCTAGAAGTCTAGTCTAATCACTCAGGCTTAGTTGTGGGAGGTTGTGTTCAGCCCACGTTAAGTGAGGAACCTCCACAATATAATCTTTAAAATACAGCAGAAATCCTGACAACTTCCCTTTCCCTCCAAAATGTCCCAATGTTTTCTCTTATTTTTGTTCAGTTTCTCTTAGTTCACCTTATAAGCTATGGTAAGAAATATAACCTCAGATAACATGATATAATGTAGGATGAGTTACCATGAGGACAGGTCAGAATTTAAATGAAAACACCCTTACTTTGGCAAGCGCGATGAAGCTGAGTATCCAACAGCTGACATATTTTGCTGCATCTAATGAGCCATCAGACGACCCCTCAAAATAATGGGTCTCTATGTGAGGCAAAAAGCAAGCAATGCATGTACCATGGTGCCTCACCATCCATTCTGGCACCAGTAGCTTTTTCAAGACTAAGTTGTGCTAGTGCAGTGTTTCTCAAACTGAGGTCGCTGTTTGTGTAGGGAAAGCCCCGGGCGGGCTGGGCTGGTTTGTTTACCTGCCCCGTCCACAGGTCCGGCCGATTGTGGCTCCCACTGGCCGCAATTCGCCGCTGCAGGCCAATGGGAGCTGCTGTAAGTGGTGGCCAGTACGTCCCTCGGCCTGCACCGCTTCCAGCAGCTCCCATTGGCCTGGAGCAGCAAACCGTGGCCATTGGGAGCCACGATCCGCTGGACCTGCGGATGGGGCAGGTAAACAAACCAGCCCAGCCCGTCAGGGGCTTTCCCTACACAAGCAGCAACCCCAGTTTGAGAAACACTGTGCTAGTGTTTCATACCACTGATGATTCCAAATGACTGTGGAGAAGGATGGGGAAGCAGAGAAGGTAAGAGAGGAAGATGCTGTCTGAAGGTACGGCTACACTTGCAAGTGCAGAGCGCTGCCGCGGGAGCGCTCCCGCGGCAGCACTTTGAAGTGCGAGTGTGGTCGCAGCACCAGCGCTGGGAGAGAGCTCTCCCAGTGCTGCACGTACTCCACCTTCCCGTGGGGATTAGCTTACAGTGCTGGGAGCCCCACTCCCAGCGCTGCAGCACTGTTTACACTGAGGCTTTACAGCATTGTATCTTGCTGTGCTCAGGGGGGTGTTTTTTTCACACCCTTGAGCGAGAAAGTTGCAGCGCTGTAAAGCGCCAGTGTAGCCAAGACCTGAGTTAGTATTTAGATCCTCTCTGACTGGACAGATTTTTACTGGCTTCCCCACATATAGGAGGAACCTGCTGTTGAACAAAATGGGAAACCACAATGACAATTGCTGTGGGAAGGGGGGAAAAAAAGAACCAACCTCCCAAGTCAACTTTATCACATAGGGGATTGATTTGTAAATTGTTGAAAATTATGGAGTCATGTTGTTCTCTCAGTGGCGTAAATCAACAGAGCTCAGGAATTAGACTGGATTTATACTGGGATAACACAATAGGATTGGCACCAGAAGGCCAGATTTCGCAGGATATTAGTAAAATCTATTTTAGTCAATGGGAATTACTCACATCCTACTGGTGGAAGAATCAGGGTCCATGAAGATTATAATCTATTCTTTATAGTTTTAAAATTTTGTTACATTTCTCTTACTGTTCCCCCACCAACCCACTATTCTGCACTTGCTCTTAAATGTACACCCACAGATGCCTCCATAAGTCTGGAGGTGAACTGTGCTCATAAAATAAATGGTAGCTGCACTGAACAGGATGTGACTATGCTTTCTCCCTAGGTGGCTTTTTTTGAATATTTCCAGCACTACTTGCATGAAAAATGTGGTGGATGAATCATCAGTTCATTTCTCTTTGACCAAAATCCATTCTTCTGAGCATTTAGTTCCCACCTGCCACACAAACCTCACAATCCCATCAGTTTGCTCCATTGCCTTCCCATCTCATTTATTACACACTTAATACAATGGTCAAGCCTCTTCCTTTACCCAGGACAACCTTTGTAGAAAGACTTCTAATTTACCAGTCACTGGTGGTTCCCACTCAGGGGAAGTGGAAGGTTTTACATTTGCTCTGGAGTTGACAGACTTTTCTCTCCCTCACCACTTCCAAAATAAAAATGAGGTAAGCACTTTTTTTATTATACAGTTTTTTAACAGGAATATTTAAGGATGAGACACAGATGATTGGCTACATCTGCCCCATACTACTCAAGTAATCCATATTGTGTGACAAACTCTTTATAAAGGATTCCAGAATACTCACAGCATACTTACTCCACATACAGGATGGTTTCTCATGAAGTGCTAATATTTATGCTTATTATTTGCATTATGATAGCACAGGCTTCTGATTGCAACTGGTGTGCCATTATTGTGCTAGGCACTGTATTTACATGTCCCTGCCCCAAAGAGTTCATAATTTAAATAGATTGTAACACAAGACGGGAGAAAGGAGGTGTTATTAATCCCATTTTGCAGATGAGAAACCAAGGCACAGAGGGCCTCATCTGAAGTCTACTGAAGCCAGTGCGAGTCTTCCCCTTGACTCTGAAGTAAGTAAGGCAATTCATGTGCTTAACGTTGTGCAGCTGCTTAAAAACCTTGCTGAACTGATTTCAATGAGAGTTGGTGCTTTTGAAAATTCCATTAGGTGCCTACCTGAATCTACAGGTGCCTAAATACCTTTAAAAATCTGGCCCCAACTGACATGTCCAAGATCATCCAGGCAGTCTGTGGCAGAGCTGGCTATGAGACCCAGCTCTCCTGAGGCACAGGTCAAAACCCTCACCACAGCCTTCCTTTCTGGATTTTAATTTTTGTGACCACACAAAAGAAATATTGTGGCATTCTCAAAAAGTGGACCTGGCTCCTAGGCCCTCTACAAACACAATCATACACTGGGATTTTAGAATTATTGCTGGCAGTGTTACATTTTTCAATAAGGCAGCTGTGCTAAAAACCTGTGTTAAACACACATATATTTTTAGAGCAGCATTGCAAAGCTGTCATACAGATTGATCAGCCAGGCACAAATCCTACTCGCCTGCTGTTTACCATCAGGGTGGATGGTGAAAATAATCCTGTTATTTTCACTTGCCTGTCATGAAACAGGTACTCCCCTGAGCAAGTGGGTTCAGACTGCTGTACAGGATTTCAATACATTAGTATGTCAGTCACAACCCCTAAGTCCCAAAGCTCCACACTTCTTCTCTCAGCCACTGCCTTCCCCTGTACACATGCATACACACAATTTGGGTGCTTGAGTCCCACTTTATGAAACCAGCAGCTTGCATGATTAGATGAGACTACACCTTTTATTGAACATATTAAATGTACCTGATAAACTGCCCAGAGCATCTTCATTTTCCAAAATCCCTCTTTGCTTGGTCCCTCGTAGTTCACTTTTGGATTTCCAAATGAGCTTTACCATCCTGATCATCTCAGGCAACTCGCAGGCTAGAGTCCCCGGCTGATAGCTGGGCAGGCTGCCCATGGGAAAGGGCATTGGCTCTTCCCCTGTCCTCCACAGCCTGCCCAGCTCTGTTGAATTAAAAAACCTGTCTAGCACAGGCATCCTGTCCTGTGCTCTCCAGAAAGGGCTGCTCCTGCTATTGGACTAGGGACACACTTTTTAGCCAGACACAAATGAAAATAATAAAAATGGGCCCCCACAACTAAGGAAAAGGCTTCTGCAGCCTCACTGCCTCTTGACAAACGCCGCGAAGAGATGTGCTTTCCAAGGGTTCCCACTGGTGAGTGAGCTGAAGCAGTTACTGTACTTCTTCCTCCTCAGAGATTAAGATATAGATGCATTTTTTTTTCCACTCACCCTCTGTCTCAGGCTCCAAGTTACAACACCTAATTAATCCCAGGCTACAGCTGGAACATCAGCCAAAAAAAAAAAAACTGTGGGGGGGAGAGAAGCCAGTGAGGTATTTTCTTTTCCTCCCTTTTTCTCTTCTTATTTTTTTGTTTGCTTGCTTGCTTGTTTGTTTGTTTTCAGGAATTGTGACCCTACTGCAAAATGCTGAAATGAGCAGGGGAGGAACATTTTCATCTACAGGTTTGTTATCAGGAGCTATCAGGTAAACAGCTGCTGGTTTATTTAAAAAAAAAGAGCTTCACCAGATCATGCCCTGCAGTCTAAAGCAGCCCTCAGCAAACAGAGAGAAGCTTGAGCAGCCCAGCAGAACCAGTTCACAGCTGCCTCTCGCTGGCTAGACTGGCAGAAGGCCATCACTCCTTTCCACTAATGACCGCATTATGATGAAGATATTAAGAAGGCTGTTTGAATTTATCTACACAGTAATGGAATTAAGCAGGCTTCCTGCCCACCCACCTCCGTCTTCTTCCTCCTTTCTGTCATTTGTTTCTCAGCAAACCCAAAGGGAGTTTGGCCTATTAGTCAAATCCCTTTGTAACCTTAGCTGCCCTTCAGCTGCAAGGGAAATAACATTGATTCACATTCCAAAGCTAACTGTGAAAGAAGTGAATCAGGAAAGCGGGAAGATCTGCATTCACAAGTCTGATGCTGTTGTGTAATCTTAACAAACAGCTCTGGTTTTAAATTTCATTTTTGAAGAAAAATAATCATAAAAGAAAGAATGGAATGCCAGGGCTTGACTTGCAAGGGAAATTAAGTTGTTGAAATTCCACTTTTCCATGGGAGGTCCCACTGTGGACATATTATTTTGGCTGCTAGGTGCAAGGCTCCATCTGACTGAAGGAATAAGTTCATGTGAGGACATTAACTGGTGGCTAGCGATCACTCACTGATTGTACACAGAAGACAATTATTATCGCCAACCTTTAAAGACAAAACAAAAGATGCCTGGTGTCTGCTCTGAACAGCTCTGTCCCACACAGAAATGGGGTGGGGTATTGCAGCTGTAGCACTTTCACTAGCAAATGGAGTTACTGGGACATTTTTAAACATGTCTGAGCATTGTTTGTTAGACAGCTGTTAGAACAATCCCTTCTTCTCCCTTTTGCTTCACATTCCCAAGTAGCAGGACCCTTTATTTTGTCTGGCATTTTCATTGTTCTGATACAGTCTGCATTCTCAATCTATATTCCTTTTAGTGCTGGGTTATCATTCAGCCTTGGTGCTTGTTTAGGGGTGCAGGAAGGAACTGATGGCATGGAGTCAGTTTACTGTACTATCCACTTTTTTATTTTGAATAAAACCACAGAAAGTTCACTTAACAGGAATTTTAACATGCATTTTAATTTTTCCTCTTATCCATAGATAATAGACTTACTCTTTCCTGGTTAAATTCAGTGTCCTGTTTCTTTTCCAGATGGAAAAATAAACTGGCAAACAAACAGGTTCTTCCTTTTTTTTTTTGGAGGGGGGGCGGGAAGGGTC
This sequence comes from Gopherus flavomarginatus, assembly GCF_025201925.1. NCBI lineage: Eukaryota > Metazoa > Chordata > Testudines > Testudinidae > Gopherus > Gopherus flavomarginatus. The sequence goes on from NC_066620.1 coordinate 112,646,966, forward strand.
GGAATCCAAGTGAATGAATTGAAAGTTAACATCCTTAAGTATAAAAAACAGAATGCATAAGTTTTTCCTTGTTATGCCAACATCAACAGGAGCAGCATGATACTTCCACTGTTCTAGCATCCTTTGCCATGTTTACTTTTCTGTTCCCACTTCAGACTAGAGACAGCAATGTTCTTCAAAAATATGGTTATTTTTAATGTGGGTTGTGGTGCTGTATTATTAGCATATTTGTTGAATATGATATACTAGTCAGTGCTTTTAGGTAGCCCTGGTTTGAAAAAAGTGAAGTGCTCCCTAAGTGTTATACCATTGTTGTTGTAATGTTATTTTGCAGGAGCGCTTAGCATCAGGATATCCTGACCCTTGGAACAAATGGGTTAAGAACAAAGAAAACAAATAGATGTAATATACCACAAGCACTGACACATTCATAGAACACAGGGCTGCACTTCCATGACAAGGACGAGTGTTATTGTTTTATCCCAACTTGAAATAATTTCAATAGCTTTATTTTGATTGTTTCATGTTGTTTTTCTATTATTGGAGCAAGTCACTGAAGCTTCTTAAAGGAACAATGTTTCTGTTAAGGAGGAGTGAACTGGTTTAACTAAAGTAAGAAATGACCCAGACTATTGCCTAATGTGCAAATTAAACCCAGGCTGATTTTTTAAAAAAAAATTCTGAGATACAAAAATGTTCAGTTAACTTTTTCCCAATTATTATTTTTCTTTTTTGTTCACCTCTTCACCTCCTGGTCCCAGCTGGAACAAGAAGCAGAAGTGCCAAAGTACTGTGAAAGAAAGACTGTCCCTGTGGTATTTCCAGCTTGGTGGGAAACAGAAAGTACCAGAAATCAAGAAAGCTGGTCCAGCTCAATATTTGTAGACCAAAGAAGTCTGGATAGCTTGAGATAAGCATCTGAACATTTAGGTGCTTAAACAAACCATACATCCAACCTGAATCACCAAACTTTCTGTGGTCTGCCTACCACTGCTTTCTTCTTCTAGTTTTTCAAGAGCTGGTCTTGCTTTTTGCATCCTCAAAATTGGGGGTTGCAAATTTGTGTCTGCATTGCAGGCAGCTGTGTACCTAATTTGTGAATGGAATCAAATAGATAGAATTCAAATGACCTTCGTTCTTTTTGTAGTTATTTGCACCTGCAATTTTTCAGATGGGGGTGGAGGGGAGGGGAAGGAGAGAGAAGGCCTAGTGAAAATCAGGTTGAAAATCTGACCTGTTGTCATGTCAACTACTTTATTTTAAAAGTACCATATATATAATAGCTGTAACACACACAAGACATACTACTTCTAGGGAAACTAGGGCATGTAAAACCTGCTGCTCTTGGCAGAATGTAGTTCTTTCTAGGTGCCACTGGTCAGTTTGAGGGTCACTGTTTGGACTCCCAAAAATAATGCACTTTTTGAAGATCTTTGCTTTGCCTGAATTAAGATAGCTGGGAATTAATACTGGCAAGTCAGGCCAAAATCAGTGGTTCAATAGCTAATACTGACAAAGGTACTGGATAAGCTGCATCTCCCCAGTTGTCCTTAGAGCTGGCAAAAATCTTTGACCAAGGCTCTTTTTGGCAAAAAATGCAGATTTGGTGACACTGAAACACTTTGCAAATTTGCATCAATTTTGCTAAACAAATTGTAAAAAAAATTTGAAATGTTTCATTTTGTTAGTTATGAAAGGAAATGTTTCTATTTGAAATGACTTTTCATTTAAAAATTTCCTTTAATGTTATTTTTAAAACGTTAACAAATGCCCAAAATTTAAACAAAATGTTTTGTTTGACCTGAAACAATTTTTTTTTCAGAACTGCCAGTGAACCAAAAAATATTCAGCTTTAGTCCTGGCAGTACCACAAATGGATATTCACATACAAGACTGAAATGGGGACACAGTCCTGGAATACAAGTGTGTTTGATGAGAAACTTATTGCATTCTGTTTCTGAACTGCACCTTGAGAATCTACATTTTACAGAATGATAAGTGTAGGTTTTAACTGAACAGGTGCCTCAAAATTAACTGGAATGCAGAGTTTATTCATCCTACTTGACAAAAGGTTTTGGTTGTGGCTGACTGACATTTCTTTTGGCTTCTTTATCATAAGAAAGGGGCCAGCTTGCTCAGAGCTGCTGAAGAGGAATGTTTATAATGAGATAATGTTCTTCCAAACCCATGAATCATCAAAAAATCTTCTTCAGCACTAGCTTGAGAGGTTTTATGTCAGGGGGTCACAGCCTCAATTGGTGTCAATTGTCATAGATCCATTGATTTCAATTAAGATATAATGATTTTCACAAGTTGGGGGGGCTGACCCCAAGACAGTATATTTCACCCCACTCAGGAAAAATGAGCATCACAAATGCACGATGAATGCAAAACACAGAGAAACGTGCCCAACCATTTGTTACCGAATTTTTTTTAAAAAATCACTGAACAAGCTCAGCTCACCTAAAACTTTCCTGCTTCCATATCAGTGTGGGCCAGATTTTAAACAAACCACAGAATAAAGATGGGTCATTTGCTGTTGCTGCTAAATGTACTACTTTATCGCTCTGAGTAAAAGAAGGTTAAGCAATTACAATATAAATATCATAGCTTTGGCCCCAACACCTCTTTAGCAACAAATAGATGAAATGAGTCAGTTCTGAAAACCTGACAAGGCAGTGTGCATTTTCACAGATAGGCATGAGAATTGAAAAAGGCTCGAGGAAAAGAAGGGAGGGGGGGAAGGGAAGAGAATAAGCTGACAGATTCATGGCTTGTGTTTCGCAATTAGTATCTCTTAAAAAGTTTTACTTGTTTGCTTATTCCTTTTAAACTATGTAGTAAGGGCAGCAGCAGCAGAACTGCATGCCAGATGGTAGAGTAAGTGCCTTGTGTGTATCTTTATAGTCTATTGCAGCCTGCATGGGCTTCATTAACCCAGTGCTCTGGTTTTCATTGCAAGTTTCTCTCTCTCCTTCTTTCTCTTCTGTCCTTCAAAGTGCGGTGGGGTGCAGGGGAAGGGGAGGAATGCGGGGGGTGGTGGTGGAAGAGAGCGAAAGAATGAAGCCAGGGTTTAAGCTGGCATTGAACTTCTCTCTTGGCTCTCAGCTGCCATGGCCAGTGCCAAATCTACTGTCTCCAACAGCTCTCCCACAACAAATCAGTCCAGGCACACAAAAGCTGTAAAGTAATGTTGAATAAAGACACCCTCCCCCCCGCGCCCACCCTAAGCCTCGTTCCCCAGAGATGACCTCCTCCTGCTCCCCAGTACCGTAAGTGATAGTGAAACCTCCAATCTGCAGCTTTGTTGAAGGCTTCCTCAGCATTCAGCTGTCTTTGGCCATTTGTGTCAATAGAACAAAATGAGAAGTCCAATAGCCTTTTTCCTGTTCTTTCTTTCCTGCTGCTGCTTGGAAAGGGGGACTCCTTCCTTGGTGTATACATGTAAACAAAACCAAAACCCAGACTGATTAGGATTGGAAGTGACCTCCAGTGGGTCATCTAATCCAGTGGTTCTCAACCAGGGGTATGTGTCCTCCTGAGGGTACACAGAGGTCTTCTGTGGGTACTTCAACTCATCTAGATATTTGCCTAGTTTTACAACAGGTTATATAAAAAGCACTAGCGAAGTCAGTACAAACTAAAATGCCATACAGACAACAACTTGTTTATACTGCTCTCTATACTATACACTGAAATGTAAGTACAGTATTTATATTGCAATTTATTTATTTTATAATTATATGGTAAAAATGAGAATGTAAGCAGTATTTCAGTAATCGTGTGCTGTGACACTTGTATTTTTATGTCTGATTTTGTAAGCAAGTAGTTTTTAATTGAGGTGAAACTTAGGGGTACACGAGAAATCAGACTTCCGAAAAGGGTACAGTAGTCTGGAAAAGTTGAGACCCACTGATCTAATCCACCTCACTACACCTTGGCTGATTTAGTTATTCTTAAACATTCCCAAACAGTTGTCTTGACACAGCTGATGACTTTTATTATCTGTTTATACTATACGTGATATCTTGAACATGTAAAAAAAAACCAAACAGCCAAGGTTTTCAAAAGTGACTAGTGATTTCAGGTGCCCCAATTTTTGGAGGTCCAACTTGAGACACCTTAAAAGGAGCCTGATTTTCAGAAAGTATTTAGCGCCCATCCTCTGAAAATCAAGACCCTTGAAAGTATCTCACGTTGGGCCCCCAAAATAGAGTCACCCCAAATCACTAGTAACTTTTGAAAAACTTGCCGTTGTCCCTGCCTTGAGGGTCCTTAATTCATGAAGATGCAATAAATGGGATAATTGTCCAACATCAAGAATGAGTGGAGATAGCATGTGTATGTGGCACTGACCGTAGAAAGCTACATGGAACTGGGTGTTAAGGGAAAAGGAGTGATCTGCAGATGGAGGAAGGCACTTGGCATATGTGATGAGAGAAAGTTCTGCGTGTGTGCAGCGGCTTGAAAAGAAAGACAAGAAACCAAAAACGGGAGCTGGTGAAGGATGCACATAGGAGAGAAGAGTGACATATAGATGATGTGTGGAAGATCAAAGAAGACATGTAGGCAGGCAGACTTGCGCATAGCCTTGAAGGTGAGGTTTCCCAATCACCCTTGACAGCTTGTTCCATTGATTTAACAACTTGCACTGCTTTTCCGAGTATTTAACTTACATTTTTCCTGCTACAGTTTAAGCACATTACTTCTTATCTATCCTTACTGACTAATACGAATAATTGCTCCCAATCCTCCGTATTGTTATTTCTTGATTATTTATGAACACCTCTTTACTTATAGGTTCACAGAGTTTAAAGCCAGAAGGGACCATTGGATCATCTAGTCTGATCTGTATTTCACAGGCCATTAAATTTCATCCAGATACCCATATTAAGCCCAATAACTTGAGTTAGACTAAAGCAGTTCAGTCCTCAAGAGACTAAACTATTGTGTGCTACAGCCAGGGAATAGAAGAGACCGAGGTGTCACTTATTTGTGGACAGCTATTATGTGTCTCTTCTAGACTGAACATGCCCATCTCTGTTAACTTTTCCTTATAGCATCCCATTTTTTCCAATGCTCCTGTCACTTTTATTGCTTTCCCCATCCAATTTGTCTGTCCAATTTTTTCCCAAGATGTGGGATATCTCCATTTCTGGCAACTGCACTTGTATTTCCCTCTCATGGTCCAGATTCCTGGGTCCTCAGCCATCACCTCTCTTGGACAGAGACCCACGTCTCTTTCTCTCCTGACCCTGGGTATTTTCAGGTTGCACAGTTTCCTGTTTACACTGTGAATTCCCCAGCAATGCACACTGCCTCAGCCGGCCTGCTTTGCTTTCCTTCCTCAGAGGCTCTAAATAATGAAATTTTCATGGTTAGGTTATCAAACAGTTCTTCCTAAGCAAGCACAGGTATTCTTAAGGTAAAAGCATTACAGAGAAAACATATAAACGCCCACCCCCCTTACACACATACTAGTAAGCTCACCAGAGCCCAACTCCAACAAGAGCTCTGGCAGGTGAACAGTTCTTGAAATTTCACCAACCCCTGTGGCTACAAGTTAATAACTCCTTAGGTTCAGAACAAGAACACTCATGAGTCTGTGAGTTAGTCCTTTGTGGCCTTTGGACCTTTTGATCCTGGGAAAAGGCAATTTGTAGACAGAAGTCCTCTCCCCAGGCTGAAGCTTCAAAAGACCAGGTGTTGAGGTGGGCATTTGCATTCTCCTCCTCCCAAATATTTCCAAGAAAACTTGCTCAATTAACTTACATTCTTGTCTTAGCCCATTGTTTAAAAGAGTCCTTTGAAAATCATAGCACTTCCCAAGGTCCACATTAGGTCAAGTCTTCTACTTATATATAATCCCAAAATAACACTTAAACATTTGCATTTTTAATATGAGTTCCTAAGATTATTAAACGTAATTCAATAAGATTTAAATTAATTCAGTGAAGTTTGACCATGATATTGCAGGAAATTGCCATGCCTGCCACTTGGGGCTCAGAACTGAACTCAATTTTCCAAGTGAGGCCCAACTGGAATCTGGAGGTTGTTCCTACTCTCAACAGTTATGATTTTTTGTGCTCCATGCCACTGACATAAATTAAACCATTGTTGTTTGCAGTGTTGTAGCTGTGGTGGTCCCAGCATATCAGAGAGATAAGGTGGGTGAGGGAATACCTTTTATTGAGCCAACTTCTGTTGGTGAGAGAGACCAGCATTTGAGCTCGTACAGAGCGGAAGACCGGAAGAAGATCTCTGTGTAAATGTGAAAGCTTGGCTCTTCAACAGAACTTGGTCCAATAAAAGCCATTCCCTCACCCATCTTGTCTCTTTATGAATTAAATTATATATATATGAGCTCCTAAGATACTTAAACTTAATTCAATAAGATTTAACTTATATAAATATTAGGGCTGTGAAATGATTTTAAAAAATTGTGTTTAATTGCAGTTTTAATCACACTGTTAAACAATAATAGAATGCCATTTATTTAAATATTTTGGATGTTTTCTACATTTTCAAATATATTGATTACAATTACAACACAATACCAGGTGTACAGTGTTCACTTTATATTATTTTTTATTACAAATATTTGCACCATAAAAAAGATAAATAAAAGAAAATATTTCAGTTCACCTCATACAACTACTATGGTGCAACTCCTTTATTACAAAAGTGCAACTTACAAATGTAGATTTTTTTTTTAATATAACTTCTCTCAAAAATAAAACATCATCAAACTTTAGAGCAGTGTTTCTCAAACTTTTTGTGCTGGTGACCCCATTTTGGGCTTAAAAAAAGTGGGAACCCCCCTCCCACTAGAAAATTGTGATCCCCTACCTTCAGGCCCATGGGGTTTGGGACTTCAGCCCTCTCTTGGGGCAGGGTGCTCCAGCCTTCAGCCCCTCCATGGGACTCTGGCCTTCAGCTCCCCCACTGCCTCCGGAGCTCCAGACTTCAGTCCCCCTCAGGTCTCCAGCCTTCAGCCCACCCTTAGGGTGTGGGACTGCAGACTTCAGCCCCCCTCAGGGCTCCAGGCCTCAGCTCCCCTGCTGCCCTCAGAGCTCTTGGGCTCAGGGCTCCAGCCTCCCTGCTGCCTGTGAGGCTTGGGGCTCCAGTCCCCTGCTGCCTCTAGAGTGGAATTAATGTGTTAAAAACTAATGTGTTAATTGTGCTGTGAATTAATCCTTAATTGACAGTCTTAGTGCAAAGTGAAAGGTCATGGGGACTTATCAGTCGGAAGTGATAGAGGAAGATTAAGACCTAGGTGTTGATGACTACGAGCTGCCAATGTGATGCAGCTGTGAAAAAGGCTAATTCAATCCTAGGATGCATCAGGCAAGGTATTTCAGAGATAGGGAAGTGTTATTACCATTGTACAAGCCACAGCTGAGACCTCATCTGTAATACTAGGTGCAAATCTGGTCCTCCATGTTTAACAAAGATGATTTCAAATTGGAACAGGTTCAGAGAAGGGCTGCTAGGATGATCAGAGTAATGGAGAAACTGCCTTACAAGAGGAGACTTCAGGTTCTTGGCTTGTTTAGCCTTACAAAACAAAGGCTGAGGGAAAGTATGATTGCTCTCTATAAATACGTTCGAGGAATAAACATCAGGGAGAGAGATGCTATTTAAATTAAGGGGCCAGTGGTAGTACAAGAACAAATGGATATAAACTGGCCATCAACAAGTTTAGGCTTGAAGTTAGATAAAAGTTTCTAACCATTAGAGAAGTGAAGTTCTGGAACAGCCTTCCAAGGGGAGTAGTGGGGGCAAAAAAATTAACTTGTTTCAAGACTGAGCTTGATAAGTAGGGCTGTCAAGCGATTAAAAAAGTAAGTTGCGATTAATCACAGTTTTGATCGTACTAGATAAAAAGACGATTATGTATAGTGATTGCAAGGCTAAGTTCCAATACCATTGAAGTACTTCAAATCTGCAGTACCACCTACATGCTAAACATGCTTTTACCTCCAGTTCTTGTGGTACAGATAACCCATCAACAGCAAATGAATCGCACCAGCCGTGACAGAGTATGTTTACAGAGTTTCAGGATTGCTACAAACCGATGGATCAAACAAAGTACAACATCTTAACCAGTGCTATTACTAAGTGGATAGCTATGGACTGCACAGCACTCAACATTGTAAACAACAGAGGGCTGAGAGATGTTATTCAAAGTGCATCTTCCAATTAGTCATCCATCTTGCCCTCCCGAGGAACCACTGCATCACGAATACATGACCTATATCACAACAAGAAGACTACGAAGTTGGAGCTTCTGAAAAAAATGTGCTAGCTGTTGCTTTGACTAGGATCACTGGACATCCTTGAGGAATGACAGCTATCTTGGAGTCACGGCACACCTGACTGATGATGCGTGGACACTGCAGTTATCTGCTTTAATAGTAATGCATACTGAAGAGAGATATTACGCTGAAACTCATGTAGAACATTTCTTGGATGTTGTGAAAGAACAGAATATTCAGGAAAAGGTAGCAACAATTAGTCCTAACTGCAATCAAAACTGCAATTAACTGTAATTACTTTGTTTTGAGTCAATCGCCGAGTTAACTGCAATTAATTGACAGCCCTAATACATCTATATCTATATAGCTATATGTCGATCTCTATAAATAGATATAGATATATACACACAGATATGCACAAGGAAAACGGAGGCAAACATCTGTTTTTAAATACATTTTCCTCTCAATGTGCATTATGTATATACCCAAATTCAGCCACCCCACCTTGTGCTGCAACTGAGCCAGATTTCACAATCTAAACAGAGTTAGGCTTGGTCAGTACTTGGACAGAGGACCTCCAAGAAACAACCATCTATCCATATTTGGGGCACAGGGTTATGTTTTAATCAGTCTTTGAATGCATGTTCAGCTGGTGCAACATCTTGTGACTGCCTCAGTCAAGACTAGTGAGATGAACCTCTACTAAGAATAATGCAATTCATTGTCTATTACCTTTTTCTGGGTGCAGCACCACTTAATAGAGGATCTCATTTAAGGTGAGCACCATACTGCGGGATGTCCAAAATCTAGCCAGAGGAGACAGACCGTATTATTCTATGGGTCCAGGATGCAACTCCAAATGAACAAGGACCTTTCTATTGACTTCAATGAGCACTGGACTAGGCTCCTGGGGAGAAGGTTTTTGGAATGGACGCAAGAAGATTATTTGAGTTCAAGAGGATGAGGCACTGAATCTCTTGCTTCACTACCCACAGAGATTGCACATTTGATGATTAACAATTTGTACTACTAGCAAAACAAAAATGCCTGTGGTAAAGGAATAAACAGAACTTCAGAACAAATTGGAAACAGTGAGGTTATGTAATTTTTCCATTGCCTGCTTTGGAAAATTAAGAAAAGGTCAGCATGGTGACTTTGGTGCTTAGATTCTCCCACAGTAGGTGGGGAAACTATATGCACATAGGAAAGGAAATGGTAGGGACAACAGGTAAGAAAGAGTGGCAGGTTGCAAGTGCACACAGACATAATTGGGAGTGATTTACATGCGAGAGGCTGACTGTGAACAGTCCAGGAGTGGAAGCAACAACAGAAAAGCAATGTAAAGGGCACCCCAGGTTAGAGGTGACACAGCTACTCACTAGTCTAGATTGTACTCTAGGTATGACATAGTTGGATACTCTGTGTTTTTGCACACATGTAGAGAGTAGGGCAGGGTAACTCAGAATCAGAAAAGTCTAGAACTTGTTCAGTAACTGTTCTGAGGCTCTACAGGAAGTTTTCATTGTGGGCAACCCACATGGCAGGTACTATCCTAATTATCTTCTGACTGCTGAGTCAGTTGGGGTGGGGGGGAAGAGGGGAAGGGTACAGATACAAGAGTTAAAACAGCCCTGTGGACTCAATAGCTAATTATAGAGTCACAGAATCTTAGGACAGGAAGGGATCTTGAGAGGTCTTCTAGCCCAGTCCCTGCACTCATGGCAGGACTAATTATCATCTAGACCATTCCAGACAGGTGTTTGTCCAACCTGCTCTTAAAAACCTCCAATGGCGGAGATTCTACAACCTTCCTAGGCAAGTTATTCCAGTGCTTAACCACCTTGACAGTTAGGATCTTTTTCCTAATGTCCAACCTAAACCGCCCCTGCTGCAATTTAAGGCCTATCTGATCCTCATAGGTTAATGAGAACAATTTTTCTCCTGCCTCCTTGTAATGACCTTTCATGTACATGAAAACCGCTGTCATGTTCCCTCTCAGTCTTCTCTTCTCCAGACTAAACCAATCCAGTTTTTTCAATCTTCCCTTATAGGTAATGTTTTCTAGGCCTTTAATCATTTTTGTTGCTCTTCTCTGGACTTCCTCCAATTTGTCCACATCTTTCCTGAAATGAGGCACCCAGAACTGGACACAAAACTCCAGTTGAGCCTAATCAGCGCACAGTAGAGTGGAAGAATACATCCCAGAATTATGTTTGCTTTTTTTTTGAAACACTATTGACTCATATTTAGCTTGTAATCCACTATGGCTCACAGATCCCTTTCTGCAGTACTCCTTTCCAGGCAGTCATTTCCCATTTTGTATGTGTGTAACTGATTCTTCCTTCCTAAGTGGAGTACTTTGCATTTGTCCTTATTGAATTTCATCCTATTTACTTCAGACTATTTCTCCAGTTTGTCCAAATCATTTTGAATTTTAATCCTATCCTCCAAAGCGCTTGCAACCCCTCCCAGCTTGGTAGCATCTGCAAACTTTGTAAGTGTACTCTCTATGCCATTATCTAAATCAGTGATGAAGATATTGAACAGAAGCAGACCCAGAACCGATCCCTCTAGGACCCCACTTGATATGCCCTTCCAGCTTGACTAGGAACCACTGATAACTACTCTCTAGGAATGGTTTTCCAACCAGTTATGCACCCATCTTACAATAGCTCCATCTAGGCTGGAATTCCCTAGTTTGTTTATGAGAAGGTCATGTGAGACACTATCAAAAGCCTTAGTAAACTTAAGATATACCACATCTACCACTTCCCCCAATCCTCAAGGCTTGTTACTCTGTGAAAGAAAGCTATTAGGTTGGTTTGACACAATTTGTTCTTGACAAATCCATGCTGACTGTTACTTATCACCTTATTAGCTTTTAGGAGTTTGCAAATTAATTGCTTAATTATTTGCTCCATTATCTTTCCAGGTACTGAAGTTAAGCTGATTGGTCTGTAATTCACTGGGTTGATCTTCTTCTCTTTTATAGATTGGCACTACATTTGCCCTTTTCCAGTCCTCTGGGATCTCTCCCATTTTCTTGACTTTTCTAAGTTAATTGCTAGTGGGTCAGATATTGCCTCATCCAGCTCCTCGAGTATTCTAGGATGTATTACGTCAGGCCCTGGTAACTTGAAGGCATCTAACTTGTTAAAGTCATTTTTAATTTGTTCTTTCCCTATTTTATTCTCTGATTCTATCTCACTTTCACTGACATTCACTGTTAGACATCCAATTGCTATTAATCTTTTTGGTGAAAACAGAAACAAAAAAGTCATTTAGCACTTCTGCCATTTCCACATTTTCTGTTATTGTTTGTTCCTCCTCAATGAGTAACGCAGGAGTAAGAGATGTGTTTGCTGTGAGCAATGGGTCCCGATCCCTGAACCACGCCGGACAGAGGTGAGTGCTATTGTAGCTTTATTTATTATGGAAGCATCCCACTAGGATAGTGTTGGTCCACTTCAGCGTGTTTTATGGATCTAGAAGGAAACCTGGGAGGAGCATTTGACACTTCTAGTGGCTACAGAGTCTGTGGAAATTACATTTAGCTACCAGTTAATTGCTGTAAATGGAGATTCTGTCTCAGCTACAGAGAAAGAACAGGCAGCACTTAGGGACATGGGAGTTTGTGAATTCTTGTCTGACTTAGCTGGGCTGAAGGGGAAAAGATGGTGCCTATAAAGTGAGAGCTTAGAGGGCAACTCTACACTGCAATAAAAAAGCCACATAGCTGAGTCTCAGAGCCTCTGTCAATCGATCCAGGCTTGAGGGGTTCAGGCTGCAGGGCTAAAAATAGCAGTGTAGACGTTCAGACTTTGAGACTCATCCCGGGCTCTGCAGCCCAAGCCTGAATGTTTACACTGCATTTTTTAGCTCCACAGCCTGAGTCTTGCAAGCCTGAATTAGCTGACCCAGGCCAGCCATGGCTGTGCCACAGATCTTTTATTGAAGTGTAGACATACTCACAGAGATCCAGGAAGCTGATATTTTATATGCTGATCCCAAACACTGCACCACTTTGGATACAGGCTGCAGATTTCTGTTTTACCAGCAACTGAGAGGATGAGCTAGGTGTTAATCCGAGGGCTGGAATGCTCCTAGCTGTGGAGCTCCACACTGTTTGTTTGCTGATCAGGTTCTGAAGTGTGTGGAAAAGAACTGAGATGCTCCCATTCTTCTCAAGCTCTAAGCAGCCCAGGTCACGCACCCTGTGGCCACACTATAAAGACTAAGAAATCATCTCAGGGATGATCGGAAGGGAGTGTGTTCTGATGTGTGTGCTAATGTATAGAAAATGTTACATTGAAGCCTTACATTTGAATGTTTTTAATAGAAGCAAAAGGGGGAAGCCTGTATAAGGAACACCAGTAGTTCTACTGTCTGATAGCTTTTGTTTAAAAGTTATACAGAGTATTCCAAATACTATTTACATTATTTTATACTATTCACAATGTGTTTTGTGTTAATTAAATATTTGTTTTACTAAGAAAGTGCATGATGGTCTCTCTTTGAAATGGACTGGGGACTATTAACATCTATTTTTCAGGGTTTTACAAACAAGAACCCCAAAGTTTAACTCTGTGTAATGCTTTCTGAAAAGCCAGAACCCGACCTGCGCTTTAGCAAAGAGTTAAGCTGAGGTGCAGGAAGAAGGGGAGTGATTGCACTGCACCTTAAGTGGGGGGAGTGAGGGGTGTTGTCTGGCTTGCTGGAGGAAGGAGTATATCCAGGGGTGAAAGTAAGGTGGTACGGGCTGGTACGGTGTGCTGGTAAAAAGTAGCGGTGAGTACCGGCCCACACTACTGACTTTAAAGTGCTGCTGCGGCAGTGCTTTAAGGACCCTGCTTAAAGCAAGGCAGCCGATGAGGCGGTGCAAAAGGGGCAGTGACGACCCGGCAGTGCCGCTGATGGGGGGCGCAAAAGGGGCAGGGATGTTAAAGTGCTGCCGTGGCAGGGCTTTAATATCATTGCCTCTTTTGCCTCCATGGTGGCTGATGAGGGGGGACAAAAGATGTAGCTGCCCTGGGGCCATGATTTAAAAGGGCCCGGGGCTCCAGCAGCTGCTGCTGTGGCTGGAGTCCCGGGCCCTTTAAATCGCCGCTGGAGCCCTGGGCTGGCTGGGGTATGCTGACCCCAGTCCCGCCCCTTCCGCCTGAGGCCCTGCACCTTCGGGGGCGGGGGCATAGCTGGCCCTATACTGGTAAGAGCTCAGTTTTACTTTCACCCTTGAATATATCACTGTAAGGGTACGGTTGAGAGAGAGGCACAGATGCTGCATGGTGATGATGACCCTCTCTCAGGGACCTTCCCCACAGTGGGTTAAGATGAGTAGGGAAGCGAGTTAAGCAATGATGGTGTAACTCATTATGCCAGAATGGGGTGGTTGTCCAGTGCAGGAACGCTATAGGAAAGGGAGACAGTTGGATAAATGGCTTGGTAAAGGAATTAAAGGAGGTGTTTTTTAAACGAGTGAAATGGGGCTGGGAGGGAGTCCAGGGCTCCTATAGCTGGCATGGCAGGGAGTCAATCCCCTTCCTTTATAGCTCACCTTACCCCTCATTTGAGGAGAGGGATGATAAGGTTCCAGCAATGGGTTGGCTGGGGACTAGGATGGAAAAAGGAGGGGCTGGCAGAAGCCCCTGGCTAGATATTGAAATGATCATGGAGTTACCTGTTCTGTACACCTTTTATCTGCCAGGTATTCTCAGACATCTAATAATAAAGTTGCATCCTGGTTAAATCATATCCAGTGTCTCCTGTCTTTTTTTCAGTATAGCCAGACAATGTATAGTTATACTGCATTTTGCCTCAGCATCTCCCGTCCCGGTTATATAAGCATATGCATAATCTCATTGAAGTGAATATGATTACTAATGTGCTTAAAATTAGGCATATAGTTAAACACCTTGCTGAATGAGGGCCGAAATGTCTAACAATTATGAAGGCAAAACTGACAGACATGATTTGCTGCACTCCAAATGTATTTCCTGTTTCAGCTGCTACTTACCCTGATCAGTAGGTGGTAGTGGCTGATTTGCCTAGAGCAAGCCTCTGCTGCTAGCTCCATTCCTAGCACTCCTGGCACATGGAAAGGAGTCTGCAAATGTTAATACATCTTTTCCACATTTTTAAAGCTAGAAAAATAATGGGAAGAGTCTAAAATAGTTTATATCATATTCTAGAACTTTGGCTGACCAGAAGATATTTGGTGTCACTCCTGCCATTGGCAGTAGTAAGTCTAAGTAATGCCGTTGACAAAAAAATGGGCCAAAGATGCCCTTAGTATTACATATCTTCTGGAGCAGACAGTGTGGAGATTGGCTGTGAACTCAGAAAGATCTTTTACTTATTCCCTTCAGGATGATAAACAGTGTGTATCTAGAATGTTGGCAAATTAGGTGATCTCTGGCTTAACATTCTTTCCTAGAAAGCAAAGTACAGCAACAGTAAATGGGGCATGAATACTGTAATAACTGTAGGGAAGTTCATTCGCTTGGAAATGAGATAACTTCAGACGTTACAAAGAGCTGATTACTTAATCTTTCTTTTCACCTTTGAAAACAAGACAAAATAATCCTGTCCCTTGAATAGAAGCATTGTTTAAAATGAAATGCCTTTCTTTGACATTACAGCTGAACATTTTTCCTAAGTTTTAAAATATTTAGAATGCTTCACTTCCTAAATCTGCACTTCCTAAATCTGCTCACTGTCTTGAATTTATATTTGCTGACTTTACCAATTTAGGGTGAAATTCAACCCCATACAGAGCCCATTTATGCCAAGTTTGAGAGTTTAGATGGGTCTTTAGTGACAGACAGGCCTCATGCTGGCCCTCTGCACAAGGACAGTTTTCTCCCAAAGAGAAAAAATGAATTTCTGTTTGCAATGCAGGAGCCAATAAGGCTATAATAGACTGAACTGGATTCTATTCTGCCTTTTGCATCATCAGTAAAACTGTCAGACAAATTCTGATTTCTGAATTTTTGTATTGGTGTTGAAGTAAAGAGCAGGGAGAACCCAGCTTTAATTTCAGATCCCAGATTGAGTTTCCATGGTTGGCAGTTAAATTTGTACACGGAACACAATGAAGATGAACAATATAATTATCTATGGTACTTTGTAGTACCAATATTCGTCATTTTCAGTTTATAACCACACTTGATGTGTCCCCATTCCATCTGCACATATGGTCGCTGATAATGCAATGTCAGCGAGAGGTCCCATAACAGAGGTTGTTTGTTGTCTCACGCAAGGCACATATGGCTGCTTACCCCAGTTTCCTCCGTGCATGACAGTAATATACGTAGTTTGCTGCTGGGATGGACCAGAGCTGCATCCAGGAAACCGTGGGAAAGTGCTAACAACGATGCACAAACATACTTGTGGTTAAACTGAACTCCCCTTGAGCTAGATTCTCAGGATGGAAGAACTGGGCTGTATCTACAATGAGCATTTTCTTAGCATTTCTCACCATTGCTTTGGTTCCGGTGCAGTTCTTCTGGTGTTAGCAACAATGACAACACTAGTGTAGGCAAGTTACCCTGCTGAAAGCAACTGTAAACAATGTGGTGATTATGGAAGCAGATGCTGGTACCTCGTCTACAGTAGAGCTCCCACCTTTGTTACCACTGGAGGAGTAGATCTGATGGAAATGCTAGAGAGAAATGGTAAGAAAAAGCTCAGTGACAGTATAGAAAAGTCCTTGATGAACACTGATCTACAACTGGTTAATGGCACCCTCTACATTTGCAGATGGAAAGAAGGCTTCTGGAAGAATGTTTCTCTCAGAGATATTTGGACAGACTGCTCTCAGTAATTGAGTTCCAGCTGCAGCGTGCTTTCCAAGACACACTGACATTATGTAAAACAATAAATGTTTTCCAATGTTTTCCAAGTTCTCAGTTCTCAATGGTTCACTCCACACAATTACACATTGTTCAGAACACTGCACAGTGCATGATAGAAATATATTTCTATTATAAAATACACATAATATTTAAAATCTTGCCCAACTGAACAAATAGCAACATCAAAAGCTTTACTAAAAGACATATCATAAAGGCTATGTCTACCCTAAGAAATACAAGTGTGATTTCCAGCTTGTGTAGACACACTCATGCTAGCTCTCATATGAGCTAGCATGCTAAAAATAGTAGTGTAGCTGCAGAGGCAGCGGCAGCACAGTGCTAGCCACCCTGAGAACAAACCCGCCCGAACCCTGTGGGTATGAACTCAGGCCTGCTAGCATGTGCTGTCACTGCCCCGTTCATGCTACCGCAGCTATAATACTATTTTTAGCATGCTAGCTCAGATGACAGCTAGCAGAAGTATGTCTATGTGACATGGGAATTGTACCTCTAGCTTGTAGTGTAGCCACAGCTTTAGTTTTGTTATTGAGGTTTGTAAATACTGTACTGGATGTACACAGACATTTCTTTCCTTACATTATCTACAAGGCAAAATATGCATGTTGTTAACACAGATGTAGGCGTGGCAGAATTCAAAATTTTAAAATAATTTTGATGGATAATATTATTTTAAAGCATTTTTTCTTATTTTGAATCTATTTATATTTTATAGTTATGCAAAATTATGGTTTTAAGCATTTTAAAAATTATCACTTTAAACTTTTACAGTTGCAGGAAATTATGAGGGTATCAGACAATTATTTAATAACAGCAGACTCTGAAATTCAAAATGTTAAACCTTTATAACAATTAAAAAGACAAATTGTCAACATCACCTACAAACTCTAAATCAACTTTAAATCAAACTCTAGTAAATTCTCAAACGGCATTTTGCTTATTTTGCCTAGCTGTAAATTTTGATGATCTCCAATGGAAACATTTTTCATAAGTTTGTGTGCGTTTCGTGAAACTGATGTTTATTGACATTTACCAATACAAATCTAATCCCTCCAAACTTACACACAAGACTTACAAAAGGTCCCTCCCTCCACCAGTATCCAAGTTGTCCCAGCACCTCAGAAGCTTTTAAAAGGAAAATCCAGGGAAGTTTCTCTGCCCCTTAAATTATCTGTTCAATAACTCCACAGTCGCAGGGAATATATTTTCCTCTCTATACATTTTTCTGCGGCTTGCATTATAATTTTTTTAACTGATTACAAATCAGTAACTTCACAAATAAATTGATCTGCCTCCCAAGACTTTAATCTTACCTTAGATGAGGGAAGCGGTGGTGAGTTATCTCATAAGTAAAAATGATTTCAAACCCAGGCATCAGGATTCCTTTTCTTTTGACTTGGCCAAGTCTTAATACTCAGTGACTACTTATATATTGTCATTTATCATCAGAGGCACAGACATGACCTCTGCATAATACAATGGGCAGGGGACTGTTGTGAAAACATAGTGTAAGAGGATATCTGCTTGTCATGTGGATGCACCAGAGGCTGCAAAGCCTTTTAGGGGTTTGTCCTCTAGGATCCTCTTTTTACTATCTTTATAAAAATTCAACTTGCCATTTCAGTTATGGTTGGTTTAGCTATGATTCTTCCCCTATTCATCTTTGCCAGGCTGATGATCAGCCAGAGGGGATTGCCTGTTAGTGATAAGAGGCACTCCCTTCCTTAGGGTTAAGTGGTCAGGAGGAAACCCTCCTTGCCTCTGCCAGCCATAGTGAAAAACTCAGCTCAGGAACCCAATTCAGATTCCCAGCATGAAAGCGTATTGTGCTGCCTCTATGTAGATAGTTGCTGGCCAAGATGACACCACTTCTGATGCCTAAAGAGCACTGATCATGCTCAGAGAAATGGAGATCATTCTTGCTGGCCATGGGGCAAGGCAAAGAAACTTCAGTGCTCAAAGGATGGAACTTCTGGAGACAAAATGTCGTGAAAGTTTAATATTCACCGTGTGCATGGCACTGTGTTTTGAGGACTAATTCATTAATATTTGTCTAACGCTTTGAGATCTGCCAGTGGAAGGTGCTATAGAAGTGCTCATTACTGTTTTCTAGAATCACAGAAATCAGAGACAGAAGAAGGTCCTCTATCCCATCCTCTTGCCAATGCTAGTTTGTTTCTTATGGAATATTCCTACATTTGTTCTCCAGTGCAAATTCAAATGACTCAAGTAATGGAGTTTCCACAACTTTTATTGGGAACTGATTCTGAACTCTAATAGATCTCTCTGTACAGGCTTCAGTTAAACCCATTGTCATGATCTTATTTTAACATAGTTTTTTTTGTCATTTAAAAAAAGCATATCAGTTGTCAAGTAATACCAGATGAGACTGATTTCGACCACAGTTAACTTTGTTTTTTCAGAATGAGAAAGAAATCTTCCAAATATTGCCAAATTCAATTGGAACATTGGCACAGGAAACAATTTAGTAGGGTTAGCATGCAAGGAGTGATATAACTTTTACCAGATTGTGTGACTAGTGAAAAAACATCAAATACTAGAAGAGCTTCATCCTGTTATGCTACTAGCTTCCTATGCCAATGAATTGGAAAATTAATTGCACCTCTTTTGCTGACATTTGTCTTTACATCAGTCGATTTTTAAAAAAACTATATTCAGGTTTTTAATTGAACAGCTGTGCATGTGTAACTCCAGTGGGAGCTGCATGCATGTCTCCGAGGACAGAATGTGGCCCTGGGTGTGTACTTACTGGTTAGTCTCATTTTGGCATGAATATACATTTCCCTTTTCTAGTTACAGCTTGAACAGTAATGTATGCCAATCTATGACTGCCTGCTAGTTCCATTTCTCTGTTGTGAATTGACCAGTCTCTTTTAATAAATATCATTCCTAAGTTCAACAGCTGACATAAATACAGTTGCTGACATAAGAAAAATATTAACTAGAGCAGGTAAAAACAAACAAACCCCGGAATTTCTATTCCCCTGGAAATGCCAATATTTCAAAAAAAAAAAAATTGTGTTCAGAATCAGAACAAAAAGCACAATTTCCATAGAATGAAAATTCTAAACATTTTATATTCAGAATGATTGAATCATTTTGTCTCAACAGTGTTGAATCAATTCATTTTGATAGCGTCACAATGTTTATTTGGCTAAGGTAAACATGTCTAATGTTATAATGTTATACATTATATTTAATATTTTATATTATAAGTATTGATGAATATCTTAATATAAAATAAAAGTAGAAACAAATTGAAAGGGTAAAGTCAAAATGAAATGTTTTACCCCATTGAAATGAAATGTTTCAGCATTAGTGAAACAAAGTGAAAAAGTCAACATGATTTAGACCTTTTCCCATCAAAAACTTCATCAAAATGTTTCAATTTTGACAAAACTGATGGATGTTTTTTAACCAGATCTAACATTTACATTTTTCAAACATTTTCCTTTTGACATTATGAAGCAGCAGCAACTACCACTGGGCAATCTGGGTGTGTGCATGTGCTTATATATATGCATGCATAGATTGTAAGTTTGTGTGCTTACATTTGTGTTGTACATGGTATAGATCAGAGAGCAGCAGGGCAATCCCCATAACAATCTCAAATAACTTTCCACCAACCCTAGTGAGAGACAGCCTTAGTAGCTCTGCAATTCATTCCCCTTTACTGAGGGAGAAGACCAAGGAATGTGATGGACTGTGATAAGAGGAACGGACAGGGAGTTCCTTCTTCAGCCAATAGTAAATTAGAGAGACCAAAGAGAGGGAATGAATGGTGAACGAGCACTAAATACAGTCAGTGATCACTAGCATTTGCCACAGTTACTTTTTTTTTAAATGAAAGAGATAATAAAAGAGTCAGCCACTTACGAGACGGGTATTAATTGAACGTTAAGACCTGTGTTTAATTATGCCACATACATAGTTTACTTTAGCATAACTTAGCACTGGTGGCTAACAAAAATTGCAATTTGACATGGGTCAAGAGAAGATTCTGTTACATTGTTTCTTCATAAGATGAAAAAGAGTGACCAATTTTGTACCTGAGATTTTGAAGTCTTATAGAGAAATAAAGATTTTATTCAGCACACACATCACATTAAGGTTACCATTTTGTATGAAGCACCAAACAAAATGTAGTTTTCTTACTTGCCTATTTAAAAAAAAATTGTCTGACAAATGCAAATATATTTCAGTTAGGGAGGGGCAAATCAATTTGGATAAAATGATCATTAATATTAGAGTAGTGCCTGAAAATCTCAACTAGGTCAGACCCTGATTGTATGAGCTATTGTACAGACAATTCCTGCAGCAAAAAGTTTTCAGTCCTAAATAGAAGATTCATTAGGTGGGTGTAAAACAAAAAGGGAGGCATGGGAGGGAAAACTAGGTGGTAACAACATAAGCATGTTTTGTGCAGACAAACTGCACTAAGCAGCAGTAAACTGTTCAGCCACTGCCTAGGTGGAACTGATCATATTGTTGGCTACAATTCAAACTTAACCAGTTTATTTATTTATTTTGATGCTAAAAAATGTTCCACTACGTTTAATAATAAATAAACTGTAGACTGCTGTGCTCCTCAGTTTCTACTGGGACCAGAAGTGGAAGGACCAAAATACTGAGGAAAAAGCTGCCATTGTGCTATTTCCAGTTAGGCAGAAGCCAGGAAATCTCATGAGAAAGATTCTGGCTTGAGGTTTCCAGTCTGATTTCCAAGCCAAAGGTGTTGGATAAATTGAAATAAGCATTCAGAATTCTAGATGCTTATGTGAATGGAACTGAATCACCATAGCTTCTAAAGTTTGCTCCTCCCCAAATTTAATGCATCAACAATACTAAAAGTATGTATGTGATAAAATAAGACAGACATTAAACCTCTGCAGAATAATCTTTGGTAGTAGCTGTTCTAATGCATAGAACTTAGTAAATTTCAAAGTTGGACGTGTTTTACCACCTCTCATAATATCCATGCTTTCCAGGATGGGTGTTCACTTTATTCATTGTGTTCATTTCCCTCTCCTCTCCTTAATGATTCTCATAGAGATAGTATAAAGGACAGTGAATTATGCATTAGATTAGGCTCTTACTGCTACGGAGTCTTTAGCACAGGATGACCCCGAATGTGCTGAAAAGTAGTGCCGTGTTTTCACATATAATTCCTATTATTTTTTATGTGGTGTTGATGCTGGCAGGACTTGGTTTGTTTGATTTGGAAAAGCCTATGAAGTTTGATCAAAGCAAATGTATTATAATACAAATGATGATTATGGATTATTAGTAGTAAAGTAATCCAAGCCACAGTGATAGTCACCCAAGGTCACCACCATATAAATAGTGGCTACTTGGTGGCTTTTGTGACTAGAGTTGGTGGTCTCAGTCCTGTTCCACATAGACAAGGGTCCACAACAGGCACACCATCATAACTATTAGAATGCTTGCTGGCAGACTAAGCAGGGAGGCCAATGATTGAATAGGAATGAAGTTGATGATCAAGATTAATAACTGGCTCAGAGAAGAAGAATGGTCTCGTAGTTCTGGCATTAGACAGAGACCAGGGTGCAGTTCCCTTCTCCACCTCATACTTCATGTGTGACCTTAGGCAAGTTACTTAGCTTCTTTCTGTCTCAGTTCCCCCCTAGGAAAAATGGAGATAAAAGCACTTCCCTATCTCACAAGGGTATTGGGAGGATAGATGCACTGAAGATTGTGTGGTGCTCAGATAGTATAGTAATGGAAGCCACCCAACTATCTTAGATAGAAGCTTTAGTCTGTATTTTCAAAAGGATGAATCCAGTGATTATCCCTAGCTATTATGATTTATAACTACTCTCTTGCCTCAAATGGCTTGGGTGTCATTGGCAGGATAGTACAAATAAATCACAAATGTTCAAAATGTATGAAGTTTTTCAGGGGGGCAGGAGGAAAAATACATTCAATCACTTCAATCATTTTTCACTGGTTGCAAGACAAGTTAACTATCATTGGCAGACCTGCATTATCTCCATCAAAGCCTGTATGACCTTAAGCCACCTCAAGTCTGCAGGAATCAAATCTCTGAGCCAAATCCAGACAGGTGCTGAGTCCCTTTAAATGCCAGAGAAGTCAATGGAAATTGCAAGTTTTCAACAGGCACTAAGCATGCCCCTGGATTTGGCTCCTTTTATTTAACAATAATAAATAATATCTTGCACGCACATATATAGTTCCTTTTATTCTGACAAAGTTCTTCACAGATTTTTACATCTGGTATACAGGAACCATGCCCTTCACCCATTACTGAAAAGTGACCAGCACTGAATGGAACATAGCCATTTAAAAGCATGCAGCATGACTACAGTATGGTTTGGGCAGGATGTGTATATAGCAGCAGCATTCGCAATTAAATACCAACGGAAAATTTATAGTAGACTGAATGTAGTGGCCCCAACTAAAATTTGGCTAGGACACTGGCACTAAGAACCCAATCCTTAACAAAAGTGTTGTGGGCTCTTTAATGATCACAAGTGGTCAGGGCCTCAGTTTTTCCTCTCACCAATTTCATGTAAGAAATCATTTCCCTTCATTTAACACAGAGTATGTTGTCTTCATCTTTAACTCTAATCCTGCTTTTAGTGGTGGACCTGCTATTGCAGAGGACAAAAGTAGTGCATTTCCGAGCAGTTCAATATCTGCTTCACAGATTCCAAGGTTTGAGGCTGCTTGGAGACTGGGACATGGTATCAAGATGACCCACACATGCCACCTTGCAAGAAAAGAAATGGATATACTACCAGAAACTGCTTTATCTTTCCTCTCATAATTTGCAACAGGTACTATGGCATTGAAATGATCTGCAAGCAAATCATTTTCTGTCCTACTGGGTACAAAACAGGTGCTGTTCACACTATTGCTGCACAGGTTACATGGTTTGCTATATGATAAGATGTATAGTACTTCTGGTAGCAATTATGACAAACATTTTTTCACATGAACTGAGTTGAGAAACTAAAAAAAAACAAAACAGGACACAAATACAGTCATTTTATTAATTCATTCCAGATATGTGTGTGTCCAGTACGGGGTGAGGAAAAGACAAAAGATAGGGCTTTCTTCCCATTTCAGAGCAAGAGCAGTTGGCTTGCTTGGACAGTTGCAGTTAATACAGTCTCAAAGAGTTGTCCTCAGCATGTAACTATAAAGTCTATGTGTTTTCCCAAAGTGTACTTTCCAATGTGTCTTTTTCCACCCTGCAGCAGACATTTATTCCCATTTTTAAAAAATGGTTGTTTACATAAGAAAAAATCCAAATATATCATTTTTAAAATATGGATATTAAATCCTCCTACTTCTGTGAATCAGTAGATTTTACAACACAGGCCTAAATTTTCAAAAATGACTGCTGATTTTGGATGCCTCAGCTTTTGGGAACCCAATGTGAGACAATTTAGAGGGGTCTGATTTTCAGGATGCAATGAACAGCTGAAAATGAAGGGTGTTCTGAAAATAGAGGATGTTCCCTTTAAGATGTCTCCTTCTGGTCACCCATAATCACAGCCTGAGGTTTTAACTTTTGTTGGAAAAGATTTAAGAGCTAAGTAAAAGAGAGTCATGTTTCTTAGCTGGGATCATTCACACCATGTCATGGATTTTTTTTTTTTTCACATTTGGTTGGGTACATCCATTTTAGCAAGATTTATATAAGTTTTGTTCTTTGTCTCTGCTGTACTGTACATAACTATTGTTATATAATACAGTCGTGTTCCACCCACTTATTGCTGCTTAATATGCATTACAGACCTCCATTTAAGTGTATTTAATGCTCACATACATATTGTATATACATAAAAGCCAAGACATTCAGAATTCAGGCTGAAATTGTGGGGCAATGCTCTGGATAAGTATTCCTTCCTTCCCCCCCCAGCTGAATCTCCTTCTGTAACTTGAATGTTGGGAGGGAGTAGTTATAATGTGCTGTTTCAGAAATTCCCTAATCATTCAATGCTCTTTAGCTGCAGCTTTCATCACCGTTAGTATGGCCCTTCGGCAGAGCTAATCCTAAAGATTTTAGAGGCTGAGTGAAAAATGCCATGAGGCACCAGATCCTGCAAGTACACATGATCCATTCAGGTCCCCATCAGTATTTCTTCCCCAACCACGACGGGTATGTCTACACAGCAAGCAGGAGCCTGTGGCAGTGAGCCTCAGAGCCAGGTCGACAGACTAGGACTTGCACTATGGTTCTAAACATAGTGGTGTAGATGTTTGGGCTCAGGCTGGAGCTCGGGTTGTGAAATCTAGGAGAGGGGTAGGCTTCAGAGCTTGTGCCCAAACGTCTACACAGCTGCTTTCAACACTGCAGCATGAGCCCAAAACTGTAAACCTAGGCTCTGAGACTCACTGCTGCAGTGCTTCCTGTGTAGTCATACCCTAAGAGACCATCAGCCTAAGTCAGGTAGCCCCCCTTGCTCCACCATGTGCTATCTATGAAGAATGAGAATTTACTGTTCTCAGTGTCATGTAGTGTCCCAGCCATTCCACTTTGGTCCCAGTCATTCCATTTTGCCTGGAGTTGGGTCCCCCCCCAAAATGTCCACTGTCCTCCAACTACCCTACACCTGACTATGGCTACTTCCTGCTCTCAAAGGCCTCTGCCTCTTTCTCCTTCCCTTTCTTTTCTTGTCTGTCCTCCTCTATGGGTCTCCTGCCTGCAACCCCAATAGGAGTTTATAGTCAAGGCCTCAGAATACAGAGAGTCTTTAGTTCTTCCATAAGATTCTATCAGTTCTTGTCTCAAATCACTGCAGTGCCAGATCACGTATGCCATGAATTCTGCTTGCAAAACTCATAACAAAACATTAATGAAGCAACCTAGTCACTCTGTGCACTAGAATGATTTTCAGCTTAATGTAACAGCCTTTCAAAAACTTGTTTCCCTCCCCACATTCACTGGTTTCCTGTGTAAGTCACCAACAATCTTCCTTGAGGAAAAAAGCCTATTTAAGCCCAGATTTTGAAGCATCTTTTAGTGAAAAAGGAAAGCGATGAGCAACCAAAACAGATGAGACAAAACTGTGGTGACAAGTAGGATATACCATACTCATATGATGTGAAAAGACCTCAGATGCTCTGCTAGGAAGATTGAACTGAGAGGACTGAACTTCAAAGATTGAACTGATAGGATGTTATAGCTGAGTTGCCAGATGGCAATGCTCCAAATTATATAACACCTGAATGACACCCTCATTCTGTGAAAATCTTTTCATGCTCGTGGATGAATAGACAATTCTATGACCCATTACTTTCAAAACTCCACCTGCTGACCTAGGACTGAGGTTGTCAGGTGAGTTTGAGTCTCAAACAAATAGTTTTCAGTCTGAGTTAGAGCACACAACTTTCAAGGATTTTATAACTGAGAAAGCAAAAAAAAAAAAAGATATTTTGGAGGAAATAGTGTGGACACTGCATGAAACAGAAGGGAAGAAGTATTAAAAAAAACCATTTGGGAAGCAGAAGGTCAGTGTCTGTTGTTACATACAGTGGCTTCTAGTCTCTCTCTTCTCATAACAATAAAGTGAAACAGGGAAGCAAAGTTTTTGAACTTTAATGAGCTCATTGCTTTGTGCCAGGGTTAGTTTTCTTCTTTTTAAAACAAAAGGGTTAAAAATCAAAAAACTTTTCTTCAGACATTGGAATATTCTTTAGCTGGAAAGATATTAGCATGTATTGTCCTCAGAACTCACATGCATCCACAGTAACAAGTAGAACTTCTGTTCCATGAGTCTGGTAAACTACTGATATCTAACTGGTAAAAAAGGAAAGCAAGCCCTGGTTATGACGACTCCACTTCCTACTCACACACATACCTCCTTCTCAAGTCTAGAATTTCTTTTACAAACACTTCATTTACTGAAAGAGTTAACCGCTTCAATATCTAATGGGTGCCTTACCTCTGCTGCATCTTTCATATCCTTAACATCTCAGGCCCTAATGTTTCATCTTTGGTGCAGTGCAGCAGAAAGGGAAGAGTTAGTTTATATATCATACTGCCAAACCAGGAAAAAGTTGTACAAAATCTCCCCCAGACAGACATCATAGCTCTGCTGTGTACTGCTCACATGCAGAGGAGGTCTGTTTAAAAAGGAATAAATGGCATGGCAATTGTGTCACTATGTGTCTATACTATTATGGTCACCACTTTTACAAGACTATGATAAATTTTATACAACGTATGCCTTGTGAGGTATCATTTGAAAACTCAACCTGCTGAACATTATTGTCACAGTAAATTATGTGTACCAACATTGAAAGTAAAGTTATAATTTTCTACTGTATAACATACTGTAATATGCTCCAAGTTTAGGAAAAGCAGTCCCAAACCAGTTTCTCAGGACCAAGGGACAGGCCAACACCCTGAGCTATCACTTGCTTAAGCGGCCATTCTGCAGCCGGGGAAAAGGAGTAAACACGAAACTTACATTTCATCATGGGGACTGCTCAAACCTCATGTCCACGAGAGACCATGTATGCATGGGAGTCCATGCACCCCAACTGGAAGTAATCCTCAAAGATGGGAGAGTGGTACAAGAATGAGAGACAGTGGCCTCCAATTCCCTCTCACTCCCACCCCACATGTCTGCTCCTGGCAGCTACAATCCTCAAAAGACAAAGAAACCACCATTGAACTCAGGAAGGGGTGGTCCTAGCTGGAAGGCTTTTCAGCTAGTACAGACTGCAGCAGCATATGCGGAGATAAAACCTTTTGCTTTTAAGTTCCTTTAGCTTGTTAAATACTAGCTTGTGTTTTTCTTTTTGTAACTAATCCTTTTATGCATCATTGCTTGTAATCACTTAAAATCTATCTTTCTGTAGTTAATAAACCTATCTTATTGTTTTATCTTAATGAGTGTGTTTGGATTGAAGTGGGTAGGCAACTCTATTTGAGATAGCTAGGCTGGTGCACTATCATTTTCCTTTGAAGAAACGATGGACTTTCTATGATTTTTTTATTGTTCAGAAGGGTACTGAGCAGTACAAGATGCTCATGTCTAGGAGACAAGGCTGGGACCAGGAATTTGCAGGTGTCACCCTGAATATAATTCATGAGTGACTGCTCAGAGCACTCCCAGCTAAATACATGAGCAAATTTACATGCTGAAGGCTGTGTGAACAAGTCAGGAGAGGATGTTCGGACAGCAAAGCAGTGTCAGAGGCATTCCAGGCTAGAGAATTAAGGGGACACAGCTGTTCAACAGTCCAGATTATATCCTGGGGAATGTCACTGTCACATTGTGCTGGACTCCTCTGGCCAACTCTTCCACTACACTCTAAAACAAATACATCTTTCATCTGTGTTTATTTTCTTTTCCCCAAATCCCTTTTGTGACTGAGACTCACCAAGAAAATTATCCTGGTAACCCCTGTGTAACAGAAGGTAGGAAAAGAGGACATATTTGCTTAGCCAGTAGTAGTTGAGTGTTACATGATTTTTGTCCTTCAGTTTTCTCATCCACTCATGATTCAAAGCTAAACCACACAGGTTGGTGTATCTGTAGATCTGTGCCCTCTGAGAGGAAGCATCCTGTGACAGCTGTAAGCTACTAAGCAAAAAGTTGAATAAGATGTTGTTGTGTATATTTTATCCACAGTAAACCATGGCGTTTTATCCACAGTAAACCATGGCGTTCTTAGCAATCAGGTGTCCACATCACAGAATGGCCATACTGAATGGTAGTAGCTCACATCCTTCCTGGCATTCCCTGTGCGACACTCTGCTGAGGCAGTATGAGGAAGGCTGTACTGTATTTCTACTCCTGTCTATGATTTGCCTTTATAGTGGACAGAAAACTTCGATTTCCAGAGCTGTCAATCGAGCATTAGATTCAAATGAACATTTATTTATTTATTTATTTAATAAAATGGATGGATAGTTTTATGGCCATGAGTGGCACTTGTCCTTACTCATGCTGAAAAAAAGAGTAAACAAACCCCATGCTTTAGGGCTTAGTCTGGTCTCCCACAGAGATGACGGAGAATTTTTTTCTCTTCTCTGGAGCATTCCATAAGTGGCTGTGTGTATTGTGAGGGAGAAGAAATTACCTTCACCAGGAACATTTAGCATTGGCTACCACAAAGGCAGGCAACTGGATCTGATGAATCAATGATCTGATCCAATAAGGCAAACCCTCTCTTTCAAGTTCTTTTATACGCACTTTGTGTTGCAACTTATGCTTTCATCCCACTATATTCTCCTGTCAGACAACTTTGCTAAGAACTGCAATCTGCTTTATTTTTATAAATAAATGGCTTCTGCATTTAGATTCCCATTACAAGATGGTAGGGGCTCTAAACCTCCTGGTACCTTGAAGAATTATCTAGAATTTACTGCAATAACTACTATAAGAACATGCAAGATTTTCCTACCACAGCATCTCCTACCCCGAAGCCAATTCTTTAAAATGTAGGCATGGATAAGAAACAAACAAAATGGTGGCTTTATCTTGCTTTCTGCAAAAGTCCATGGGAGGAGAAATGAAGAAGATAGAGGACCAACCCAGTTCTAATTCACAAAACTAACACCTAAGTATAAATAGCCATCAGTGGAGATGGCTTTGAAAAGAGACAACTTTGAAAAGCATATGAAAGATGGTGGATTCCAGGGCACACAGAGCACTTTCTAGGTGAGAAAAATCTAGTAACAAAATTCAGTGTCGTTAGTCTGCATAACAAGTCAAAAGCGGTCTTATGATATTCTTGAGGCGGAGGAGAGGTTAAGGCTAATAAACTCCTCACCAATAAATTAAAAAAAAAGAGAAGGAAAAAAGTTATATGCAAGCAATAAATATGGAGGGGAAAACACCCCTAAAATTTAAGATTGGAGAGATTGTTGAAGAGCTCAAGAGGTATTATACAAATATTTACGCCTCCAAATTATAATAAGCTAATGGAGAAGTTAATGGACTATATTAATGGGGTTAACATCTCCAGGTTAACTCAGGATAACTGATAGACTTTAAAAGACCAATGGAGGAAGGGGAGGTCATAGACATGATTAAATTAATGCCAACAAAAAAATCCCTAGAAGCAAATGGGTTCTCAGTATTGATGATGACATCAGATATATCTTCGGGTAAACTAATCACTACTAAATGATTTTTAGAGAGCAGGGAGATTTCCAAAACAACAAAAAAGGCAGATATAGTAGTAATACCATAGTCACCAACACACAAACTGGTGTGTGGCCCATGCCGGTCAATCTCGCTTTTTAATATAGATATGAAAATATTTTCAAAGACTCTGGTTAGAAGAATAAAAGCAGGCCTTCTTCGGTTAATACACATAGATCAAACTGGTTTCAGATATAAAATGGACAACTGATAACATTAGATGAACATAAAAGTAATTCATAGGATGCACAATAAAAATAAATCAAGACCTACTGTTATCCTTAGGCATTGAGAAGGGATTTGATAAGGTACAGTGGAGAAGGGATTTGATAAGGTACAGTGGCATGGAGGTGGGCTTTGGAGGCAATATGAAGAGTTGGATATATATTATAGTACTCTCTCTCTAGGATAAAAGTTAATGTGGTATACTCCAAAGAAATTAAAATAGAAGGAGGATCCAGACCATGTTGTCCTCTACTCCCCTTGTTGTTTTTCATCTTTATTGAACCCTGGCACATGTTTGTATAGTGCGCAGCACAATGAGGTCCTGGTCCATAACCAATATTCCTAGGTGTTACAATAATAATCCTCATCTAGCCCTTATATGGTACTTTTCCTCAGCAAATCTCAAAGCACTTCACACAGACTTTAATTTATTTATCTTCATGATACTCTGAGGTTGTGGAGAATTATTATCCTCATTTTACAGATGTTGAACTGAAGCACAGAGAGGCTAAATAACTTGCCCAAGTTCATACAGGAAGTCGACAGCAGAGCACAGAATTGAACCTGTGCTTCCTAAATCCTAAAATAGCGCCCTAAGCACTGGGATATTAAAAAAAAAAAATTAAACACTGCGTGGAAACAAACAACAGGATTTTAAACATATATTTAGTGCACGGATGTTTTTTAATCTAACACTCACACAAAAGGGACACAACCATGTGTCAAAAATGACACCTCAGATCTGGAATCTGATACAGATCAGAGGTAGACCCTTCCCCTTCCTCTTTACAGACATCAGAAATAATACAGAATTTCTACTAGGGGTTTCTAATCTAATATCTAGTGCCTGAGAGGGAAAAGGGGGCACAACCATCAGCCAGCTATTCTGTGATGATACAATTATGGATATTAATAACATCAAAGAATTCATAGGAAATATTAATATAGCAATTCTGGTTTAAATGCAAGTAAAATACTACATCAAATCCCAAGTAAAAAGTCCAAGTTTCAGGAGACCTTTAACAAAGAAACAAACACAAATTACAGGAAAGGTCACCCGAAAGGGCCTGATCTCTGCATGATATAACAAATTATTTTTGATGGATCAAGAAGATAAGACTGGCTTTATGGAAAAATGGGAAAAGGGTCTCAATCACTTTGGAACAACAGGAAAATATTAGGAGGAAGGCCAAAGCCTCATCTGTTTGTGTAGCCACTAAGGATGAAGTAGATTTTATAATGTATGGTCAGCATTTTTGGAATTTGAATAAAATAATGGCACAGATACTGGTAAGAGGTTGACCAAACTCAGCTGGGGCTCTTAAAGGTAACAAATACAGGTTATGAATAAGATTTGTTAAGACTTGTATGGAAAGTTTGTGTATAATAATAATCACAAAAATAAAAAGGTTTTCTATATGTGACAGGGTAAAACACCCAGAAAAAGGTTAAGGTCTGCCTGTCTGTCACATGACTCAGCAGCGGACTGAAGGAAGGGATGTCAAGTGTACTTTTTTTGGTGCAGAGAGAGACCAGGGGAAAGGCCTTTGGGCACTGCAGCCTGCTTTAGTCAGGGGAATCACTTTGTTTGGTTTACTTCAGGAGTTTTTGTGTTTGAATAATAAATTGTGCTCTGAGGCATAGGCCTGAAATAGATTTGGGCATGGCATTGGTTCTTTCCTGGAGTGCTGAGTGATATAGATGGAAATAGTAAGCTGGTGGGCTACCTATCTATCTATATGCATTGCTATAGAAGAATAGACAAATGATCCACTTTGTGGAGTCTCCTGTAACTGACTGAAGCTAATGCCTGATTCTTCAGAGGAGAATGCAAAGCCTCTATGAAACGTCTATTTGTGCAATACTTATTAATGTGTGTGAACAAAAACATGTTTTGAGTCCAGTTGACAGGGCTAGATTAAGACTACATGGGGCTCAGCTCCACCAAAATTTCAGAGGTGTTAAAATAACCTTATTTCCCCCTCCACAATGACAAACTTTCTTCCTTAACCCCACACCTGACACACTTTCCTGAATATCTGCTTCCTGTGATTGACTCCTGTGGGTTTCTCAGAGCTAACCACACTGTGGTAGGGTATCTAGGCAGTTCCTTCTCCACACCCGTGCTTGTTTGAGGGTGACCAGAGTGTTGGAAGTGTCTGCTTGTGATCGCTCACAAAGGTACTAAAATGCTACTGAGTCTTTGGGATGAGAGATCACTGCTCAACTCCCCATGCCTGATTTCAGGAAAGAGGACCTGAGTGTTGATCACCTTACTCAACACTGAGGCATGAGCACACGTGTGCGCGCGCGCATACACACACACACACACACACACTGGGTGGCAGACGTTTTGGAGCATGAGCTTTCATGGGTGAATACCCACTTCGTCAGATGCATGTAGTGGAAATTTCCAGGGGCAGGTATATATATATGCAGGCAAGCTAGAGATAATGAGGTAGTTCAATCAGGGAGGATGAGGCCCTGTTCTAGCAGTTGAGGTGTGAAAACCAAGGGAGGAGAAACTGTTTTTGTAATTGGCAAGCCATTCACAGTCTTTGTTTAATCCTGAGCTGATGGTGTCAAATTTGCAGATGAACTGAAGCTCAGCAGTTTCTCTTTGAAGTCTGGTCCTGAAGTTTTTTGTTAGTTTATAAGGTGCCACAGGACTCTTTGCTGCTTTTACAGATCCAGACTAACACGGCTACCCCTCTGATACTGGGTGGCAGACTCTTGAAGGAGGATTCTACATTCCTAAATTTGGAGATGACCTATTAACTTAGGTCCTGGATTTTGGTGCTTCACAAACTCCGTTATTTTGGAAAATTAATTTGGAAAAGTGGTATAGGAGCACTTACATTTCTTAGGTGCTTTTGAAAATCCCACCCTCTATCCTAATCTGATGTCACCAGCCACTGACTCACTAATGCCCTAAAGCATGATGAGTGGCAGTGTAATGGGTAAGGCACTGAATGTATCAGGAATGAAGGCCTGCAGTAGATCCAGTCTCCAGGCAACTTAATGAGTACTGTATTGCTGGCCTGTAATAGGCTGCCTGATTGGCTATGCTGCTTGATTGGTTGGAAAACCAGTAGACCGATTCTTAAGCCGATGGGCAGCAGCAGTTTACTGGCTGTTCAAAGCTTTCGCCCATGGCTGCGATAGCTCCTGTGTATGTCTGTTCCCAGCCTTGCTCTCACTTTGGACCCAGGCCTGCTCCTGCCTTGCTTTACTCCAGGAAACCTGGTCCTGACCCTCAGTTCTGATTTCTGACTCTAGCTCCGACCCTTGGCTCTGATTCCTGCCTACTGCCTTCTGCTCTGACCACTAAACCTGACTGCCCACGTCCCACTCACTGACAATCTGAGCAGTCCCAAACACAAAACAATCAATCAGAAAAGTAGAGTTGCTTCAGTGAGCACAAATCCCACAAAGGCCAATATCTCTGTGACAGATAGTGGGAGCCCTACAGACCTGTACACCCCTACCCTGCTCTGTTCCCATTGCTCCCCAGCCACAGGGGGAGGCATCACCATACAGGGAATAGTCATGGACTTTCCTGCAGCTGGGGGAGGTTCCCAGAGATGGGTCTGATCTGATCAAGGGAGCAGCCCCTGAAAGATAAGAGAAAGTCCCATCTCTCCCCAACCCGGCCCAGACTAATAGGAGGAGCCCAACACATGGTATGAGTGTAGTTTGGGCAAGGCGGGGGGGGGGGAAGGGGCAGGGATGAGTGTTCCCCCCCCCAAGCTGCAAGCCTTAGGGAAGTGTGGCAGTGGCTCCAGCGGGGGCTGCACTTTGTGGCAGGAGAGCCGATTACCATTACCAGGTCCCCCGTTGTGATGCACAGCCCCTGCCAGCACTGCTCCGTGCCTGCCTGAGGCTTGCAGCGCCAACCCCTAGTTCCCAAACTATGCCCATGTTAAAAAGTGGGGGAGCATGGCTCCCAGCTTCCCCGGTTCTGGCACCACTGCCCCCCCCCACTTCTATAAAGGTTCTCGTGCCCTCATCCCAACTCTGCCTCTCCCTGGCTCTGGGCCCACCGCTTAAGGGTCAAAGGGGTCTTGGGCTGTGTGTGTGTGTGTGTCGGGGAACCACAGCGCCCCCTACCCATGGGGCCCTGGGCAGTTACCCACCCGTAAGGCAAGCCCTGCCCCCCCTCAAAGTGATAATCTCCCCCATATCATCTGACCCTCACATCTGTGCTGCCTGCTGTTCTCCAACTGCTCAGCTCTGAAAGCAGCACCTCCATCAGCAGCCTGGTTCCTCTGCAGTGCACCCTGGATGTTCTCTTGAGAGGATTCACCTCAGCACCTACCCTGATTCATCCAGATCCCTTTAAGCCATTTACGATTGAGGCTGACACCTCAAATTTTCTATAGGTGCATTATTGTCTCAACATGTGGACCCCTGCATCCAACTCAACCTATGCCTTCTATTCTTAGAAAATGACTAGTAGAAAAAAATTACGATACTTGGTACAAGGAGCAATGCCTATCAAGGCAGCTTTCAAGGAACACTGCCACCTCCTGGTTACTGACTCCTACCCTAACCATGAGGGCTGACTCCTGCTCTAACCACTGGGCATGATGACCCATATCCTGGTCACTGACAGAGACAATATTATATATGGATTATTTCCCCTTTTCCTTCAGTCTACTCTTCTGTTGAAGTACAGGCCAGAGCTCAGTCCATTTAGGACAAAGATTTTATATCATATAGACATACACTCCTGCCCTCAAGTTAAAAGAATTGCCAGTGACTGAGTATCAGAGCTGAAGTAAACTGTAAATAGTGTAAACTTAAAGGACAGCACTGGCTACCACTGCCCTCTACTGGGAAGAGCTAGAACTGCACAACTCCAAGCCATTGGCTCTACACTGCTCTCAGAGATTTCCCCTTTGCTCAAATGGTAAGGGTCATGTGCTGTTAGAGTAGGAGGATCTGAATTTTATCTCCCCCATTGCTATGAAGTTCTAAGCATCCAAGATCTGCAGCATAGCCCGTTAAGTGGTCACAGATTTGTAACATTAAAAGCTGAGTAAGCTTCTTGTCTTAAAAAAATGTAATAGATCTTGAATGATTAATAGAAAGGGTGGTAGGAAAAAGTTAAGCCAGATTCTATAGAAAATGCTTATTGCTGACCATGTGCTATCAACTAGATGATATTATGCCTTTAAATCTGGCATGATTATGATTTTCTCCAACAACATCCAGTTGTGTGATGAACAATGTTGGCCTCTGAGGCAGGAACCTCTGATATGCGTCACTTCTTACCTCAAGAAGACTGTTTATCAGAGTTATCAGTGCTGGCTGTTGAAAATTCAGCCTGCTATTGTTACATACTCAGAGCACGCTGTCTTCCAAAACACCAGAGCAGACCTGACAGACAGGCTGTAGGGACTGTTTCAATGTATTGTACTAGAGGGAACTCTTGCGAGGAACAGGCCAACTCCATTCATTCAATTTCCTTCTGAGTTTAGAATGTCTGATAGAGCGGATAGTGAGAGGAAGTTTCTTCTGCAAGAAGTCATTAACTAAAGCAGCAAATGTAGATAGAGGAAATAATCAATGCTACATATTGGAAACAGAAGCTCAAAGAATAACTTGTTTACAGTGTAAGTTGCTGATTTTGTTCCTGACTGCTGTTCAGCCTAATAATTACAAGGTGCAAAGATAAAAACCTGGCACATTGACCTGGATCCTGTGATGTACATGTTGGAATCAATAACTATTTGGCATTAGTTAGTTAGCTCTGAGTCCCATGGACAAGAAAGAGAGAAAACTGTAATTGGAATCATACGTTTTACCATAAAAACGCTCTTTAATGATAGATTAGAAAGCAATACTAATTAAACTTAGTTACAATATCTGCTTTGCTACAGTCAGAATGGATTTTGTTAATTTATTAGGCAGAAGTGTTAAAAAAAAAAAAGGCATGACCTCATCACAAAAGGTAGTGATTCTGGAGCATTCCCCAAACAGAAGTAGGTATTTAATTTATTTATTATATATTTATTTATAAAACAGGAGTAGTTATTTGGTGATGTGCATTTAAAATTATATCTAAATCTGCTTTTGGTATTGGGTTATTTCTTAAAATACAACTCCTGTTAGAAAGAAAAATGATTTTCCTAGCCTTTGCCAAAGCAAAGAGAAGTTTGGGGGCTCCTGATTACTAAACTTTAATTAATGATTATAAAGTGCTTTGATGATTATAAGCACTATACCATGGCTATGCATTGATATTATAGATCAGATATATAATCCTCTTCTTTATTTCTTTATTGAGTCTGAGTTTATGGCACAGAATGTCCTGGTGCCAGTAAGATTTCACTGTTGCCGACCACTCATGTGAACAGCAAAACATAGCACCAAGAGGATTCTCCTCCAGGATACAACACAGTGTATGGGGTCATTTAATGTTTTGTTTTGATTTTTACTCTTAAAAATTTTTAAATTACACTTTTTAGATCCCTCTTCTCTCATTCCACACCCACACTTTGGTATCTCCCACACATCAGGGCCCTTGCAAATGGACTGCCTCGTATTTAGCCCATACACAATTCTTTATACTTTTCAAAACTTTGCACACAAACATTAATCAATCTTTCCAACACTCTGGGTTATCTCTGTTTCCCAAATTGGGAAACCAAGGCACAGACTAAGGTCCTGAAACACACCAGTAAGAATGATAATAATAAAAAAGGCAGGATTAGAACTTGGTCTATGCTGAAAGCAGATCTCCATCTGTCTACCCACCAGTTAGGCAATAAAATGACCAAAGACAGCTTACACCCCTTCACGAAGCCCTGTATTCCCCTGCCTTTCTTAATCTTACCTTGCCTTCTACTAGGCCTCATTTAAAATAGCTGGTTGGCACTCCTGTCCAGACTCCAGGTTACTCCTACTCAGAGATCACTACAGAAGTTGAGAACTGATGGTCCCAATTCCCCCCTACCCTTCTGGCAGAGGAAGCAAGAAATGCAGTGTGGAAATGCTCTTTGAGTAACATGGAATTTCAAGTGAAGATACATGGTGCTGTAATTTTTTTGTTTACTTTAATTTTACACTTAGTTTTTTAAAAAACTATCTTCAAAGCCAGCTATTTTCAGTTTTAAACAGTCTTTGGGTAAAACACTGTGATATAATTGGCTTCTTTGCCTTTTCCTGGCAGTTGCTCAACTGTCTGTGAACTGAATGTAATGCAGGAATTAGAGGGATCTCCACTGAACAAGGATTGTTTGTTATTAGTTTGTGCAAACCTTTTTTTTAATAGGCTGAAATATAGTCCAAGTGCCTCCGAAACCTCAGTGGGATTACACTGACTGCATCAGTACATAGTGACTAAAGAAAACAGAGACAGATAATTATATATTCTAATGATGCTTGTTTCTTTAGTAGATGCACTTTTTAGTTATTTCATAATATTGGCTCTTACACTTCTCAGGCAGCCAGAGATGATTTCAACTGACTTGACTATGACATTTCCTTTCTGAGAGATTTTAAACCTCTTTTCACAGAGGCTTCCATTACACACACACTGTGCCATACACCATAGGACAGCCGTTATGAAGGCAGAGCGAAATGCAGACCAGAGGCTGTTTTATCAAAACAAAGGGACCTTCCTTTATAATCTAGACTAGCTAAAGGTGAATAGAAAGCTAAATAAGTACCCACACAGCATCAAATCCCTGACTGTAAAAGCGGTGTGACTGACAGGTGGATGTGCTAGCATTTGGCAACGCAGTCACCATCCTGACAGGTAGATCAAAGTTCAATGTTTTCCCTTCCGGAACCGAAAAACAAAAGCCTTTGTTGCAGTATGGTACTAACTGTTCTTCCAGAAGATGTTTCACAGAATCATCCATGAGCACAAGGAGTTTGATGGCTTGTCTGACCGCTGGCTCCTCTGATAGCATATTGCTCCCTCATACTATGCTACAGTACTAGTTTAGTATTGAGTCAGGGAAACGAGAGCCAATTATCTACAGCACTCCTTTAATACCACCTACATAGAGATCTTACATCCATGTGAAAGTTCTATTCTACTTCACCTATAAGATCTAATAGGATCACAGCACAAAGGAGTATTGTGGCACTCTGGTTAAATGTCTTACTCACTAGGGCTGGTCGAAAATTTTCCCTCTAAACTGTTTTATGACGGAAAATTGGGTTTTCAACTAAACATTCTTTTTTAAAAAACAAAAAAAGAGCTGTTTTCTGCAGAAAATTTGGATTTTGCCCAAAGACCACAAACACTCAAAAAACAAAAAAAAAAATCTGAACACTGAAAAATTTGATTCAGAAATGCTACCATGGTGTTTCATGGGAGTTTTAGTTTGGCTACCTCATGACCCCATTTTCTAGGCCAAGTTTGCCAACTGCGTTACATCTCTCAGGATGCATGTAGGCCAGGAACTCCCATGATGCATTGCAGTGGTTCAGCAAGAGGGGAGATTGTGGTACATAATGGAAGATGGAGTCCACCCCAGGAGTCCAGCCCACAGAGCAGAATGGGGACAGGCAGAACCAGAACTACACATCTCATGGGGCACGTCAGCAGAATTTCTAGACTGAAACTTTTGGTTTCCAACCAAAAACTTTTCAGGCAGAAATTTCTAGGTTTCAGCCAAAAGTTTTCATTTTTTGTTTTTTTCCCTGAAAAATTATTTGAATTCAAAATTTTGATGAAAACAATTTCTGTGGTCAAAATTTTATGAAGGAAATTTCATCCCCCACCCCTTCCCTCAACAAGCTCTAATGCTCACCAGTTACAAAAAAACAGACAGTCATATATTAAAGCTTCCCTCCAAATGAATCATAATTGGTCCTGTTCATTTGTAGCCATCGGGGGGGGGGGGAGTATGAACAGAAATATACATATTCCCACAAGCACTCACGTGTGTGTCAGTGTAGAAAACTGCAGAGTAACAGGGGTTAAAAAGAACACTGTCAGATCAAATTTGGCACAACATTTCAGTTTTGTAAAAGCAAACTTCTGCAAAACCCAAAGTCAATAGAAATGTTTCCATTTAAAAAATCCAATAGAAACATGTTATTTTAACAAATAAACATTCCCCTCGTTTTTTAAAGCCAGACTTCTAACACTGCAGTATTTTGCTAATGCATGAGAACTTAAAGGCAAAACTGAACAGAAACTGACTATAAACAAAAGGGAAAGTCACTGCATGCATTGCCCACACTGAGAGAAATGCAGATAGTAATCTAACAGGAAAAGAATATCAAGTAAATTCACTTTTTCAAAATTCTTTTCATTTTGATAATCTAAGGCATCATAAAAAGCACAAGGATTAATATTGTCTGAAACAGAGTTTATCCCAAGATTCCCCCTTTAAAAAGAATTAAAGTAATTATAAAATGGCTATTTGTTTCATGCAGTGTTGTAGCTGTTTCAATCACAGGATATTAGAGAGACAAGATAGGTGAGGAAATATTTTGTATTGGTCCAATCTAGCTTCTGTTGGTAAGCGAGACAAGCTTTTGTGCTTACCTAGAGCTCTTCCTCAGGCCTGGGAAACTTAATCAGAGTGTCACAGCTAATATAGAGGTGTGGCGATAGAGTGTAGCTATGGCCCCCACTTCCTCCAGAACTCCTTGCATGGGGCATGTCTGCAGATGTGCTCCCCAGCAGTTCTAGAGACATTGCACCTTCCTCGTGCCTCCTGCTGGAGTAGGGCAGCTCTGCACTCTTTCCTCAGGTTGGGTCTGGGCTTAAACTGACTCTAATTCGTTACCTAGTACACAGTTATAGCTTGAAACAAGAAGCTATTGCCCTTGAGTCTTTATCCAAAATACTATTCAAATGGATTGAGTATTTTATATTTTTGGCCACTGACAACTCATTGTCTCTGACTTAGCCCCATTCACAGCTAAAAAGCCACTTAAATACTTTATTGTTTTCTACAGCTGCAATATGAGTGCCTCAAGAATTCATATCATCCCTGAAGGACATTTTTCTCCAACCGAGTCCTTTTAAAATAACTTATTGAAGATACCTCCCCACAGAGTTGAGTGCGCACTGTATGTTCCTATCTATCATTCCATAACAATAATAAGGGTTGGGTGTGCAGAAGAGACTAATTTTTCAGTTCCTTTCCACGCAACAAAGTTTCATCGGGGGGTTGGATGTCTCAATGGGATGCAGAGCCTTTCTCCCACAGAGGTTTGCTGCTCTTCATCTCTGGCCCTGGATGGTAGTGAATGAAATTATGAGGCCTGTGTGAGATGAATCTAATCTAAGAGCTGTTCTTACTGCACTAGTCAAGCATCCACACCACATAGCCCCCAGTACAACTTGTGACTCTTGTGGACAGCTTCAGAAGGAAGACCAAAAAGCAGATGGGCACAGAGATTGAGCTGCTTAATTATTCCTAGAGGGGATCTTTTTATGTCCAGGAAGAAGCACAATGGCCACACAGCATAGAAGGTTGCATTGTTAATGCCCATCCTGTGACCGTTCTGTGGATGGAGGACTTGGGTCTCCAGAGCTGTCTGTCCCAACACCTTTCTAAATTTATTATTGGAAATTCACTTAAATTAAAAAACAAACAAACAAACAACAATAAAATAAAAAACACAACTAGGAAATATTAAGGGGGAAAAAAAAGATGTGTGGTGTTTCGGTTTCAAAAACAACCCCCCACCCTTTCCCATCCCTCTGCAGTGTGCCAAGAACCTTTCTAACTCACATCTGCCTTTGGTTTCCTCTCTGTTTATTCAGTCACCAATTATCAGGAGACCTCTTGTTTTGTTTCAGTGAGCTGAACAATTTGAAGCAACTGTGGTAGCTAAGATGGCTTAGACCAAACACAGATCCCAAAGAAACTGGATTGAATTAAAATAAAAATTTTCAACAACAGCAACATTTTCTCTCCAAACTGTTCTGAGAATTATTGTATGATGATTTTCCCCCACCTAATAAACAATACACAGACTTCAAAGGCCTTGGAGTTTGTTTTCATACAATCAACAGTAAATGAGATTAGACATGTTGATTTATGCTCCCGCAATTCCTTTTTTTTGAAAGAAAATGAAAATATGTTAACAATTAAAATCAAATGAGCTTGGATACTTCTGGTTCCTAAAATAATAAAATGGATGATTGAATAGTGTGCTTGTCTAAAAAATCCTCTGGAGGAAATGTGCCATCACAGTAAGTGCCCTGCATCTCACAAGTGGTCATATGTTCTACTTTTCTTTATTACTCCAATTAAACCAATGGAGCCACAGCCACCATACCACTCCCTGATGGTGGCAAGGCTTCAACAGCTGAGCATCTTTCACTCATTTTCTCTTTGTCTCTCCACCAGAGCTCTGACAGTGCCTACCACTGATACTGCAGCATGTGCTAACTGAACACTGGACTAATTATTTCCCCATATCTGGTTTCCTCCAAGTCCCCACATCTCCTTCTTCTACTTCTTTTTCCTCTTTCTCCAGAACAGCCATGTGGTCTCTTTAACTGTAAGTTCAGAATGGTTGGAAGTGTTAAGAGTTGGCAACTCTACTGGAGCTTTTCAAATATGAAATAATGCCAGCATAATAATGGTTTTATTGTATAGCAGGTACTTACTGGAGACTCTGTACCTGATTTCTGGAAATCAAAAGGGGGAAAAGGTCACTAGAGAATCTTGGCAGGGGAGTCAGCACAGATGGGGGTAACATTTCACGCTGTGCTTACAAACACAGTGACCTATCTCTTGATCCACAGGGCTCTTTGGATGATTAATGAACCAGAGTAGATTCTGAAACCAGATTAGATGCCAATGAACTTTGATTAGCTCATTATTACAAAGGCGCTGCTTTTGAAAGATTTGTGAGTGACTGGGAGAGAGGAAAGAAGTTTAAAATAAAAGGGTGTTTTCTTATTGGTGGCGTATTTTGTGTGTGTGTTTTGGTTTTTTGCACTTACAAATCATTTCTTCAACATGAATTTAAATATGGAGTTTGCTGTGTGGCCTACACAAGGAATTACATCAAGAGCCACAACATTCTTGCCAAATCTTCAAAAGTTAATACTACCTTGTGAGTCACAGAGCACACAGATTCTCACTTCCCAGCTACCTATGCCTGAAATTGGCATTCAGGGTGAGTATTTAAATCAGGCCTGCACAACATATGGCCCGCTGACCGCATATGGCCCTCGTGGGCTCACTGTGCGGCCTGCAGGGGGTTAGTAGGCAAGCGGCGGGGTGGGGCAAGCCAATGGCTGGCTGGCTGGTTGGCTGGACGGCCAGCAGGTGGGAGGGGTGTTGAAGAGGCCAGTGGCAGGCTGGGGAGTGAGGGTGAGCCAGCAGTGGCGGGGGGGGGGCAGCGGCAGAAAGTAAGAGGCCAGCGGCGGGCAGGCAGGTGAGCTAGCGGCGGGGGGAGCAGGCGAGCTGGAGGCAGACAGGCAGGTGAGCCAGCGGCAGTGGCGGAGAGAGGGGCTGAGGAGGCGAGCGGGCGGTAGGGGGTGAGTAGGCGAGCTGGGGAGGGTGGGGTGCTGAAGAGGTGAGTGGGCAGGCAGTGGGAGGGGGTAGGTGAGCCGGCAGCTGAGGAGGCGAGCGGGCAGGCAGTGGGAGGGGGGCAGGTGAGCTGGCGGTGAGGGAAGGAGGCTGAGGAGGTAAGTGGGCGGCAGGGGGTGAGTAGGTGAGCCAGGGGAGTGGGGGGATGATGAGCCAAGCGAGCGGGTGGGCAGTGGCAGGGAGGCTTTATACTGGGGGTGGAGGGGAAAGGCGAGTCGCGAATTGGTGGCTGACCTGTTCTACTGATCTTGTCGCTCATAAAAATTGGTCCTTTTTGCTGCTTTTCTCTGGGCTGGGGGTTGTCCCAATGCTGCAAAGAGGGTATTCACAAAGGAAGGTGCTTGCTTCTAACCCCAAGGCCATCAGTATGTCTGCTCTTCTCTAGTCAGCCCACTTGACAAGTTTGATTGTCCTTGGTCTGGCCCCCAGCCCCTCTCCAAGGGTTGCAGCTGTCTGGAGGTGCTGCCTTCCAAGTCTTCCTCATTCACACCTCATTCATTCAACAGGGCAATTGATTACAAATTGGGGGGAAGATCTTATTCTACTTCTAACAAAAAGAAATGTTTTCTTTTACCTTAATTATACTACCTTAGGGGCCCACTATAACATATTACCAAGGTTCAATACTGCTGTTTCGGCAGGGTGGCACTTGGAAAGGAGGGTTTGTTTCTGCGAGGCGGGCAGCGCTGGGGGGGGGTGTTTTGAGGGGGCTGGGCAAAGCTGAGGGGGGGGCGTGTTTTGGCGGGAGCCAAGGGTTTTGGCCCTCAGCTGTTTTCTTTGGAGTAATATGGCCCTCACCGCCTTACAAGTTGTGCAGGCCTGATTTAAATCTAGAAAAGAAGTGTTGGTTCATTTTTAATCCTCTCTGTGTGTTTAGAATGTCCACTTTATTCTACACAGCTCTTAAGAGTTTTAATACATCAACAAACCTTCCTTTAATGCAAATGTGGATTTAGACAGAAATTCAGGAAGTTAGATAAATGCCAGATTGATGGCAGTTGTGGGTATGAGTGGACACACTATTTACTATGATTCCTCATGTAGGGATAATGATACTTACCCACTTTGTAAAATCCTGTGAGAGCAAAGGATGAAAAATGCTATATACATACTAGTGTATTGGGATGTATTGGGATTATCCCAGGACGAAGCACCACATTTTGGTCTGTGCTACCCTGTCCCCTGGGTTTATGTGACTTCTTTCCTAGAACCCTGAAATCATAAATGAAGTCCAGAGAGCAAGATAACACAGGTCTATGGCATGATTTAGAACAGAATATGGCTTAACTATGAGGTCATCTTTCCTCCTTTGCAAAAACTTGGGATAGAGTTGGGGTGGGAAGATTTATATGCTACTTTTTAAAATGTGTCAGTAATAATTTCATATGGGATTTTACACACAATGATAGCAATAGTCAAATTTGGGTTTTGTTCTTATGGAGGATAAGGGTGAAAAGCAGACAAGATTTTTTTTAACTGAATGCCTTTGCTAAAAGTTACATGCACTGCAAAAGTTACTTACAACTAAAATCTCCATTTCTGTTCCCATAGTAATATGTTTTGCTACAATAATGTACAATTTTGATGATAAAAACAAAACAAACATCCTCTGTTCTCAAAACAACAAATCAATCCCAGGCCATCAGACCTCTCTTCTTTTTAACATATCTATTAGTGAAGTGAATTTGATTCCAGCATTTCTAAGTACTTTTCTTAAGCTCCACGGAAACTACAATATTAGATTAACCATGTGCTGTACGTGCAAAAATACAAAGTAGGCATTTTTTTTAACCTCTCAGCACACCTATTGAATATTATTAGCTCATTTGGATTAAATGCTAAACTACATAGCTTACTATAATATTGAAAATGCATGCTGGGGATCAAATCCTGCCCCTGTAGACAATGGGAATTTTGCCATTAACTCCATAAGGGCCAGGATTTCATCCTTGGGGTTTAAACATTATGTATCTTTTTCCAGAACCTGCCTTCATTTCTGGATACAAAACAGAACTGGGGACGCTGTCCTGATAACTTGTAGATGTTGATGCCATGCATTCAGGCAGCAAACAGTGCCTATCAAAAATGCATCCTGGGAATCTCCCTGATTCAAACTGGAGTGGGCCAGGATCCATCCACTACCCGTGGGACAGGAGATGATCCCAAATCTGCTGACTCACTGTTCTGAGTGGGAGTAGTGTGGAGGCAGCTGAAGAGTAGAGCAGCTCATAGGATGGGGCCACCATTTTGTAATTTCTCTGCCCCCTCCTTTGCCAGGAGAGATGATTGTGGAGGCTCTCTCAAAGCTCCACAGTAAAGGCTATGCTGAGATTTGCACTTAAAACAGAATGAAAATCCATTTATTTTGCATGTTAATGTCTGAATTTAGTCTCCATATTGTAACATTTCAGAGGACAGTAAAGATTTCCCTCACAACCCTGCATGTCATTATGCTGTTCTGCACCCTACAAATGCCCCTGTATTTCCCTCACAGTTCATCTATTTCCCCCACTCCCATAGACCCCTACTCTGTTCCAATTGTAGATTCAGGAGGTATGGACAATCTGAACTGGTCAGGTGAGGTGACCATAGTGGAGAGTGGTGCTCTGTGAGGGGGATGGGAGAGACTAGGCTGTGTAGGGGAAATGGAGAGGATAATAGATAACATAATTAATTATCCATGTTAATTGATATTTATTAAAACATAGGGATTTCCCTTACATATAAAAGTAA
The DNA here is from genome assembly GCF_025201925.1 of Gopherus flavomarginatus. Lineage (NCBI taxonomy): Eukaryota > Metazoa > Chordata > Testudines > Testudinidae > Gopherus > Gopherus flavomarginatus. Next base: position 112,691,752 of record NC_066620.1, read on the forward strand.
CATAGTGAACTTAAATACAAAGTTGTTCAAGTTAATTTTCTGTTAACCCAAATATAAAAACCCAGAAAAAATAATCACAGGTAAGCCAAATTTCTCATTGACACCAAACTCATCTCATAACTTACCACCCAAATATCCTCCTCAGCCTGAAACAGAACACCCTTTCAGTTTCAACGGGTACCCATACATACTGCACACATCCAATTCCTCACAATCACTCTCAGATGCACAACATGGATTCAGTCGTCATGCTTTTTCATAGATAAACAACACATATCTCACCCAGCTTCCTAGAGGAAGAGAAAATTTGAGTCTTTGGTGGGTTGATGGTATTTTGTGGTCCTATGAGATTTTGAGCAAGATAGCCTGAAACCATCTCCAGAGAAGATGGATATAAAATAAGGGACCAGTCATTGTTTAATCAAGAATGTTAACAGGAGCTCGGAGCCCTGTGCACCATATAACATGACATTTTGACAGCCAGATGTTTTCAGTGTTCTTTTGGTTTATCAATTTGTGTAGTCTGGGGAGTGGCAGATGAAGGAAATATATTAGGAACCCTCTCTTCAATTGTTTGTAAAGATGATGAGAGACTAGGGTGACCGGATATTATCTGGACCATCCCAGTATCAGGGGCTTTGTCTTATATAGGCAACTATGCCTCCCCATCAGTCCACCTCTCCAAAAAATGTCCCGATTTTTCATACTTGCTATCTGGTCACCCTATGACACACCCTTAACAAGTGTCCCGGCAGGAGAGTGGGGACAAAAAACCCCCAACCTTAATTAGTTTTTAAGAGAGAGATGGACAAATTTATGACTGTAATTGTATGAAGGAATTGCTTGTGATTTGGGGGCGGGCAGGACTCAACAGCCCAGTAGCTCACTTCATATGTTCCAGCTGGCCTAGGAAAGAATTCCTCCCCCCCATTGTATTTGTTTTGTTTTTTATTCTCTTCCTCTGAAGCATCAGCAATGGCCACAGGTCAGGGCTCTGAGGTAGCACTAAGCGTTCTCTCTCTCAAGTGCCTGGCTGACTGGTTCTTGCTCACATGCTCAGGGTCTAACTGATCCCCATATGTGGGGTTGGGAAGAAACTTCCCCCAGCGGCCTTGGTTTTTGTTTTTGTTTTTGCCTACCTTTACCTACCTTTGCAGCGTGTGGGTGTGGGTCACTTGCCAGGATTATCTGCCTATATCTCACGTAATCATTTCCCTGCTATTGCGGGGGCCTCAGGTGCTGGTCCACATTGATCCCTCCCATTCTTTACCTGTGACACATAATAGTATAGTCTCCGTGGGCTGCAATACTTTGGTCTAATTTTGGTTGTTGGGCTTAGTTGGGTGCTGGGAGGTGTTGGTGGCCTGTCATATACAGGAGGGAGGACTAGATGATCTGGCGCTCCTTCCTGGCATTAAGCTCTATGACTCTAAGGGAGAGTTAAGATTCAGAAATGCTAATTATTTCTTTGTTAAAAGCAGGTTTTCAGAGTTTTAGCATCAAGAGTGATAAAAAATCCACAACATTCTCATTCCCTTGGCCAAGAAACTGTTCATTTTGGACATCTGAGGGCTCAACCTTGTACAGTTTTGAACACTCCAACCTTGATCTAGCAAAGCTGTTAACTAAACGTCAATGGGATTACTCATATGCTTAAAGTTAAGCATCTCCTTAAGTGCTTCAGTGGATTAGGGGTGTCATAAACAGATGGTTAAGGGTTAATGCCTCTTTTACCTGTAAAGGGTTAAAAAGTTCACCTAGCCTAGCTAACACCTGACCAGAGGAATCAATGGGGGAACAAGATGAACAAGGAAGGAGGGAAGTTTTTTCCTTTGTTGAGAGTTTCAGTTTCAGCCGGAATGAAAAAGATCAAGGAACCAGCCTCTTATCAGAGTAGTAAGTTTTTTAGAAAGGAATAAATAGGTTTATGTTTATTTCTTTGTAATGTGTCTTATGCAATTACAGGTAGAATCAAATTGGGTATTTTTTTGTGTAACTAAATTTGTGCCCAGGGGAACATCCTCTGTGTTTTGAATTTGTTGTCTGTGAGAGTAGCTGGTATGCTAATCTCTCCAAGAGGGTTTTCTTTTACCTTTCTCTTCTTTAATTAAAAGCCTTTTTTCTTAATACCTGATTGAGTTTTCCTTGTTTTTAGATCCAAGAGGATTGGATCTGAACTCACCAGGGAATTGGTGAAGGAGTCTCTCAAGGCTACCCAGGGAGGGAAGGTTTTGGGGGGAAAGGGTGTTATCCAGACACTGAAAATTCTGGATGGTGGCAGTGATACCAGATCTAAGCTAGTAATAAGCTTAGAAGTGTCCATGCAGGTCCTCACATCTATACCCTAAAGTTCAGAGTGGGGAAGGAACCTTGACAAGGGGCCAGGGTGATCAATTGCCTTGCAAGTTCAAAGAACTGAAAATTGAGCACTGGCACTCAGAGTTATTTGTGAAACCAAACTTTCCCTGTTTTCATAAGCATTTAGCTAATACATTCATTACTTCCCAGACCATGTGGAAGAGGTAGTTACTGGTTAAACTTACCAGCTCTTCACAGGTAGTAGAAAATCTAATGAAAATTAGGAGCAAAATAGATTGGGAGGACAAATTTAGAAATAAATATGTGAATGAAAACTCTTTAAGAAGAGTTTATTAGGCCTGGTCTACACTGGGGGGAGAGGGGAGAGAAATCGATTTAAGTTACGCAACTTCAGCTATGTGAATAACGCGTACTTAGATCTACTTACTGAGGTGTCTTCACTGTGGTGAGTCAACTGCTGCTGCTCCCCCATCGACTCTGCCTGTGCCTCTTGCGGCAGTGGAGTACAGGAGTCCACGCGGGAGCGCTCAGAGGTCAATTTATCGTGTCTAGACTAGACATGATAAATCAATTCCTGCTGGATTGATCGCTGTCCACCAATCCAGTGGGTAGCGTAGGCATACTCTTAGATAGCCACAATGTTACAAAATCAACCTCAAGAAAGATGACAACTTTGGCTAAAAGCTCATCCTGGTTCAGTGGTGAAGTGAAGGTGCCAATTAGAAAGAGAAAAGTAACATATAAAAACTCAGAAAAAGGGGAAATAGATAGTAATTAAGTTAGACATTATGAAGTGTAGAAAATTGATAAGGGAAGCTAAAAACATCAGGGAACTATCCATGACTGGTAGGGGAAGGAATTTTTGAAAGTATATTAGTAACAAAAGAAATACTAGCATTGGTATAGGAATCCTAACATTATGAAATGGAGATAGTAAAGCTATTAATTATGCAGAAAAGACAGTAATGTTCAAGAATATTTCTGTTCTGTATTTGGAAAGAAGCAGGATGAAGTATTCATATCACATAAGGATGATGAAGTACTTTTCAGTCCATTAGTAACCAAAGGAGGATGTTAAAGAACAGCTACTAAGAATAAATATTTTTAAAATGACAGATCTAGACAACTTGCACCTACAAGTCCTAAAAGGATTGGCTGAGGAGATCTCTAGCCCATTGATGTTAATTTTTAATAAATCTTGGAATATTGGGAAACTTCCAGAGACTGCCAGTATTCAAAAAGAGCAAGCAGGATGACCCAGGAAACTATAGGCTGATTAGCCTGACATTAAACCCTGTCAAATAATGGAAAAAATGGATAGAGGATTCAACTGATGAAGAACTAAAGGATAGGAATATAATTAATGTCAGTGAACATGGCTTTATGGAGAACAGGTCTTGTCAAACAAACCCGATTTCATTCTTTGATGAGATTACAACTTTGGTTGATAAAGGTAATTGCATAGATATATTTAGATTTTGTAAGGCATTTGAGGTAATACTGCATGAGATTCTGATTAAAAATTAGCACTATGGGGTATCAATAAAGCACACATTAGATAGATTAAGAACTGGCTAACTGACAGATCTCAAAAATTAGTCATCACTGGGGAATAATCATTGGATGGGAGTGTTTCTAGTGAGGTTGTACAGGGATTGGTACTAGGTGCAACACTATTCAACATTTTCTGCAGTGATCTGAAAGCAAATGTAAAATTACTGCTTATAAAATTTGTGGGTAACTCAAAGATTGGTGGAGTGCTAAATAATGGTGATGACAGGGCAGTCATACAGAGCAATCTGGATCACATAGTAAGGTGGGCAAACAAAAAGAATGCTAATACAGCCAAATGCAAAGTCATACACCTACAACTGCAAGCCTGTCAAATACCATGGGTCTCAAACCAGGCCCATAGGGTAACTAACCAGGAGCCTCACCCTCTGTGCCACAAACCTACAAGAGTTAATGAAGAAACTGCTACTAATAGGTCATTTACCTTAAGCCACACCTGCTAAGTCAGCAAGTTCAGATGACTAACAGCAGACTGCTAACAGGACACCACCAGATATAAAGCTTCATGTTCCTGTCCTATCACTTGTCTAAGCAACTAGTTGCTAGCTTTGTTGCTGCTCAGATCTCTGAGACCAAGTCCCTGCCTCCTCACCTGGTTCCTTGTTCCTGCTACCATATCTTCTCCTTGTCCGTGACAGCAAGCCTTGTTCCTGGTTCCCACTTCCTCACCCTGACTCTGGCTTTGAATCTTGGCATGACTTCTGCCTCTGGCTTACCGCATGGCATAATTTATGACTCTGACTTCAGCTTTGACTCTGGGTGTGCCCCCAAATTTGACTCTATTCCTGGATCCAACTACTAGGTCAGACAGCTCATGTTATGAGCTCTGACAACTTGCTCAGATCAACCTCTCTCTCCTCCAGGACTTGTTGTTGAACCCCTGGATTGAAAGTGGACACTACTGGGGCTCTTGCCCTGCTGTCCCTGTGGGGCCTGTGAGTTCGCAGAAGCAGATCACTGCCCTCCAGGAAGAAAATCAGACACTGACGGACCAAGTATGACAACTGCAGATGAGCAAGCACTCCTAGTGGGCTCAAGCTATAGCACTCAGAGCAGCTGCTGCTAACTGCTTGGCTTCTCTTATGACAACAGCTCATGTGATAGGCCCCAGCGTTCTTTTGCTGGAGAAATACGATAGCACCTGCAGTAAGTTCTGCAGGTTCATTATCCACTGCAGACTTCTGTTCATGCTCCAGCCCCAAGAGTACCTCACAGATCAAGGTGGGGCTAGTACTGACTCTGCTTAACAGGAAGGACCCGGCAGGGGCCTCTCCCTTTTTAGAACAGAATCACCTGGTATTGTCCAACTGGGAATTATTCTCCCAAATGTTTGCCACTATTTTCGATAACCTTCACAAAACTTGCACAGCAGAGAGGGCTTTAGGAAAGCTTCACTTTCCTGTTTTGCCCAGTTCAGACATTTGGCCATAGTGATATGGAATGATGCCATACTTCTCCATTAGTTTTAGCTCAGCCTCTACAAAGAACTAAAAGATGCCTGATGCCATTGGATATCCTTTCCTGGACATAGTCATGCATAACTTTTGATTATATAGGGGAACTACCTTAATCTAAAGGCCACAACACCAAACTGATTGTAGTGGATCAAGTCAACAAAATGACCCATTTTGTACCATGCACATGTCTCCCAACTGTGGAAACTACTGCAAACCTTCTAGTTCCACATCTTCCATCTTCATGACCTCCCCAACCATTTTAAGACAGACCATTGCTCCCAATTCTTATCCAGGTTCTGGAAGATGATGTTTCATCTCTAGATCTCCAGCCCCATGCATCAATTGCACATCATCCTTAGATGGATGGTCAGTCAGAAAGGTTCAACCAGGTGCTTGAGCAATACTTGAACTACTTCCTAAACCACTGTCAAAACAACTGGGTTGTGTTATTCCATTTGCTGAATCTGCAATGCAAATCACGTGTCAAACTGAACTAGTCCCTCGTACCTCAACTATGGTTTTCATCCTCATTTCCACCCTTCCTTTCCTCATCCATAAAAGTTCCTGCTGCCTCTGACCATTCATGAAACTAAAAGAGCACCTGGAAGCAGCGAAGACAGCATACAAACACCATGCTGACAAACATGACCAAGACATCCTGCCTCTGAAGGTAGGCCAGAAAGTGTGGCTGACCCCAAAATACCTACATAGAACCAGCTGTGCACAAATTAGATAATCAGTGTGGAGGCCCTTTCACTATTACTCAACAGATCAGTTCGGTTGCATTTGAATGACAGCTCCCTCAGTCCTGGAAGATCCACCCAGATCTCCCTCCTGAAACCTTTCCTTGATCATCTGTTCCAAAGCTGGCATATGCCATCTCCCAAATGCATAGAAGGCCCCTATACTATCTGATCAATTGGGAGAGTTATAGGCCCAAGAACTCTCTTGGGAGCCAGCTCATCATGTGTATACCGCTGCAAAAGTACAGGTGTTCCACAGGAATCATCCTGAGAAGCCTGGCCCCACAACACCCAGGGAGAGGGGGTGGTGGGTGTAAGGCACCAGGTGTCTCAAGTCCTCTCCTGCAGGGATTTCAAGCAGGAGACTTACCTTCTGCATGACCATGCTTCAAGGACTGATGAGGGGGATACTTGCTGGATCCACTGATCCCTGAAGAGAGGAAGAGTTTATGAGCAGGGGTGTAGCTAAGTTGAGTTGTTGGGTGCACCTCACAGAGTGAAACAGGAGTGCTGGAGCTGGAGGCTTAGTCTTGGAAGTGTTGAGGCCAGGGGACCTTCCCTTGTGGAAAAGTGGAACTCCTTGAGGTTCTGGCATACTGAAGGATTATCTCCCTACGACTGTTTACAAGCTGGGGCATAGAGCAGATCCAGTGTATCTGTGACGGGGTCATAGTGGACAGACAATTAAACATGAACTCCCAGTGTGATGCTGTGACAAAAAGGGCTAATGTGATTCTTTGATGTATAAGCAAGGGAGTAATGAGGTGATTTTACCTCAGTATATGGCACTTGAGAAGATACTGGAAAACTGCATACAATTCTGGTGTCCATTTAAAAAAGGGATATTGAAAAACAAAAGGATACAGAAGAGCACTACAAAAATGATTCAAGGGCTGGAGAAAATGCCTTGCAGCAAGAGACTGAAGAAGCTCCATCTTTTTAGTTTACAAGAAAGAAGATTGAGAGGTGACTTGATTACATTGTATACGTACCTTTACAGGAGAAAAATACCAGGTACTAAAAGGCTTTTTAGTTTAGCAGAAAAAGGCATAACAAGAAACAATGGATGAGGGGAGATCAAGCCAGACAAATTCAAATGAGACATTAGGCAAACATTTTTAACAATGAGGGTGATTAACCATTGGAACAAATTACCAGGGAAAGGGGTGGATTCTCCATCTCTTGATGTCTATAGATCATGAGTGGATGTCTTTCTGAAAAAAATGCTTTAGCCAAACTCAAGTTATTGGGCTCAAAGCAGGGGTAACTGTGAAATTTAATGGCCTGTGATATACAGGAGATCAGAATAGATTGTCCCTTTTTGCCTTAAACCTGTGAATCTATTAAACATTTGCTGCTCTCACCTTGTGAGTGGGTGGCGGAGGGGGTCATAGGAAAACGATAGTATCTTATTAAATATGTGTTGCTCTTCTGATGGATTGAATTGGATTTTATTTAATTTTGTGCCATCTACCACAGGAGGGCGTAGCTGATCTCCAGCTCA